>NC_134476.1:50754349-50855349 GCF_964194025.1 Convolutriloba macropyga
CTTAGGCCACAGCGGCATTTCGAAAGTCCATGCAAGGAATCTATCAACTGCGTCTTTGGGTAACATCTTGTTCCAACTTTGTCCATTGATACGCCAAATTTCCTTCAGCATAAAATGAGAACCTGCTGTAATTGGTACGACAAGAACAATTGGGTCGTAGACCTTTGACACAAGACTTAAGACCAAGCGCTGTGTTAAATTTTTCGTGATGGTGCTGTTAGTACCCCTGCTGACAACCAGAGTATCGTTGTTGTGATCCCACTTAAGCCCAAGCACGTGCATCCATTCTTCCTTGGATGAAGCGATGATTTTTGGTTCAATAGATTGAAGATATCCATTAATTCGGTCAGCGAGATCTGGGACAACGCTTACCAAGTTAGCAAGCTTGAGCCCACTTAGGTGGGGAAGTTGTACCATTTCCTTCGACCGAATGAGAACCCTTTCGTGGGATTCAACTGAATCTAAGTAATCGTCCATGTAGAATTTCTCAAGGACGGCTTTCACGGCTTCCGGATACTGTTTAGCATGATCACGTGCCTTGCGCGGTAGTGCGTAGTTAGCGCAGGTGGATGAGTGTTTTGCCCCAAAAATGTGGCATGTATACGAGTGTACCACAACTTTTGTGGTGGGGTACTCCCTCCTGAGAAAGCGCAAAGATGGCTGATCACACGGTAGCACTCAAAATTGCTGGATCTTTCCTTCGATGTCGGCTGATATGGCAAATGGATGTTGTCTGAATCGTATGAGTACATATAATCATATTCAAGTGGTTCCCATTGGCTATAAAATACCCATGTAACACATGGACTTCTGGTTTTCATCTTAGCCCTGTAATTTTAATTTTGTAACCGTTCTAATTTTAAACTTTGAGTAAAATTTTTAGGCCATTGCGAAATGTTTTTTTTTGTTCTTGTGTTTACTGTCCTAATAGGATAAGTTTTTAATGTTTTTTCCTCATTTTGTCGGTCGACTCAGAACTTTTTTGCCTTTTAAAATCTTCCCACACCCTTGTCAAACTTAGCTGACGAATTATTATCAACTTAGAGGTAGATTTCAACAAGTAATGAAATTGTGGTTAAAATCTTACAACATTTTAACCAAGCGATGCATAATCTGACAAAGACTGATTGGACTTTTTATTCGGTAATTCTACGAGTTGTTACAGGATAGATGTGGTTACATAAATTATTGTGTAGGGAGGTGCTTGAGAACAGACAGGCGATAATCATAGTGATGGAGTGTGCACTGGGAGGGGAGCTGTTCCAACACCTGCACAGAGTGAAACTACTGAGTGAGAGTGAGGCCAGGAGACTCTTCAGACAGACTGTCTCTGCAATATACTACTGCCACTCTGTAAGTACACACAATACACAAATCCACACCCCTACCATTCAAGTAAAATTCAGGTAAAATTAACTGAACTGTTCAAATTACCTACTTTTTTCAGGTAAATTTCAGTTAAGTTCAGTTAAAAGTTCAGGCAGTGATACCTGAATTTTTCAGGTAAATTTCAGGTATTTTTCAGGTGTTTTTCAGGTAAATATACGTGAACTTTTTTTAGAGTGTACTTCGTAGTAAAACATGTGCAAAATACACCTTTTAAACACTATACGCCACTCAAAACTGGTGAAACCTGACCTGGGTTACCCGTCACAACAAAATCTTGGTATAACACAAGGTCGTACATGATTCCCGTCAATCATAAATGGTCATAAATGGGTTCTTGGTAATGGTATAAGGATCGGAAAAGGAAAATGCGTATGATTTGAATGACATCATATATTATCATTGTATGATTACGAAGAAGTGGCAACCAGGTTCCGTGATGGCATTTCTGTGGCATCAGTTCTATTAGATGCTTTGTACTTATCAACGCAGCTCTTTGATCAAAAAGAAATGAGAAGTTCAAATCAAAGTTTTGCAATTCAGAGTTAGCTATATGCCATTACTTGGCCCAATTCTAATGTGCCAGCTGCGACATCTGAGAATTTCCCGCCCAAGAATTGATAATTCCTAGCTGATAATTTATTTCCGTTTATGGTGTCAATTTTAGATTAAATTTATTAGAAAAAATTGAGCCCTAAGATTTATCATGCTTTTTATACCTTTCTACGATTCTGACAGGCAAACTCCCCGATTCCTAAACTAAAGAAGGGTTCAACTTTTAATATATATTTCTCATAGACCCTTTTGGTTAGACCAATGTTCTGCTTCTTTTCTAGCTTTAGAACTCTTAATACTCAATTTTAAGAACAAAACTCTTCTGTGTCCTCGTTCCCTTTCTCTATCAGTTCAATGAAAACTAGGGAATTTATATTTTCGGTCATAGATATCTAGCAAGCCATACTGTCTACTTGGAAATAAGATTCCAAAAAATTAATTTTTCTGATGTTCTTAACAACTAACATTTCTTGGAAGAAAATAAGGTAAACACTGACCTCAGATGTGTGTTGCTCTAAAGGAGTACTCACGAAAGGGAAATTCAATCTGACCTTTAAAAAATTACAAAAAAATTTACATTAAAGCGTTTGAAAAATTTGTTGAAAGCTTCTTTTTTGCTGGAAGTTTTTGCACTAATAGGGCCTGCATTTTCAATCGTCCGTCTTTTCAATATTTTCATTGAGATGGATTTTTTTGTATCTGTTCTTATATTATTTAATTTTATTGCCTTTAATCCTTTTTTTTTCGTTTTGAGTTTGAAACCGTATGTTTGCTTTATTTTAAAGATGTAAATCAAAACTCTGTTTAAAATAACTTGAAGTGGAACAAAATAAATGTTCTAGCTTGTTGCTTCATTTGCTCTATTTTGAGCTCTATTTTGCTATGTTAAAAGTTTCAACGTAAATTGAAAGAGCAAAGTGCTTATTTTGGCACCTTATGTCTGTATGGAAAAGCTTCGATATCGATTCACAGCAGAAGAAAAAGAGAGGTCTATCAAAAAGGTAGTTGATTAACTCGGGGGCGGCAATTCAACTCCTTTGTATTTTTATAAATCCTGACAGTGTTCAAAATTTAAAGCATCAAAAGCAAAAGATGGAGAAGGTGACAAACATCAGATTTCTAATCCAAATAGATATAATAAATAGCAATCAAAATATGTCGTGTAGTAAATTTGAATCAGAATTAGAAAAAATTTAGAAACATTTAGGACAGCAGCTTCCCTTCCTCTACAAAGGTTTCTATGGATGCTTCTACTGCAGGGTGCCGTCGCAAGGAGCGTGTGCCACGGAGGCAGAGTATGAAATTACGCGGAAGCGTGAAACATATTTTTGTCTTAATGTACGTGATCACGCCGAATATGATTCTTCTTTCTTATCGCTGATCCTTGAAGACAATCTATGTATGTCTTTTGATGCTGGTCAATTGAAGAAAAAAATCCCCCCCCCCACTAAAGGGGTAGTCGGTTAGCTCTGGAGGGGGGGGGGGAGCAAGAGAAAAGTTTTAAAATTTTACATTTTCTCCTAGCAGGAGAAAGGTGAAATTAGATCAGGATTTCCCAGTCTGTTTCAGTTCTTGTTTAAGGCAAGCTATCGAAAGTGGTTGCCGCGGAATTACACTGCCGAAAAATTGGCTAAGAGTGGATTTTTTAATATGTTCTACTGTTGGTTTTTAGATAAAATTAGGTATGATTAGGATTTTAATGATCATTCTGCGATAAGTCAGCGAATGACTCTGATCAGATAAATAGCTGAGGTTACGTTTCTGGGATAAACAAATTTTATCTTCCGAAGTTCAGATTTTTATTCGATTTCTTACGGGTTAAAATATTATGTCTGAATGTAAATTACCGATCATCCATATAGATTTTTTTTAAAAAAAACAGCTCATTACAAAATATGTATCAAAAATATAAAATCTAAATGCACAATATTGCTGTCCCAGTAATATTTTCCCAAAATGTTAAACTTTGTTTGGTGCTTGCATTTTTTTCTCACTGCGAAGTAAAAGATCCGTATTTTAGCTCGCTTAGCAATCTGTACTGCTACGATGTCTATGCTCAAAAAGACTTGGAAGATAACCATTCGAATTATATCAAGAATTTAAAAGTTCTGAGGCGACAAAAAACATTATTTTTGGCAAAAACTGCTTCTGTTTATCTCTTTTATTATCAGCCGAATTTCAGTTGCACGAACAAAGTCAGGTTTATTTTAATCTTTTGTGCTTTTAGGTGATTGAAACAGTATGCTTCCTTGAGTTCTATTGTTTTGTGAAACATTAAATCGTGCAACAATCTACTACGTTCATTTTGATCAAACTCGACTACAGATTATCAATATTACTATCAGTCACTAGCTTCCTCATGAATCGTTGATAGGCCGACCTGAGTGTTAGTCTATATTACCCCTGAGCCCGAAATTCAGCCTTTTCTGAAAATCAGCTTTGTCCTCAACTTTCTCGTCGGATAACTTTTCACATTTTCTTTGTTTTTAAGTGAAAATCAAATGAAAAAATTTTATGTATAAAATTTAGTGATGCTAGCTGAAATTAAATTTAGAAACTATATAGCATGTGGTCTAGCCTTTTTTGGCCTTACAGAAGGGTATTCACTATTTTCCTTCGTGTTCCTCAATCGTAATTCTCAGTATCAAATTACCCGTATTTATAACCATATGGTGGAAAAAATTAACTTATTCAGCGGAAGGCGCCATTTTAATCTCTCCGCTGACAGAGTGATTAAGTTACTCTTTATTTCCTCAGCTGACGTCACAAGTCTTTACAGTGACTAACTCTATGCCGTCTAAATCTTCTCTTCAATATTGGTGGAACAGTTCAATTAAGCTGCTGTCTGTAATTATAATAGGGATTACTGATAGTGATAGACGTGGAAAAAGTATAGCTGGAAGCTGTGTTTCAAAGCTATGTTTTGTGAAATTTAAGAACGTTTGAAGTTGTCCTCCGAATGATGGCTTTATTAAATTTACTAATCGACCTTTTCGATACCTGGTTGGCAATATAAGAGGAAAAACCGAAATCTAAATTGAAAACTTCTTGCTGAATATTGGTATTTCTGAAGAATGACGCAAAGGTTTGAAAAATTTTAAGAAATTGTGTAACCCGCTAGTTTATCTCTCATGAAGAAATTATCTGCACAAAAATCATCGCTTGTAAAATGAAAAGCTAACATTTTCTGATATTTGGAAATAAAGTTGAAGTCAATCCAACGAAATATATTGTCAATTGGAAAAAATTGGCCACAACTTAGCAAAAATGAAATTTATACAAACCCATTACATAATAATTTTCCTTAATTGCTCTCAAACGATGGCTGTAGCAATTATATCAGTTCTGTGGTTTTTTCCTACAATTTTTCACGTAAACAATTTTTTTTCTGACCTATCTGACTTTTTGTCCTCGAAATTGGGATGAACAGGTAACGCCCAGAGGGCATTAAGTGCTCTTAGAGCCCTTCTTCAGCTCACTAGTCTTCAAATATGCCATTCACAGAAACTGCAGAAACTGTTTTGGAGACGTATACTCGTGATGTGAAGGGCAGTTCTCAGAGTTTGACCCCCCCCCCCCCCACCACACTTCACCCCTCTCCAATATCATCCCCGCCACTTACTTCACCTCCAATACTCACTCCTGTACATGGTTCAGGCCGTAATGGCGTGGCAACATGCAGCCAAAGACCCCCTTCTTTGCTGTTAAAACTCGGTTTACTTGCTGTTTACTCGTACCCCGTTTTTTAGGGTATTCCTACTGAGCAATTAAAAAAAATCTTTTCTTCGCCTTGTTTCGCATTCCATTGAAATGTTAAGAACATTTCTTTGAAACGCAAGTTGTCTCAACCGTTACGCTTTAACGATTTTATTTTTTGAGCAGAGGATTGTCAAGTCAAATAATTGTTCCGACTCCACTTCTTTTGTTCCAACCTCACTTCGTTGAATCTGCAATCAACTAGGTTTTTTTAGTAATAATTTTTCTGATCGATATGACTATTGCAGAGAGTTGTGACTGCTATCAATAGAAATACCGTCAAGCGTAGAATATATAATGAGGAGTTTCGGAATTTCGTTTTTTGTCATGGAGTTATAGTAGTTTAAATTTTTCTCAAATTCGGTCGGTTTTAACTTCTTTTCAACTTTTTGAAACTTTTGTCAATTTTCATTGTTATCAATATGACAAATATACTGGATTAAAATCATTATATTTTTCTCGCTTTTTTAAATGGTTTATCTCATTTTAAAGAAAATGGACACAAAATCAGTTATTTTGGCTAATTTTTGCTGTACAAACTAATCTACCGGATCTCCATAAAGTACAACAAGGATTAATTGAACATCTATTTTGTTACAAGGCAATGTGGAACCGCAATTTTTAAGTCGGTCTAGTTTCTTTCTGGCCAGTTTTATCGCCAATTAGTGTCTATTTTAAACAATTTTAATCTGTTATATCTTACTGCTTACAAGTCCCATTTTTATTGTAAGGAGGTCCAATTCAACCTATATAAAGCTTTTTTAAAAAGTTAAAGATCTATATGACTTTAACCTCACATACATAAGGATTTGTGCATGTTTCAGTTTGTCCCGTATATTTTGTGTTTTTTTTTTGTGATGTTTCCAAATTGTTCTCATTAATGGCAGGCCTGATTGACTTCCTTGTGGAACGTAATCAAACTTTTTAGAGTTTCGACTGCTATTTCGTTTTATACAACTTTAGAGCTCTGTTTTCATATTGTATTAGGGAGTTTTTCCACTGCCTGATCGTTTTCTGTTGTCTTGCATATGATTATCATTAAAACCATTTCCATCGGGTTTTTAATTAAGCTTTAACTAGTTTAATTAGTGTTTTCAGTTGATAACACAAGGCTTCACGACTTCAGTTTTTGAATTTAGCTTCCTCGCTTCTTTTGTCGTTCATCGACTTGTAACTTAGGGCCAATAAAGACAAGTTTCCTCTGTTTTCTAGTAAAACATTAGTGAATAAGCATTTTAGCGGTTTTAGGTTTTACGTATCAATCATGAAACAGATTGTGATTGGTTTTTAAAGGGATCGGAACATCATAAGCAATTGCACAACGTCGAAAGGGCTTGTTTTTTAATATGCTAGTCAGTTTACGTCTTAAAATTTGCGCAGAAGAAAACTATTTTTTTAAAGAAAACAACTTGCTATAATAAATGTTTCATAAAGTTCGGCAAAGTTTTTTCCACGATGAAATAATTTTTCGCTAATCATAAAATAGTTTGCATCTTTTTGGCGCGCTGATTATTTTAATTGATCGATCTCTAAACCTTCATTCCTTACATATTATTTTTTGATATTATTTAGTTTTCATTCTCTAGTCTTTTTGGTTTAATAATTGTCAAATAATTGAAATTTAATAGATAGCGACTATTGTCAGATTCTAAACGTTTATTTTTTTATTTCTATCTGTTGAACAGAACCTTTCCGCAATCTACAGTCTAACACGTCTGATCATACTCGCGAAACTTTGCTGTGTCTGGCAACTTATTTTTGTCGAACCGCAGTTTTAAGGTAACTCACGGATTGATCAGTATCTCATCTTATAAGCACATCTTTAAAATTTTACTCAAGGGGTCGATTCAAATGTTCTGTTTGTAATCAAAGTTCGTTGACTGCAAATATGAAACATGATTATTAAAAGAGTTGAGAATCAAATTTCTGATAAACAAAATATCTCTGTTCAAAGCACGCATTATAATAAAACTGTGATAGCTGTTTGAAGACGCAGCAATTATACCGCGGATTTTCATTCATCGATCATAATCGATTATGCTGTTGTTTTTTATTTGTAGACATATTTTTCTAAAAAGAAGTTTTGAATGCACTCTTTTGTTACAACCCTAGTCGAACTCCGACGCTTATCTTGCAAGATCTTGCAAGATTCTTGCAAATGACGCTTATCTTGTAAGATCTTGCAAGATTCTTGCAAATGACGCTTATCTTGTAAGATCTTGTAAGATTCTTGCAAATGACGCTTATCTTGTAAGATCTTGCAAGATTCTTGCAAATGACGCTTATCTTGCAAGAACCTTACAAGATCTTGCAAGATAGACGTCGAAAAAAGTTCAAGAAAAAATTGAAATTTTAAAGTCCTATTAACTCAAAGATTTTTGCATATCCGAAGGCTATCTTGCAAGATCTTGCAAGATGGTGCGTAATCTTACAAGACTCTTGCAAGATTCTTGCAAGATAGCCGTCGGTATTAGACTAGGGAACTCTCAATTAACGGATCTTTTCCGTTTGTGCCCCCCAGCTTAGTGGGCGCATATAATTTGCGCCCCCAGATGCTCGTGCCATATTTTTATATAATGATTTACTATGTAATGACACGTGCTCTGTAACGGGGGGGGGGGGGGGGCGGGGGGAGAGGGCATAACGTACTGAAGGGGGGGGGGCAAAAACGGAAAAGATCCCAATTAACTTTCGCAAACTTCTCAAAAGTGCAAAGTGTTATATTAAATGAAGCGGACAGCTGACAATTTGTTGCTGACTATTTGTTCAGCTCAATTATTCAAAATTATTTGAATTTTGAACAAAAGCAAATTTGTTCATCACGGAAGTCATTCTATACCAATTCATTCGACTTCACTTTCCTATGTTAAATGTGAACAAAAATTTTAAGCTCGGAACGCTTTTTTGATTGCTTAAGAAACGCCTCAATATTCTTATTTAGAAGTCCATAACGGAAAAATATCAAAAGGAATAAGTCAAGGAAAAATGGCTTGAAAAAGATCAAAAACATGCATGGATAATTTACCTTTTCCTTTTGAAAACAAATAAGACGAAATTCTCTGCATTATTTGAAGGTTGAAAGAACCCTTAATCTCTTTTGGGAAGGCTTTGATGGTGCTTGCTCTCCTGCTTTTGTTCAGAATTTTCCCGTTTTTATGAAAAGATTAAAATGTCGTTTGTTCCTGGGAAAAATATCAGTTGTTTGTTCATGTTGTAGTCAGCCGTTTAATTTATATGTAACCAAATCAAGATTTGAACCGCTTTTTCTGACCCCACTTCGAAAAAGCAGATCTTGCAAAATAAGAATCTCGCCTAAATGTGGGAAGCGAAGCTCAACATGCATTGCTCTAGTTGAGGTGTAGACTTATGAAAAGACCGTCTTCGACCGATATGAGGTATGAAAAGATTTCCGAAAGCAAATCCAATTGATAAATGATATTTGCAAATTTTTAGAATAAAAAGTTATTCCCATAGTAATATGAAAACTGTCAATCGTACGAACATAGTACAACGATCATATTTTTAAACATAGAATTTCACGTTCATGCTCTTCGATATTTTTTCTGACATTGAGGTTTTGTACCATTTGCCCCAACGACTATCAGTTGAATTTTCTGCCCTGATCTGCATTTATAAAATCAATGACTCAGCTGACCATAGTTTAAAGTTGAGTCAGTTGTGTGTGCAAAAGGAACCTGATCAATATATGACCATATGATGCATAATTGGTTTTTGAACAACTCACTTTACAAATCAGTTTCTTGTTTATGGCAAATTCAAAAAAGTTAGTTCAACCGCAACGGAAGTTTTTTTGAGCGTGAACTTTGATTTGGTCACGCAAACAATATGCTGTCAATTTTCAATTGACAATATAGTCGACGATTGCTCAATTTGTGTGGCCAGAGCTAATTAGATTATTCAGATAGAGTGATTGCGGTTTCCCCTGTGGAACAAACCGTGAATGATTGATGATTATTATCTTGGGAAAGGAATGCGGGAAATATATTGAGAGTATGGAAAGCTAATTCGTGGAAGAATTCTATACTGTCTGTCTGTTATGCGTTGAATTCTGAATAGCTGATTTGTTATTGTCCGTTACCTGTCATTGTTGAGAGGCCAGACAGTGGTGATGATTTTTATTATTGGAGGAAGGGATGGAAAAATGTCATAGGAAGCAAAAATCTCAATTTATGAACAAGTCAGTACCGTTGAAACATGAAGAGTTGCATGTACTCGGTTAGACAACTACCCAGCTAGAATTCTTCGCTTTTTGAGAATAAATTTGCTAAGAGATTTGCTTAAAAAGATCTCTGGTATCTTACGTTTTGATGTGTTTTAATCTTACTATGTTTAATTTAAAACTTTTTTTACCATTATTATTATTTTAAAAAGTGAAGCCGGTTATCATACATTTTGAATTGCTAATGGGTTTAAATTTATTCGACCACTTGCAACTGGTTATAATTCTTTAAATCAAATTCAGGAAAGAATCTAAGAACTATCATTCGAGATAGTGTAATTTATGACGAGGATAATCAAAGTTTAGTAAGAATTAACTGGCAATTGTTTGCCTGCTTGACTCAACAAAACTATTGACTAGCAGTTTTCAAATAGATAACTTGTCATATTCGAATAAATCAATAAATGATTAATTTAAGAAAAAGTGGAAGGTTCTTAGCGATGCTGTTAATAATAACCACAATTTTTTATAATCAATTTTACTCCCTAATTTTATCAATATATGTAATGATTATATTGTATGTTTCAGAAGCTGATAGCACACAGAGATTTGAAACTGGAGAACATCTTATTGGACGAACATATCAACGTCAAGGTAATCCATCACCCCCCCCCCACCCCCATAATTTATATTTCATCACATAAAAGTGATGAAATATCAATTATCGAGGTCATAAAGTACTGATATAGGAAATGATTCCGTTTTTACTGTGCTTGAAAAAGTTCACTGGTGTGTGTTTAGATAGCCGATTTCGGCCTAAGTAGTCCGTTCACATTCGACGGATACTTGACAACTTTTTGTGGCAGTCCACTCTACGCAGCACCCGAGATCGTCACCGGAACCCCATACCACGGGCCAGAGGTACCCATATCCCATACACATACATACAAATAAAAAAAATACATATGCAAATACAGGTAGTCCCATAACATTCAACGCTAGAGAACGTTTCAAAATCTCCTGGCATGCAAATGAACATCAAAACGCGGATTTAATTTTGAACCTTGACCTTTGAAACGTTCGATGGCGTTGCAATTTTATGGGATTAACTATGAATAAATGCTCAATTGCCCATATTTGCACAAAATTACCTAAAAGGTTGGTTCCTGGAAAAGTAAACTGGTTTATATGTCCGGAAAAAACCAGAAAAATAACTGAACTATCTCTGAATCGAACAGTAACAAAAACAACGCAAAAAAGATCCACTGACCTCAAGATTTCGAAAGAGGGTATGCTCTCTCGAAAAAACTGAACAATTGAGTGTATTCTGTTTGGAAGGGTTCTGTCCGCAAATAATAGATATTTTGCTGATTTTTACAATTGTTAACAAAAGTCGATTTTTAAATTATTTCAACAGAGTAGAGTGTTTTTTCTGCAACTCTATTCACAATTGTTTTCTTGTTCCTATTTTCAAGTGGGTTGTGCCGAAATTACAAATATAACTGATTGCAAAATCAGCTGATTGAAAAAGGGTTGGATCAAGTTTTTAGAAGACCATTTTCGGGTTTCGCATCAAATTTACGTTACTTTACTATAAATTTCTTCAATTCTCAATAGAACTAAGAGATTAAATTAAAGAAGCATTATACATTTAAACGGATAATTGGTAAGCTCAATTGAAAGTCTTTGATGCAAAATTGACTCTAAGGTCAGATTTTGGCAGTATGTCTTGAAAAAATTGAAAATTGCGAGCGAATTATTGTTTTATTTTGTAGTGGTGCTTTTAAACTGGTTTGTTTCAACTTCACATATAGTGCACTCCTGGTCAATTTATTCAATATAGCCGTCTAAATCCGCGTTAATTTTTTAAAACAGGTTGCGTGGGTGATTACTAGGCTTTTTGAAATGAGATAATTTAGTTTAAACAATTCAAAAATGCCATATTGGAGACTTAGTTATTAATTTCACAGGATTTCAGTGTAAAATTGTATTATTCTGACATTCGCTGATGTTTCAGAGAAGTTTGATAGGAGATTCTCATAGGTTCTTATACCAACACTAAAAGTGGATATGGATCAGTATTAACTACTGCTAAGTGTGCGTAAACTGGCAACAAGTCTATTGATTCTAATCCTTTGATCTCGTCACTCTTTTCCACACGTTTGATGTCGGCGGCTGCCACTCTTTATGAATTAATTTTAGAAAATTCTGTTTTAGCTGAGGGATTTTAATGAAACTATTAAGTTGGATTAATTAATAACCAAAACGTAACAATTTAAAAATTGAATAATTAGTAACCAAAACGTAACCACTGAGATGACAAAGGAATGGTACAAATTGGTGCAAAAATTAGTGACTCGATTTTGGAGATTAGTCGCCGATTTACGCATTGCTACTGTTGCTAAACCTAGCATCAAGGACGCAACAAATTTAGCTTCAATTTTTTCACATTTTATTTGCAGTGTTTGCTTTAGCTTTGTCACATATTTCAGCAAATGTTGTTTTCTAAACGAAAAGAAAGAAAAGGATCCAGCCATCTGGCATTGTATTATCGTATTGCATAGTTTTCAGTCTTCCGGCTCATTAAGTGAGATGAGTCATTGTGTTGAAATTTTAAGATCAAATCTTAAAAATTGCATTTCTTGAACTGTGAGCATTGTGAGAAAACAACAGAAAACAACATATGAGATTATTAGGTGTATTCTTGTCTAGTTTATGATATGATTTGTACCTCACGCGGGAAATATAAATTGAACTGTTGCAAGCAGACGAGAAACCGTTATTTGGATTGTCGGAGAAATTAAATGATACTTTGTAATTTACCTCTCATTCATAACTAAGTTGCTTTAATCAACACCTGTTGCAATAATAGCAGTTAAATAAACTGCCAGTGTAAAAAATTTTATTGCCCGATTGACTTTGGAAAGACACTTCAGCATTAGATTACGAGTTTATCACACTCTTTTATCGCCACTTTTACTAAGTAAACCGTGGCGATAAAAGAGTGGTGATAAACTCATAGTCTAATGATGAAAACAGTTTGATAAACTTGAAGTCTAAAAAAAACATGATCGCAACAGGCGTTGATTGAAAAAATTACCACACGGTTGTTATCGCCCTCGAAGTACTATAACACCTCGGCTTCGCATCGAGTTTTATAACTTCTCGATGGCGATAACAACCGTGCGGTAATATTCATATGTCAACTATCGTCGCGATAACAACTGTTGCATAACCTATCGATGAAATATCTTGTTAACGCCCGATGAAAACTGCTAAAATCTGAAAGAGTTGGGAAACTCTGAATAGGATTCTTTCTTTTGCAACTGATAACTTCTGGATAGCGATAAAAAAGAGTGCGTTAATATTGATGAATGTATTTCTAGATCGACTGTTGGAGTCTGGGTGTGATCTTGTACATCTTAGTGTATGGAAAGATGCCATTTGAGGCACCAGATGGGACCAACTACCTGGCTGAACTCTGTCGCAAAATCATCAAAGCAGACTACCCAGAACCCCCAGAACCATCCAGTAACTACCAAACTGGCCAATTCTTTCTTTTCTTCCCTCCCCTTGACCACCCTCAACCCCCCCCCCCCCCACACACACACACACACCCCATCCCAATAACTTCCCACCACAGATAGTTGATAATTTTGCAACGTTACAATTGAGTGTGCAAATTATAATTGATATTACCCCATATCAGGCTATACTAATCCTCATCAGTGTATGAACCCTCATATCCGACTATTCCTCCTTTACCGATCCCCGGACCTAACGCCAAGTCAAGCTCAGTACTCGGCAAGGCTAATTACAAGTCTCATTTCATTGCGGGGCTATTCATTGATTCATCCGGCTCGTTTACTTTCTAGAAAATTTGGATCTACATACTGTGGGCTGTATTCTGCTCATCAGCTCAGTTTTTAAATATTGCAATTAATGGGCAGCCTTAAATGCAGGTTCCCACCTTCAAAATCAGATAAAATAGTATGTGTGAATCAAAGACCGATCACCTGTCTTGAAAGTTGTAGCTAATCGTACAATTGAGTATACTAAGTATACCACTAACTGCCACAAGTGTGGCTATTTTCATTCAAATTTAATATCCCAACATTGCGTTAAAAATTTGGAATCTTAAGCTTTGGGATCTTGCAACCGTTGGTCCCTCAGTTACTCATCCTCAAAACCAACTTTGTTAGTTTCATCAAAAGTTTTGTGAAAAGAGTGTGTTATAAACAGAACCAACCTATTTCATAAGCATATTTCTGGGCGCCTTCTGACTTCTGAAAACTATGGGTTTCAAATTAATTTCCCTAGTGCTTTCTTCATTGTAGAAGTCATTTCAGATACGTCTAGAAAAATGTAATCGCTACATTTCTTGAATTGAACTGAAAGAGCTCGTCACACTAAAGTTCAGGTAACTTTACCTGAAAAACACCTTAACTTACCTGGAACGTTCTGGTAGCTGTGCTGTACCCGAACTTGTCTTAACTTACCTCACTTTACCTAAAAATTATCTGCAAAAATAAGGGGACACCAACTAAATTCGCCTTAAAACACACCTGAGCAGTTATGGTTAAATTACCTAAAATAACCCTCGAAAACTTGATCTGAACTTTAAAGGTGAATAATAACAATTATGGTAATCTCACTTGTTTGCAGACTTTTATAAATTATAATTTTTTTCAACTTTCGCTGGAAAAAAAATATAATTTGTATGCAATAAATTGATAAATTGATAAAATATAATTGATGCTAAAAATGAGTAGCAGTGAAACACAAACCGTTTTCTACGGTTTGAAAAGTAGTTTTGTTGATGTATTTTGTTAATGTCCAGAAAAGACAATGTTTTGTTTACTGTTCTTTGGATCTGTGGCATCAGATTTCTCTTTGCTCCATGCAAACTTATTTTTTAGCAAGCCCCAGCACATTTTTGGTAAATTTGCAAAAATCTGCAATTATGTTCAGTAGTACGTAACAAAAATTTAAGATAATTTAAGGTAATTTTACCTTATCAAAGTTTAGGTAAATTTTACCTTAATTTTACCTTAACAACAGTTTAACTAAACTACGTTGAGGTAAGTTTATTTTAACTTTTTTAGTGTGTATTCGCCTTGTAAAATGTTTTTCCAATTTGCTCGAAATGAAGTATGTCCGAGCTTTTTTTCCGACGACCCAGATAAATGGCGTTGTATCATTCGTTTTAGTAATTTTTTTCGTTTTAGAACAGAAAAGGAGGCCGATTAAAGTAGGTTTGACATATAATTTTTTCATTATCACGGTTTATTTATGAAAAACAAACATCGAGTCGTTTCCAGAATGCTCATATCTGTAAATTAGAGTGTAGAAATGTTTTTCAAAATCAGTAATCACTATACTCAATACATCTGGAAACATTTGTTAGATTTTTCTTACAATTTATTTCCCCTAGATTGGTATCAAGCTGTTTGCCAACTAACCTTTTCAAGAACGGTGCTTCATGTTTCCTCCACAATGGTGTCTTCAATTCAAAAACTGATTTTTATGCAGTCCTCGAATATTTTTCTCTGATGATCTTTTTCTAAAACATTTGGAAAAAGAAAACGAGAAAGTGAAATCAGGAAGTACACGACGAATACATATTAACACAGTCGCTATAACGATTTGAAATTTATCAAGCCTTGAGATAAAGCCGATTCGTTTTTAACTTCGAAAGAAAGATGACAACCGTGTGGTATATTTTTAGTCAACTCTCGTTTTTGTCTAAATTTTTTGTTTTGTTTAATTGTCATGGCTATGAGTAGAATACAAGGTCCTGCCACTCTTTTGCAGCCACGACTAATATATCAGCAAAATTGAGGAAAAATAATTGCCTAACGTTGTCGTCTAAAATCATTGATAATTTTTGTTGTATCCATTGGTTGTTGACCAGTTATTTGATTATTAATTTACACAAAAGTAGTTATCAATAGGATTTGATCCTAAAAGTTGTCTTTGATCATCATTCACGGCAAAATTGAACCCGTGCTCAATTTCTGATAAATTTTGCTTCAGGTTTCTTAATAATTCTTAATATTTTTTAGGCGAGTATATTGAGTAAGGTATTAGAATAAATCAGAATTGCATTTTTTCAGCTGTTTTTTGCGGAGTTCACCTTGATTTTTTTCGATTGAAATTTGATGGGTTGTTTATCGAGAAGACTAAAAGTCTTTTTTCTGTTTTATCCAACTGGTTTCAAAGTATTGTTAATTTAATTTTTCATTTCGACCAATTCTCACATTAGGTTTGTCTTTTTTTAGTAGAGCTCCGAAAGTCCCTCAAACTTTGACTCTGTCATCTTACATGCAATTTCTGACCGAAAACGGGCAAAGTATTTACTATAAGGTATCGAGCCGCACCCCCAAAAATGATTTTGGGAGAACAATTTTCAAAAACTTATAACGAAGTGAAAAATTGGTGTTCAGTTGATAGATAACTTATGGTTCATTTCCAAATCAACTAGGTGGTTTAATTTTTGCGTTGCACTCAAAATACATATGGGAATTATTCAATGAAATCAGGAGATTTATGTGAAATCTCACAAAACAATTTTATTATCGGGGCGGTCATTTTCCATAGTTTCTTTATAGCAAGACAAACTCAACAAAAATCAAAGAAAAACAACAGGCATTACTTACTACCAAAACTCAACTTCTATCCATTTTTTAAAAACTGAATAAAATTTAGGTCAAAATAGCGTCCGATTAAAATTAAACTACGCCAAATGACTTGAATTTCACAAAAGATATGCGACCTGTAGTTATTGAGAGTAACTAAAAAGCAGACATGAAACAGAAATGGGCAAAGTTAGAAAATAAGTTTACACTTTTTCAGAACCATTAGTTTCAAAGTCATGAAAGAAATTAGCTATCAATTGAAGTCATTCAATCACTTCAATTGTACCTTCAAACAAAACATCGAAAACTGTCAATACTGAGATTCTCATACAACTACAAAAAGAACATACAGATTAGAAAATTAATTTCAATTTTGCGAGAAAATGGGTTACAACCAAGCTTATAAGATCAAAATCCATCGACTCAAAACATGAAATTTAATCAATTGCGCCCTATTTCAACGGCATGGATATGATATGTAACCTGCCTTTTACGTCCCATGGATGTGATGATCAAACAAGGCAGCAAAAGAGAACCTTAACAAATAGAAAATGTCAAAACAAAAAAAAAGTTTACGAAAACCCGTAGTATCAACGCCAAGAAATTGAGTAATTAAAATGCAAAACAGCTAAAAACTGCATTAAAATTTATTTGAAAAACAATGCCACCTCTCTTTTTTAACGAGACTTTGCTAAAAAATTGCGAAAATGAGATTGAAATTGGCAATTCTGAAAAAATTTTTATTTTTTTTGAAAACAAACGTTAAAACATTAGGACATTACAAACAGAAGCTTTAAACTAAAAAATGTTAAATAGTTGGACTTACTTCAAATTACTTTACAAAATCATATAAACAAAGCGCCATTAAAATCCGAAGATTTTTTGAACCAAAAAATCACACAACTCGACCAAAACTCGCTTTGCTCTTGCTGCTTTGCTTTGCTAATCGCTAGTTTAACCAAAACTTCATTAAATCAAAAGTATATCATGAATATTTGATACTTTTTGTGTTCTGTTTTTGTGTTCTGTAGGTATGAACTGAAGCCATTAAAGATGTTCATTAATAGCCTCTTAGATACAGAGTTATACTTTTGGATAATTAAACTCAGACAAAAGACTACAAAAAGAGCATCAAATGTTGACCAAAAAAACTGAAGATATCTTTAAAAGTTTAAGAAAACAATTTGTTGGAGGCATTAAAACCATTAGCTTTACTCATAAAACACAATGTTGTTTCAATAGACCTTATTGTAACAATGAAGGACCTCTTTTTTGAATTTTTGAATGAAAAAAAAGACGTTCTTGAAAGACCCAATATACAATCTGAATCCTTTTTCATTGCCAAACTCAACGACGAGACCAATACTGGCTTTGCTATGGCTGAACAGGTTTTATAAAACGGAATTGTTCTAAAATAAAGCGCAACAGTTTTTTGGCAAACAAAAACATAAGTCAAAAATGTTTTATCTATATATATATATATATATATATATATATATATATATATATGTATATATATATATATATATATATATATATATATATATTTATATATATATATATATATATATATATATATATATATCAAGTACGCATTTTTTTGTATAAAAATTTGTATGCAGAACTCTTTTAAAAGAACTGAAAGGGAGGTACAGTTAGCCTATATCTGAGTAAACGAAGGTTTTTTCAGCAGATTTTTTTCTGCATCACTGGTCAGACTGGACAAAGTGGGCCAAATAGCATATTTGATGCCATTTTTTTATTTAAAAAAGGAATTAATGCTGAACTCTCAAAAATTCATCCAAACTTTTTGCCAAAACAGTTGCTTCAAACTATTCATTCAATCTGTTCTATCTTTAAATGTAAACTCAATGAGAGTTTTGTTAACAATTTCAGCAAAACTTTATCAAAATTGAAGAAAAATTACGAAAAATTTTAACAAAACAACGGAAGTGAGGCTCACGTTCTCATTTATTTTAACCTCCGTTATTCCTTGGAAAAAGCAAACTTCTAAAAAAGTTTTTAATTTGAACTTCTATTCTTGACAAGTTTTCCAATGATGCCATTCACAATCCTGTACGTTGAATGTATCGATCGTTAATTCGATCGAAAATTGACTGAAAAATTGACTGAAAATTGAGTGAAAAAAACGAGTTTATAGTTCCTCCCCCTCTAATTGGGTCGGAACAAAAATCATTCGCGGAAAACTATTGTTTCTAAAACTTTAACCTAACGCAATCTATTTTTTTAAATTTATTCAGGTTTGCGTTTTTATTGCTCCTCAATTTATGTTTTTCAACCAACAATAAAAACCGGAATGTAAGATTTATTCCATTCTGGCTAATTTCTAATATTTCCCATAATGATTAGGGGAACTATTAATAAAATCGCCTTTGTAAATTTTTGTTTTATTCAAATATTTAGAGAAAAACGAACTTTTTGCCATTTTTAATTTCTTGAAAGTTTTTATTTTTTGTTTTTAAAAAGGAAGATTTTAAAAACCATAAGCTGAACTGATCTTTAAACAAAAGTCACTTCTTTAATCCGTCTAGCTATGATTCATTTTAGTGGCTATGAACAAGAATTAAAGCTTGTTAAGACAACGACGTGAAGACAATGTGATTTTTTCGCCTAAGATAGTTTTAGCTAAATGAAAAATGAAAAAACCTTAACAGTCGGCAGGAACGTTAATAAAATTGAACTCCTAATATAATCTTGATGTTTAATTTTGTAACTGTTTCCTAAGTATAATTTTTATCTTGGATAAAAAAAACGATGTGAAAGTGATGAATCATTTCAAACTAGTCATTGTCATTTTGAAACTCCTGCCAACCGCCGCGCCCCAGTTTAAAGAAAAAAATACGTCAGAGCGTGAACTCAAGAGCCGCTTTAGTTTCCTCCAAAAGTTTGCTCTGGTTTCATAATTCTGAACATTGTTCAGTAAAAAAAACCCACATAACTAGTGACTCCATTTCGCTACATTTTTGGCCCTTTTGTGCTTTGCTCTCTGTTTTATATATTAATGATGATGAACAAAAAGCAAATATGATACTGAATAAAAAGTTTAATAATAGCTGAAAGATTCTGAATTTTGATTAGGCTGCCTATCACGGGAAAACGATAGCGCCCAGATCTCACAATTCGAAAGGTTTTTTAGTTTGGTGGTTCGTCTTCTTCTTAACAACAATAGATTTCCCGTACTATGCTCTTGGCTGTTCAAAAGTGTCGATGGTAAAACAATTTAATTAAATAACTCTAATAGCTAATTACAATAACTCAATAGGCATCAGGTAACATGCACTACGACAATCAAAATAACTACTACTATAACTAATTCTAACACAAGCAACCACAAGCTTGAAACAATAACTAACTAAATTATTTCTCAATCCAACTCTACAGTAATACCGATTGCCGTTTATACTCAAACGCAATCAAACAGCTGGAATTATCCCTCAGCTATTAACAAACTGATGAACCACAGTCTAACAACAACAATAAGTCCGAGCTTCTCGCTCAATCAGGCAAACTCTGCCAAATAACTATAACTAATCTGAGCCGCTTGCTCAATCAAATAACGCAAGTTCCAGAGCCTCTCGCTCACTTGCAACAGCGATCGGTGCTCATTATTGTAACCGAACTGCAAAGACTACTCAGAGTTTCTCGCTCAACCAAATCAGGCAAACTTAGCCAAATAACTCTAATTCTATAACAGCGACTATTCAGAGCATCGCGCTCAATCGCTCCGGTAAAGTTAACGCAACGACGCTTAATAACGATTAACAAGAGCCTCTCGCTCAATAATACCGGCAAACCATGCCAAACAATCAATGATTAACTCGTTCGCGATTTGCAACTTCTGCGCTGCGCTTATAGTGTAAGCCGCTTTTATACTGAGCCGAGCAAACAGTTTGTTTACTCAAACCAAATAACCGTCATTATTGCACCACGTTTCCACTTGCCATAATGCTATTGGCTACTTTGTTTACATTCCGTCATACCAATGCCGTAAAACTTCAACGTGTCGAATACCGAACTTACCTAATAGATATCAGTCAAGATGGCTGCCAAATTTACATATATGCGAACTCCGGATTTTTCTGTTCTCACGTGCAATTTGTTTACATAGGGGAATTCCTAGGGTACCGTCCGCACGTCCGCTTATGTGCTGTAGGGTTACGGTCCGTAATAAGCATAAAGTTCAAATTGGCCGGCAAGTCGACTTATACTTAGTTGCTTTACGAATTATGTGTTTCCGGGTCTTTTGTTTATTTAGGGCGGTTTGGGGGGTATGGTTCGTATTCCGCCGAGTCAAGCGTAGGCTCAGGGCCTTATTGCACCCTAGTATGACTAGTGTTCATTAAACTCCAAAATTGCGAATTTCGGATTTTTCCCCAAAATTATCACTTTTTCCCATCATAAGTGTTAATAGCTCCTGACTGGGTAAAGCTGGCACTACCAATCCTGGTTTATAAATAGCTTAGGGCTGCCCTAGGGTGATGGTGACCCCAGCTTGGTTCAGCCATATCGGCTTCAAAAAATCGGGGGGGGGTGGACAAATTTTCGGTCCCAACTTGTAAAAATTTTCAGATTTGGCCAAAATTACGAATTTTGTAAAACTCTATTTTCTTTCAGTTATAACGGATGTCAGTGACTACTAACGGTTTTTTCGTTGCAACAAGCTACTCGCGGATTACAGCAAGTTAGTATTCAGTATAGAACGCAATTTCATATAAATCCCCGTAAAATGCATCGAGGTCAGTAATACGCTATAATTGGTTTATGAACTTCAGCTACGTAGCAGTGGCTTTTTATATGCTCTTATTGGACCTCATGAGAGCTAGGATACCTACATATAAATTACGCAAGAGATTGAAAGAGATGGTTTAACCTCTTTACAGAGACTTTCATGGTAACAGTTCAATGATGACATTTATTATGATTCCACATTTTATGATAACAGTACATATGATAGCAGCAAGCGCCAAAGTTCTGCCAACTCTCAATCAGTGCACCACAGATCCCAAATCTTTAATAGAATACCCGAAATTTCTGAGAGTTCAAGGTAACCGCTCTAACAAAATTACTTCACTTTCCGTTTCTCGTTAAGTCATTACTGAACCTAATCTACTTGGTAGCTTGTTCCCAAGACAGAGCTGAATGTTCTCTTAAGGGTTGTCTGGTGTTCGCAGCTGTTATATTGTCTCTAGTTGCATTACTTAATTGTCCGTTCAACTTAAAAGAATATTTCACACTTAAAATTCTGATAGTTGTGGTTTGAGGCCATTGGTTACGATTTTACAATAGCGTAATAGCAATTATGCGTAAGTTGCGAAATAGCAAATATAATGCGTAACAAAAAATTGTAGCTATAGCTACAGTCATGGTTAATCTTTCTTAGTTATCTTACCAAGATCTTGTTTCTTGACAGCCATGCAAAGATCTTACAAGCTCGTTCAAATTTGATATTTTCATGGTGAGTGTCATGTCAAAATCTTGGCAATATTTAACAAGATTTTCTATGTTTGTTATCAAGGTATACCAAGGTCCAGTTCACTGGGTACTGATAATATGATTGAATTTTAATTCATGTTTGAAAATGAACAGGAATTATTTCAGCTGCGCGTGATCTAATCGGAATGATGTTGCGTCCGAACCCCTCTCAACGGGGTACAATACAAGATATAGCACACCACTGGTGGATGAATGTAAACTACACACTCCCAGTCACACACTTGCCAGAGAATAGTCCGTCCAACCTACTCATAACTAGTACTAGTTATGCTACAAACAACAATAACAACAACATCAACACTTCGTCAAGATCGTCTTCGTCCGGATCAGCCAATCATGTGCAACCTTCAGACGCAGGCAAGACTCCGATTGTGAATGCACAGTCCATGTTTACAAGACCAAGGTTGGGTGGTTACTTGCTTCCCCTTTGTCAAGTTTTTTTCCCAATAAATGTAACAATGAGGCTGCAATTTTTCCCAGGAAATGTAACAAAAGAATCTATTGTAGCTTACCTTAAAACAGAAAAAGATGCACCCAATCCCTTGACCCGCCTTATAATGGGGGCTATAATGGGAAATGCCCGATTCTTTCAGTGGTGAGAAAAATTATATAAACAAATTGAGCTGCCTCTATCGGTGTACGAATTTGGTTAAAGTGTCTTACCTAAAATTGACCATTTATGGTTATAGGGGAGATGCAGCTGAGCGTAGAGGGTCATATAAAAGGAGAGCGAGTCAGAAATCTACGTCGATATCCTCCTACACACAGATATTCCCGAATCTAGTCAACATATACAAAGCAGACACCATCGACTTCTCAGAACAGGTAATAACTGTCTCTGTTGTTCAATTTAGAAACTGTTAAACAAAAACATTTCACATGATGGTTGGCTTCCAATGGTGTATGTTTGATATATAGAGTTGTCATGCAAGATTTCATTAACTTCTTACAGAGTTGTTTTTTTACCGTCAATAAGATTGTGCATGGCATCCGCTTGCTATAAAAACTGCTTGCTATAATTATGTTCGTTCTCATTTTTTTCTTGTAAAATTTTATCAGAAATTTTACTTTTCTGCTCTGGAAGTTTATATATTAGCATCAAAATTTCAATTTTTGCCACTTTTCAAGTCAAATTTGTTTATTTTTTGTTCCAACCCCACTTGACGGGGGATTTATTTGCTCAACTGGGGTTTTCTGTTCAGTAGATTTTCGCTGATCGATGCAATTTTTGTAGAGTTGCTAGTGGAATCTCTAGAAAGCCCGCAAAGCGTTAAGTGCAAAAACGCGAACGTTTTTTTTGAAATTTCGTCTCTTTCAAGAAGTAATATAGGTTTAAAGCTTTGTGAAGTTTTCTCGTTTCGCACTGATTTTTGTTCGCAATTTCTGCCATTTTTTTGTTAATCAAAATTTCTGCCATTTTTTTTGTTAATCAAATTTTTTTGTTAATCAAATAACATAATTGATCAAAATTGTTAACATTTGATCAATTATGTTATTATTTTCACCTTTTACGCGCTCTACTAACCTTGAGCAATATCGAAGCTATTTTTTCTCAAGCTAGTTTCTAGAAATAAAAAAATGGATAGGGATCTATAATTTTCACTTTTTAGAGCCACTTTTTGTTTTAATTTTTTTGCGGCCGTTCGACTCCTATATTGATTTTTTTGTGACTTTCCGACGAACTAATTCAAATTCGATGCATTCGTATTATTGGTGAAAGTAAGCTGTTGTCGGAACTGATGTGGGGACAACTGAAGATTTTGTCGACTTTGCAACAAAACATTATTAAAATTTTTTTTAAATTATAGTCCTATTTCTTGTTATTAATGTTGCTTTGTTACTGTGGCACAATAATGACAAGTCTCTGTGACCAAAGTTTTGTTGATTCTAAACAACGATAAAATAATGTTTTCATTTTATATTCTCAATTATTCATCACTTCACAAATATATTTTTTGTAAAATTTTGATAATTTTTTGTGTTTTGACTATACATGTTTTTTCTTTAATTTTGTGATAATCTGAGCAATTATGGTTTCATTGACTTAAAAATTTGAAAAAAAAAGAATTTTATCAATAGTTTGAGATCAAACCTAACGATTTTTAAGAGCTTTAGAAGAGATATAAGTGAAGTTTGAGTTCTGACCGTTTTGTTCAAATGTTTGTCGTCTTGCGCCTCATCCTTTTCTTTTAAAATCGTCTGAAGTCAAAATTCAGGCATACGTGATTCTAGTTTTCTTTTCCAATTGTAAGCTAATAATGAACGTAAAACTGTCAAGGTTCATTTTTTGACAAAAAAAATTGGGGAGATCTAGAGTTTTCTCCTCATTTGTTCGTCGCAGATTCTTGTATAGTTCTGGTTGATTAATTTTAGTTGTTTAGAATTGGACAAAAGCAACTGATCTTCTGAGGAATTATAGCGATTACTTTCGAGCTTTGTTATCAAAACAATAGCACATTATGGAAAATATTGTCCTTCATTTTTGTTTTGTCAACTTCTAATTTACTTTCATTAACAAGAAGTTCTAGTTACCTTGAACACCAGAATTTTTAAGAAAATGGCGTTTTATTTAGGATTTTTTTCTTTTTGCGGTTTTGAGTTTAATGGATGCTAACTGATTGGTTACAATAGGCGTTCTTTTTTTTCAAGGACAACATAACTTGATCTTGTGATTTGCCAACTTGGATTACATCTGCTAGAACCTGCGTTTCCAAATTTAAACTTGCAAATGGGTGCAGAGGTTATTTCATACCTGTTTACTCTTTTAGATATCTGAGTTGAGAAAATAAAATCTGAGCAGGAATAGTTAGAGGCCAAGAAAAATGAATAATAATGGAGTTGATACATGAAAGTCTATACAATCTGAGCATTAGTTTCAAAAGGGGACACATTTTGATTTTTAAATTTCTCGTTTTTTTTTGTTGAAAATAGTTGTTTGCTTTACATTTCGCTCTATGTAGTTTGATTTATGATTTTTATTTGTTTTAAGGTTTGATTTATGAAGATAGCAAATGCGATATATTTGTTTTAATGGTGTAAAGTTGCATCTGATTTGGTCTGGGAAATTAATGATTTCTTTTATTTTTCACAATACGAAGTTTCGTTGGAGTTTTAATAAAGGAAAAGTTTTACATACTGTTGTTTTTGGTAGTTTGTGGATTTGATTACTTTGAAACTATTTGTTTTTTTGAAATTTTTGTTACAAACTGTGCTTTCATTTCAGATGTTTTAGTTTTGTTCTAGAGCATTGTCTAGGTTTGTTGGAGTCGCAGTAATGATAAACCGCCTTGGTTGCATTAATATTATGAACGAAACCTATCAATGGCTGGCGTGCACAGCTTATGATTGTTCTAAGTTTCTTAGAAAAGCGATTTTAGTGTTCGAAGTGTTTTTTTGTGTTTTGTTTTCTGGCCATTCAATCCCATTTCTTAAAGTTCTCAAAGAACAAAAATTGGAAACTTTTTCCTTCTATAATTTTTAGTCGATTCCTTTTTTAACCTCAAAAACAATGTATCCTTGCTGCTTCATGCGCAAACCCGCGCACATGTGTTTAGTTGTTTTAAATTTTTGAAATTATTTTGAGGTTGTGTTTGATTTCTCAACTGTTGACATCACAAGTTTTTAAGAATTTGGCTTCTTATTGAGGACTTTTTCAAATAAGTGCAGACGTCCATTTTTGTAGCTTCTGCACTCACTTAGAAGTCTTAATATCGTCTCTTTTAGTAAAATTAATTGTTCACTTGGAAAAATTGTTTTTTTTTACATAAGAACTTGCATTAAAGGTTCCATGTCTGTCGTTTCGTTTGTTCGCGTGTACTGGTTTTGTATAGACGTCTGACTTTTTTTTTATAAATCTAGGAAAGTTTAAAAAACAAATCCTGAATTGTTTTGAAGGCAGTTTAACTCTGCTTCAATTGGTAGATAATTGACGCAAGATTGTGATTCAGCGGGGTCGGAAAATTGTGCCCATGTCGATATTGTAAAAAACTGGTATGCGTTGCACCTAGTGAAATTCAGATTTAATGATAGTTCAGAAACAATGCAGATTTTTCATATGTTTTTGTGGGTCTCAAAAAAAGTCTGCTCTGAGTTTATGAAATATTTTCTATCGGTTTTCTTTTTTGTGAAAAATTCTTTCCAAGTCCAAGCCACGATACCGTAAAGACACGTCCTATGTACATCCAAACATATTTTTTGTAGTGAATTTGGCTGAACAATTGCTTAACGAATGGCTACATTATGAAAGGTTTGCTCATTATGAGACATCTAAACAAGTGAAAACTAGTTGAAATTTTTATCTAACAGAGCGCGAGAATAAAAAAGCTGAAATAATCTGAACCAAAAGTGATGTTAGGTATCAATTCTGGGCAACGCCAGACCTCACCCGGAGAGCGGTTTGCGTGTTATGGAGCCAGACAGTGACTTTTTGAACAAGCAGGGCATTGTAAAGAGGAGAACCCACCACCACCACCATCACCTCAACCATCACATCAATACAGCTTCTGGAACAACCGGGGGTAATAATGGTTACAGTAACTCTACCAGTGCTGTGGGTGGTGGTAGTAGTAGTGGGGGTGTGGGTGGGGGTAGCAACAAGCACAAGTACGAGGGCAATGACTCAGGGTGTGTGTTGGAAGAGGAGGAGGAACAAGACCAGACCAAGTCACCACGGGGTGCTACTGCTTCTCATATGGGCACAACCAACGGAGGCAGTACAACCAACAGTTTGTCAAGGTGGGTTTTAATTTTAGCATATTTCAGTAATTAAATTAGTCAACATTGACAGCTCAGTTCAAACTGGCTAGACACTCATCTCGAACGCCTTTTGGGTGGGTGCAATGAAGCTGGAAAGTATTGTTAGATCAGTAAATTAAATTTTTTAGGTCCGCTCATTTGCAAATTGGTCACCCTGTGGAGGGAAGTGTGGCTTCGAGGGGCGAGGGACTCCTGCGGACATCGAATCTCCTCGGAGGGGGGACATCGATGGGATCCGCAACGTCATCAATTACCGGGATTTCTGCTCCGGGCATGACCGCCTCTCAGAGACGCCATTCTAGAGGGAACAGGAATGTGATGATGACATTGTCAGGTGACACTCCTGAGGGTTCTCAGACCTTGTATGGATCCTTGTCAACATCTGGGGAATCCCAGTCAGGAGTTACGGGATCCAGTCGCAAGTCAAGTAACACTACAACAATGTCATCAGGAAGGTATGCATTCACAATCTCTGCTGATAAGACTTTTGAGATGCAATTTTCTCAAATTATTTTTACCATTGTAAGGATTGCAAGACGTCGTTAGTTTTGGATACAAATACATATTTCAGAATTTTTTTATGATTTTGCTTTCAAAAATGAGCCTTTTAAATAAATTCGTCAGTGCAGTAATGATTATTTCCATCTTTTATTATAGCTGCGAAGCTGTAAGCTGAGCGGAGCTACATTGCGGTGGTCGTGGTTTTTTTACAACCCAAAGAGGAGTATTGGTTTTCTTGAGGTTTTTTTACCGGAAGTACTAATCGTTCAGACGGCGTTTTGACCTAAAAGCGAAAGCGAGTAAAATTGCGTGTGAACTAATTTTTCTCAGCGAGAGAGGTTCTTTGATCAAGCGCTGCGTTCAGTGAATGACTTTTTGACTTTGAAAAGTGATTTTTGACAGAATGGCGCATAGAGAAAACCAATTTTAGCCGTTTTTTGCCCGATATGCCCAGTTTTTTGTTGATAATCCAGTTTTTTTTAATGAAATTAGATTTTACTCAATGCTGTATTAATGTGTAACCCTCTAAAGTTGATACAGCAGTTTTTTTTAGTAGATCTCTAAACCAATTTTTTTCTGGAAATCAGTGCATATGGCAACTTCTTTTTGATAATTCACGCATTGAATGCCTTTGTAAAGTGAAGTATTTTTGTTTCTATAAAATTGTACAAATGCTAATCCGAATTTACTAACCTGGTCCAATTTTTCTCAGTTTTTTGTTTTCATTTTGGTTTCCATTCATAGGAAAAATCTTTTGAGCACGTACTGAAACTTTTTTTCTTCACTTTTGGTAATAATTAATTTTTTTGCCGTTAAGTCTTTAAAATTTTCTCCAATTTTTTTCATAAAAGCAATTTTCAAAAAATTTTTTGACTTTTTCGCCATGTTTTATAAAGATTCGAATCTTTCAGTTGGTTCAAACTCGCTTTTACTACTTTCATCGATATAGGAGAGTGGCTATTTGTTTTTTCTAAGCCTCTAATGCTAAATAATTAAACGTATTTGTTTTTCTACTCCATTTTTTCAATTTGATTTTTGAAATGTTTTTGTGTACAATGGGTCCATATTCTTCACATTCTTGTATGCTCCATTCATCCTACTAAGACCTTAAATTTAATTTATTTGATCTGTTTTGTTATTTTTTTGTTTGCAATTGAATTCTCATGATATAACGCAACACTGAGATTTTGCTGGAATTCTGTTCAAAAATGGTGACTGATTATTACTTTCCACAAATATTTTTCGGGCTTTGGTTTTCGATTTAAAACAATTTTTGGGCCTGTCTCTTTTTTGAGCCTATCAGTATGTGAGTATCCATTTTTCATTGTTATCAAGTGGCTTTAATAAAATGAAATTAATCGTTTTCAAGCTTTCTAATTTTTTCTTTCAGAATCATGTGCTGTTCTTTAAATCTGTTAAGTTTTTCGTATTGTTGCTGAGTGATGTCCTAAAGGGTTTTACCTTAACTTGCTCCAATGATGTCAATGCTCAAATTTTGGTCACACTAGTGTAAAATTTACCTTTTTTTATCGAGTTTGGTGAGTTGAAGAGTTAATATTATAAGAAAACGGTTTCAGCTGCAATTACGGGTTCGTTTGAAGTTTCGAGGCTTCAAGTCGCTTCCGTAATTTTTCTGCCTAAGTTTTTTATTTTGTCGTCTTACTCTCTTTTTCGTTTTACATTTGTTCACACAGCAAAACGCAATCACAAAAATTAGCTAAAAACGTTGGCTAAAAAGAGTAGGAAATGACCTCCAACGCGCAAATGCCGTTAGTGAGAGGAAGGAGTTATTCAGAAAAATTGACCTTTTCAGCTTTGCTGTGTGAACAAATGTAAAAGGTCAATTTTTCTGAATAACTCCTTCCTCTCACTAACGGCATTTGCGCGTTGGAGGTCATTTCCTACTCTCTTTAGCCAACGTTTTTAGCTAATTTTTGTGATTAGGTTTTGATCATACGCGACTTATCTCTTTCAATAAAATGACTTTTGCACTTTAAAACTTAAGTTTAATTTGAGTTAGTTTAAGGTCAAAGGAACTCATATGTGTAAAAAAGGTCCCTAATGAAAAGGTTTCTGAGCAATGAATTTTAACAAGCTTTATTAATTTATCGCTGAATGTTTTTTACATAGTTTTTTGAGCGGCGTCGATAACTTTTTCAAATTATATCTTTATCTGTTTCTATTATAAGGCACGCAAATCTATTTCGCAGCTATTCCGGCAATCTGTCGACTATGTTTGATAATTTTTAAAGGTTTTCAATGAACAAATAAACTATCTTAGTCGAGTGCTTTAGAGAATGGTTTCAACGGAGTTTTTTGAGCAGGTCAGAAAGAAGAGGATCTCTATCAAGTGTGATAGCTGCTTTGGACAGCAAACTCCAAGGCAATGTTGGATCAAGCGCCCCAACTGCAACTTCAAGTCATCACAGTAGTCAACGCTCCGTATCATCATCAAGGCGAAGTTCATTCTCTAGGCAGAAAACAGTTCCCGGCTTCCAAGGTCAGGGGAGTTCAAACTCAAGCATCAGCAGTGCCTTACCCTTTTCTACCGAAAGTGCTTCCGCAACTATATCAACAGTTCGCAGACGGTCAAGCTTATACAGTTTGGAGCAGATTCAAGCATCCAAAGTCAATTCACCTTCAATCAGAAGTCAACGAAACCCATCTCGCGATTCGACTTCTAAATTATCAAATTTAAACTTAACCCAGACAGGTCTAAGTACCAGTCGAAGGTCATCAATTGTGAACAACAGACAAGAAATTTTAAACCCGAAAAGTTCGACCAGCTTTTCAGATGACGAATCGGATTACTACTCGAGCTCGGACGTCCCAAAAACCAGTCGAGAACGGAAGTATAGTGTGGGTGATTACCACGAACGTCGACCTCTGTCTCGAAGAACGAGTTTCAGACGAGCAGCAATGCAGCCGGATGAAAGCGCAACTGATGAAGGTTCCCAAGATGACCTCAGAAGAGGTTCCGGATCTCAAATATCCACAGGGATCCACAGTTACGGAACAAGCCAAAATTATGGTCTGGATACAACTAGGAATTCAAAGTTGAATTCCACATCATCAAATTTTTTAACATCAGGATCCGGATATCCAGGAACGACAACGTCGTCAACTTTAAGACGCTCGGTCAATTACAACCAATCTGGAAAAGATAGAGAGACTGCGATCACTTCAGACGACGAATCAACTGAAGAACTTCATCACGTTATTCAACATGCTTTGAAATTATCAAGTGGACCTGGTTCTGATTCAAGAGACTTCTCTACATGGAGACGTTGAACAGTCCTGAAAAAAAATCATGAAAACTAAACGACTGTACAAAGTCTATTTCACCTCATAAACGTGCCTTAAACTTCAAACTTATACAAAATCAAGTTCAGCTAGTTGTTTATTCTTAGCAGCGTTTACCCCTCAACAACTAAATGTTCAGATCTGTGAAGTTTCGAAAGTAAGCATTTAAGAAGTTTTATCATATTGTGGTGGTCTTATTTTTGTCACTCCATCGAAATCTCAGAAGCGCTTCAAAAGTCAATTAAAGGAGATTTTCAGATTGATTTTTTTCAGCAGCCAAAAAATTGTTTTTTTTTGTGTGTGAGAGTTGACTAACCAATTGGTTTTAGTTGCATGGCCGGACTAAAACATGCTTTGAAAACTCATCAAAAGCAATTTTTGGCTCCTTGTGATTTTTAAATATACGTAATCAGCTAGGGAACTATTTATGAAACCAAAGCAAAACCCAAGGTAACAATAATCTAGCACAATTTAATCATAAAGTTTAAAAGATCAGAAAGCGCTTTTGGACTAAATTGAGATCAAGTATTTGCAATTTCTCAGGTCACCCAATCCCTCATCCCCTCCCCCTAACCCCTTTACTCCCCGGCCCGTTTACCCCCGCCAACCTTCCCTCAGGCCATCTACCCAAAACTCGCGCGAGTGTGTGATTATATTTAATCTACATGCGTATATTCTCACCTGTAACCTGGAAATCATCCGCACTTTTTTAATGATCAATCATCATCTATTCATTCATTCAATCATTTCAATTGAGCACTAGTAGAGACAGTAGTATTAAATATTAAATTGTGTATTTATTTACTCTGTACTTATTCCAGATATCATTTGTATATTTAGAATAATTCAATCAGTCAATTCAATCAATTTGCAGCAATTACATACACTTTTGCAGTGCAGTTCATTTGTCTTTTTAGTCTGTATCTTTTTGTAGTTTGTAGTATGCACAAATTAATACTGCCCGCTGGTATGTCACCTATAAATTTACTATTTATGTAAATTTCCGACCCAAGTTCAAACATCACTCACTGCCCGACCCAACCCCCCGCCCCCTCTCCTCCCCTTCTCCTAACCTTAAGCCCTTTCCTGCCGCCACGGATATCCTTTACACAAACCTAGTAGCCCAACCCCTCGGTTCCCCGAACCCTTCCACCAATTTTTTGAGCTCGTATACCCTCGATCGTTGCGACCTCCCAATCTCCCATAGGCGAACTTGCGCAAGTTCATGAGCCCTACCCCCCCCCCCCTCCCCCCCCCCATCCTCCTTTGTCCCACTCACTCCCCCCCCCCTGCTCGATCTTAATTCATGCTTGATGTGCCTTGCAAAATACACTCATAATTACAGATATGTGCCTATAATTTCAACATCAATAGGTGTTTGTCAACCAAAATTATTTCAAAATCGCACTGACATTGGAAACCAACCTTGATCAAAAACTGATTGCGGAATTACCTATTGACTACTTCTAACAGATACCCAAAACATTGCAATATTCCCAGTGAATCGAAACTTGATACACCTTGATAAAAAAACAATTTAAAACATGGTAAATCTTAGCAAGATCTTTTACATGGCGCCGCTTGCCTCGAAAGCATCAAGGTTTGTACGAATTTTTAAGGTTTGCAAAATTTTTGCATGAGCATCAACAACAAAATCATGGCAAGATAACCAAGAAAGGTTAAACGAAAAATCGATATTCATTAAAGAAGTTGACAAACATCGAATGAGAACTTGAATCATGTTTGACCAAAATCAGTCAAACTTTCTTCTAAACGTGCTTTGAGTGACTACTGAAAATTTAATTAGAATTGCGAATTCATCTGCCTGAACAACTAAGAATTCACTTCATCAACTTCTTCACAACAGTCATTTCTGAACAGATTAACGAAAAAGGATAACTGCTGCTTTGATTACCCTGTAAACATGCCTTAATCCTAAAACCCACCGCTACAAACGAGCAAACTTTGAATTGACAATCTCCCAGTTATAGATTACAAAGTTTTAAAATAAGTCATAAATTATCAATGTTTGATTATCCCTTATCACTTACAATGTGAACCCTCAAAATGAATCGATACTACGAAATCAATATTAGAACTAATTTGAACGAACCAGAAAAAGTACGATTTCACAGTGTTCCCCGATATATGCAACAACCCCTAGTTTAGAGTCATCCACAAACAATAATACAAGTTTTGTGTAAAAGTGCAGTTTGTTATTGAGTTTTAAAAAGTTTTGATAAGTGAGTTTCATAACTTTTGGAATCAGAAGTTAATAAATTAAAGAGGTGAGAGTTAGTTTTGATATAGATGATATGCCCTACAATCAATCAATCTACCAAATCATTCGCAGTTCAATTTTTAACCATACGAGAGAGAATAAACGCTTGTTACTATCTTCTTTTCTTTCCAGCTCAACCAACAATTTTATCATCAAGCAACTTGATGGGGTTTCTCTACTTAGAGACATACATGTTTTAGCCTAAGACCCAGAGGAATAGAATTAAACACCGATCAACCTAGTTACTCAAGAAGGTCAATAATGAAATATGGAATAATTAAGCAATAATTAGCATTATCAAATCGAAAATGCTAGGTTCGAACCCGCTAGGTTGCAGAAAAGTAATTGATCAACCGAGTTTTCTTTGCCAAGTTTGACCGGTCGATATATTTATTTGGCATTGGAGATAAATACCCGCAAAATTACAGTTAAGAACCACTCTAATGAGGAACAACCCAAAAGGCACCAAAAAATTACGATAGAAAGGAAACTGACACAAAGAAAGTTATCACTCATCTTCAACCATTTAGAGTGATTCTCAAAAACCTTCATTTCTCTGAACTTCAGATTGCACTAAAGTATTAGTATTCTCTTGAGTCAGTTTTAGCAGAGAATCCAGGAAGATTAAAACAAAACAAGGAGGCTCGGAAATGTGCGTTTGCACATAATGTTCCGACACCGCTCATCGACAATTTTGTTTAAATGTCGACCAAATAAGGAAGAGATAGAAAACGTTCAAAAATTCACATAAGGTTCAATTAACAACTAAGTGAGAAACATAAGGCTGGATTAGAGGGCCGATGAGAATTGCCATTAATGAGACTGCTAGACAAGACAATTGTAAACAACAAATAATAGCAAACGTTAATAAGGTCAAAAACTCGATGTCTATGTTTTAAAAAAACACTTAAATGTAATCGGATAAAACCTGAATTCAACAAATTATCCTGTACTTCATTAGGCTAATCACAAAGAACATTAAAAATCGTCAATTGCCCATTTGTTTGACAGCAATTGGGCCACAACAAGAGTTTAATAATGTGGCGAGAAAACAACAAAAACTCAGAATTGGGCAAAAACCCAAAAAGTGCAATTTTATGAAAATGCCTAGTACAAAAGCCAAGAAGCCATTATTTGAGAAAAACAATTAAATGGACTGAATGATGAGAAAGAACATGCGACCTTGATTCACTAGAAAAACGATGCGACCTGTCACTATAGAGACCAAGTAAAAAAAAAGGACAGAATTATGAACAAAGTGTCAAATCTGAAAAATCCATTGATTTTCTTCCAACCAATATTTTCAGAAATTCAAACCAACCGTAACTTTTACACTTAAATCAAAAAACGGATTAATTTGCAAGCCACTCGGGAATCCAGTTGTGTCTTGTTATTAAGTTATAGTTGTGCTTGTGGACAGAAATAGGATATAAAATTGAAAAACTTCAAAACATAACTGACATTTAAAAAAATAAGTATATTAAAAGTCATAAGAGGAATTAGATAACATTTGAAGGCATTGTTTTGAAACAACTATTGTTATTGATTGCTAGAATCCAAGATAATTCCAAACTTAGTTCTGATTTGCTAACCGACAACAAACAACAAAAACAAATTATTTTATCTTATGTTTGCAAATTAGATCAAATAGCAAACGAATTATTTCAATCAAAGTAAATTGATGATTTTTGTATATTTATTGTGTTAATTATTTGAAAGCTCCTATAGGAAGTGAAAGTACAACTAGTTTTTTTGAGGAGCTTTCAAAATTTTTGACAGCAAATATTTGTTCTCTGCTTCCTGCATATTTGAAAAAAGTGGGATAAAAAAAACCGTATTTGGAGCATTTTTGGTTAAAAAAGTGTGAAATTCGATAAATATAGCAAAATTTTAACAAAAAACAAGGATAAAACCGATGGGCAAGCCTCCTCTGTCTCAACCAGAAAGACCATTAACAAGGTTGTTAACAATTTTAACAAATTTTAGCAAAATTGACGAAAATTTGTTCAAGCAATACGGAAAATGTGAACAAAAAATTAAACCTAGACAACTCCTTGTGAAAACGAAAATAGAAAAAAAATCTTTTCATTTCCATATTCTACGCTGGACGGGCTTTCTGTCTCGCGACCGATTTCAAAACTATATCTGGAAGGTATTATTGTACCAGTACGGCAAAGAGATTGTAGAGGGTCGTGGTGAGATTCTGAGTCTGAGGTTCCCGATGGATGGATTCGTCGCCTGTAACGTAAGTAGTATTCATATCTGCCATGTTTTTGGAGGGGGGGTCCGGACCCCCCCCCCCCCCCCCCCCCCTACAAGAACTCTCACCACCGAAAAACTGATTTTCTCTTAGTGAAAGCAAGTTTTTTGGTTAAGTTTCGCCAGCCTGAGAGAAGTTCTTAGGTTAAGTTGACTGGCGAAACTTAACCAAAAAACTTGCTTTCACTAAGAGAAAATCAGTTTTTCGGTGGTGAGAGTTCTTGTAGGGGGGGTGTCCGGACCCCCCGCCCTCCAGTAACATGGCAGATATCCGCTGTTGAAATGTTTGCTGTATATAGAATTAGGTGTTACCTAAGTTTTGAACTCTCACTAAATCTTTTTGGTGAAAACATAAAAAACCTAATATAAGACACCAGAAGCCTAAAATTTTTCAAAAATTTTCAAAAATTTTTTCGAAAATTTTTCAAGGTTTTTCAAAGTCCTAAAATGGTCTGAAATGGATTTTGCGCTATGAAAGAGCACTCAAAGGTGATTTTTTGTTGACTTCACTTTATTCACCTATGAAGTATGGGGGGTCGAAACATACAAAAATTTCGTTTTTTTTTCTGAAAAAAAATTTCAAAAATTTTTTGAAGCCCTAAAATGGCATGAAATGGATTTTTCGCAATGAAGGAGCTTTCAAAAATGATTTTTGTGGACTTCACTTTGTTCAACCAAAGAGGACATGAGAAACTCAGTTTTTGAAGTAGTCTGAAAGAAGTCAAAGAGCAGTCAGAAGCAGTTTTTGTTGACAATACTTTTGCAAATGTTCAGTGTGATGTGGAAAGCTTGGCTTTATTTTTTTATATACATGTGTAACTAAGTATATTTCTATCAAAACAAGTACGTATATTTGCTTACATGTGTTCAAAATTGTAATGTTTATGTAGGAATGAACAATTGAAAGAAACGAAAGAATGAGAGTTTTATTTATATAATTATGCGTATTCATGTGTATAATGAAAGTATATATGAAAGTGTATATCTGTTTATAAGTAAATATAACTGTGCTTAAGTTTAGTAATATGGTTCTATGAGTATAAGCTGAAGTGTATGTCTGTGGGTAGAAATTGTAAATGTGTGTATATGTCAAGACGTTCTTGGTTTTATGTGTGTATGTTTTTCTATATCTATACAGTGAAATGTAAGTATATTTGTCTGAATGTGTTTATGTATTTATGTATTTATATGTTTGCAATCCGATGAGAGAGAGATAGAGAGAGAGGGAGAGAGATAGAGAGAGGGGGAGATAAGTTCCTGGAGGGCAATTTAATTGCCTTGAAGAATGTTGTTATTTGTCTCCACGATCCAATAATATTATATCTTGCACACGGATTTTGACCTTCAGCGTAGCTAAACTCTGTCCCATTAAGCATTGGCAAGCAAAATGTCACAAACGAAGTCGACAACAAGTTTTTGATGTTCTGAGCATGCTTTGTTGAAAACTGAATTTTCTACACCTATCTAGCTACCATATTAAAAACTATCAAGATTTTTTACGAAAAAAAAATTCATGCTCTTTGTCTTTTAATCCTAGGCAAGAAAATGATAAAATGTTGCAACACAGAAGACAAAAACAACTTTTTGATGTTCTGAGCATGCTTTGTTGAAAACTGAAATTTTTTTTCCTATCTAGCTACCATAATAAAAAACTATTAAGATTTTTCTTAAAAAAACAAATTAATGCTCTTTGTCATTTACTCCTTGGCAAGAAAATGATAAAATGTTGCAACACAGAAGACAAAAACAACTTTTTGATGTTCTGGGCATGCTTTTTTGAAAACAAATTTCTCTATACGCATTCAGCTACCCTTCTAGGTTTGAGCAAGATTATTTACAGGAAAAAATTATTTGAGATAAATTGTTGAGAGATAAAAAATAAATTGAGCTAAGTAAAAAGATTAAATTCTGTAAAAAATCGCAAAAAATTTGGTGGAAAAACTATGATATGCAAGAGCAGCTGAACGTGTTAATTAAATAAGGTAGAATGATAGGAATTCGTCAAGAGCTTGAATCAAACAAATAGTGTAATGATGTACAAGAAGAGTAGTTTCCACTGGAACTGTAAAAATAGCTAAATTTTCAAAAGTTAATTAGCCACTTGATCAATTAAGCAAGAAAGAACACAAGCTTTGTATCTGCGGGGGTTGCTAGAAACAGCTTCAGTAACGAATAAGTCTTGTTTGCGTATTGGGAATAACACTAACGGATAATGCGTGCTTTGACTGAAATCTTAAAAATAAGCGAATCGCTTCTTCAGTAAATGGTTCCAGCATACTAAATATACATATACTCAACTATTAAACACTGGAAGTAAAATATCAGAGCACCTCAAGCGAATAAAAATCGAATGAGTTCATTATTGTTCTTTCTTGAATCAAATTTTCTGTGCATTCAGTAACCCTGTTTTAAAATTTTGGATTACTTATTGTTCTGTCGACGTTTTAAAATAACATCAGCGTAACGATATATGATAGAGCATCGGAAAGAGTAACATCCAAAGGAATTTGAAACTTAAAGCGACAGAGTCTGTATAACATATTGGGTTATGAAGCCTGGCGAACATTTCGGAATTGAACACAACACTACTGCTACCTACTACTGCTACTGCCTAGTACTACTATCTACAACTACTATCTACAATTAGTACCTACTACTACTACTGCTACCTACTAGTACTACCTACAACTACTACTAGATACTATTAATATCTACTACAACTACTTAGTGGTTCTAAGTTACACTAGTACCTACTACTACTGCCTTTTAACACCTTCAAATGTTACCATTTTTTTACTAACTATCTACAAAAAGCTGTTTCTGTTTCTCTAAAAAATGAAAACAATTCTTATCTCTAGAGGAGATTCGCTGAGCATAAACAACAGAAGCTTTTCTCTATCTCAAGGTAATTTGTCCTGACTGACACAGACCGATAGAATTTAGCCGCTAATATTTTCAACAATTCATTAAGTGTTTGAAGTTTTTTCGAAGATATAAAAAACGCTGAAGCTATGTTGTATACGTTAACTCAGTAATTTTCAACTCAATGTTAATTTCTTAATTAACAATTAAAAAATCCATGGTATGGTATATCAAGTGGTACTTAATTAATTAAATCAATGTAGGGTTTTATTGTTTAGCGAATCAGTCTAATTTTTAGGAGTTTTTTTGATATGTTCTTTTTTTGAAGTGCAACTTTTTTTTTTACTTTATTCAAAAATTGCTTGCTTCAAAAATTCTATAGTGTGTACCTTAATGGAAACAAACACTTTACAACGTACCTACATTATCAAAAAAAACAGGTTTTACACTATATAGTTGTTTTCGTATGTTTATTCAGAGCCACCTGTTGTTTCAGTTGTCAGGAATGACACAAATTTTCCGAATCCTTACGTTTCAAAAACTTGTATAGACAGAAAACTGCTGGGATAGCTTGCCAGTAGGACAATGCGTTTGTTATTTTTAAATTTCATTTGGTCATTGTTTTTCTGAAGAAAATTAAAAACGAATCAACCTCATGAAACATTCTTGCACAAACTCGTTGCGCAGTCTTGTTGCATTCTTGCACAGTCTTGTCGCATTTGAGAGCTCAAACAAAAACATTAAATTTAGGTGTTTAGCTGAACAAATTTTGTTTGTTTTCAGCGTCTGTTTACACTCAATGGGCACCAAATGGTTCCAGAGAAGTAACTCTCGCGGAATTTGAAACAAAATTCTTCTTTATTAGTGTTCAAAACACAACCGGAGACAGTATGGCTTTGGATAAGCAAGTAGAATAAAAATGTGAAACATGGTCGATCACTTTACCTAAAAGTTGAACCATTGTGTTCGATTTCGAGTTTGTGATCTAAACAGTATTCAAGGATAATTGACTTTTAAGAAAAAGGCTTCTTTTTTAGTATTCAAAACTCAGAGGTGGCATGGATTTCGATAATCAAGTTTATTAAAATGGTGATTTTGGTCGATTGCTCTACAGAAAAATGGAAGTCTTGAGTTTGTGTTTGAATTTTTGATCTGAAAACACTATTCAAGGATAATTGACTTTGAAGAAAGACTACTTTTAGTATTAAAAACACAATAATCGGTGACCGCTTAACTTTGAGTTACCAAATATAATAAAATGTGAAAACTTGGCCTATCCCTCTAATTTAAAGTCAAAGTTTGAGTTTGAGTTTGTGATCTAAAAATAGTATTCTAGGGATAATTACGTCATAATAGTTGTTATGTTATATAGTTGTGAACGCAAAACATTTGAAATACGTTCTCACAATCTATTTAGACTACAGCTATATATGTGTCAAAAAAGTGAAGGAGACCTTCTGGTTTTACTAAGTTTTTTGATATAATTTACTATATTATATAGGCTATATTCACGTGGTCTATTATGCAATCTTTACTGCACGACTTCTGCAAGCATTCTAAGCTGAAGAGTATAATTTTGCATTGTTCTATAGAAAAAAACAGAAAAAACACATAATTTTCCTGGTGCTAGGAAAATTGGCGGACAGGTCGTTTAGCCGACAAGGAAAAAATGAGAAATTTAGACGACAGTTTTTATCATAATTGGTAATAATAGTCTAATTGGTTTATAAATCAGTAGTTTGGTTGTGATAGATTCATATCAACTCCCACAGACCGCTGAGGCATGACCATGGCCCGCGAGGCATGGCCAGATGCGGTTAAATGCAGTCCAACCACGTAAAGCCCTCCGTTACACTAGTTAATGAAAAAACTAAGGTATACTTGTCCGCTTACAGAATAGTGTTTTAAATTGGCCAATCACAGCTTCAGAATAAGATTTATTGCTCGTTTTACTTAAATTGTCGGTAAAAATGTTCATTTTTTTGGTGTGTTGACATATTTTACCAGTAATTTTTGAAAAGATAGGTCAGTGCAACTCTTTAAATGATTAAAATTCTCTGAAGAATATTCGGCTAATGAACATTAAATATTGTAAAATAACTAATGTGGAGACACCTTTAAGTCATGGCCACATTAAGTAACAGTTAACACAACTAATTTTGATTTTTGCTACCATAAAAACCGACAACACAGACAGTAGAAATCAGATTAGGAGCTTCGATACCATAGTCAAACTGACAAGTATACTTCTACATTCATTTGGCCGATTTGGAAAATTTCCAATGTTAAAACCCTGTATCCCATAGTGCATCAAGTTCAAAGTTTAAGGTATTCAAAATTTTTGGAAATTATTGTTTCACTTTTCTATGTGGTAATACTGTATTATAATACTAGTATTCTTGGCATTGTGCACTTCGTTTTGATGTTATCTTTCCGAAAGGGTTTCTATGTTTTCAAACGTTTGTTTGTTATGGATCCTATGAAGAGTCGATTTGAGTTCTTTCAACTGAGTCAAAGACAAGAAACAACTGTCAAAAGGCAAATCCTGATTATAGAGGCAATTGAGCTAATAAGGTTTCCAGATTTTTTAATGCAGTATTTTAATTTCCTCTGAGCTTAATGTGAGAAATAAGTAAAAATGTCTCTTGGAAAAAATCTCCAGGTGGAATTTTACTACTGCGTGTTTTGCTTATTGCCACTAATGTCAATAACGACCATTGTAATTTAACATGATTTTTATCCTCATGAAAATTTGTAGCCTCAATAACAATAAATGGTTGAATCATTATGTACATGAAAAAGTTGTTTTTCACGAGTAATCATATAGCAAAACCTTAATTTTCAATAAAGCTTTATTGATCGGCAATTTACGCTATGAAAATGAATCAGCGGTCTCACAGGTAGTGCGAAAATAATTTTCTTTCATGGCGCTCAAAAAAAGGAAACCTCTAACAGAACTGCAAAAATAACAACGGTAAGAAAAGAAACGCTTTTTAATGTCAACTCTGCTTTTAATTTGAAAGACTGAATATAAAACAATGCCTAGCTGAAATAAAAAAAAGACTTAGATTGTGCAAAGCAAACATTTATAAGATATCCTTGTCAAACAAATATTTATGTACAAGCTGATTTTTCTTTGCTCCTTTAACAAATTTGTTTTTTTACGACCTCAATAGTTTGCCTTGAGAAAACTCATAGGAGAACGGAGAAGTATTCACTTCTTGCATCTATTGGAAATTTCGTTCTGATACGTTAAATGCTTACTATTCAGGATACCATAGCTTTATGGATTAAAGAAGTTTTAAGTTCGCGTTAATGAATACTTAGGTTTTAAATTTTTATGAGTTACTTGAATAACATACTGAAATACTTCAAATTGACACATAGCTCTAAAAGCTACTGAAGGAATTCTGTGAAAACCAAATGTTCTAAGACAAACACAAGTTGTTGCACATGTATACAGAAAACAGTAGTGCATACTTACGTCTATGGTTCAAATTGAGCCTTTGAGCAAAACATGTTTGTTATCTACTAACGTTAGCAGGGAACTTCTTATCGTTCCTTACAATAAACCAGGTCAATACTATGCAAAATCAAAAGTATTATACAAATAACTTAATACTAAACGTACGACATAGAACCAGTTACTATATAAACTAGAAGCAATTGTAACCGTGAAAATCAAACAATAAGGCCAATAGTTGAGTTTAAATGTATTTGATTTGTCCATTGCTTTTTCCGTTGCTTTATATAAGTTAACGTTATTTTGTTTAAATTCAGCACAGTGGGGGGTCGAAATGTACTCCCAAATAAAGAATTGCAAGCCTATGTATTCACTCTCTATTTATCACAAGTTTTGCTGCAACACAGTAGAGTACATGTATATATACGCCTTCTTGATCAGAGACAAGAGAATACTTAAGCAAACTAATAAAAGTGCTTTTAGCCGAAAATATTATGCAACAATTTTGCAGAGAAGACTGAACTTCTCACAATATAGGTTTTTTTATTCATAAAAAGCAAGTGGTCAGGTTGAATTTTTTGTTTCAACCCGTGACTTGTAAGAGAGCCGAAGTGAAAAGAGCCGATTCAAGAGAACTGACATTTTATTTAAATTATAAGTTGATAATTTACGGTAAATTTTGCGACAAATTAATTTGGCTTTTAAATGAGACTACTACATTCGAGTATTGGGAAAAATAATATTTAGTATCTTCTAGTATAAGACACTAAAAGCAAATTAAAAAAATAATTATCTTGAAATCATCGCGGACCATGGCCATGCCTCAGCGGCTGTTGGGACTTGATATGAAACTATCATAACCGAACATGAGACCAATTAACCCACTCATGTACTTTATTAATAATCAACTAACAATTTAGGGTAATTAGGGCAACTTTTTGGTTTCGGCTCTACTCAAATCAAAACAAGTTGCGGCGTATTCTAACGTCAGCTCTTCATAACGTCGACTCTTGCGCGTATCCATTTCAATATTTCATAACGATAATCTTTGGTTTGGGGATCCTACTCTACAACAAATTTCTGACTTTCTAGTTCTTTAAACAGGTCGAAGCCTGTTTCCTGTTTCTCTGACGTGGATAATGTTCAACCAACATACTTTAGTTTAAAGGTGTGGTTTTTCAACTACTAAAATTTGGATAATAAGCATACATAACGGATTTTAATAAAGCACAGCATTTCAAAATAACAGGTTATAAATGGAAAATACTGGATACCAACGTCTAGTTCATAAGCTTTAATCGACAAGAATTTTTCAGTTCTAGTTGGTATTGTCGCATGAACACCTCACATTTTCATCGAATCTCATTCATTTTGGAAAATTTCCACTGTGAATTACACATCCTCCAACAACACGAGATTGGCTCCTCTTTCGTAGAGCTTTGTTAGCCGATGGCTCAGTGCTAAGTTTCTGGAAGTTTTCTTCAATTTTCGAGTTTTCTTCAAGAAGACTAGGGAATCGTTCTAAGATGGAAAATATCACAGTCTTTCTGTTATCATCGGGTGTGGATGATGTTGTATGATCAATTTTATTGTGAATGGTGGTTAGTTTTGTTTCAATTCTGCATGATTCGAGCTTTTTCCACATATTTTCCAAACCTTCTAAAGCAGCGAAATATTCTTCATGGCTCCTGAAGAGTGACATACTTTCGAAATCATAACTGCGCAAGATCCTCTTTATGTCCATAGGAAGTGACCATATGTCAGAAGTCAAAGGATTAGTTATATTCTGAGAAGTTACTCCCGTTTCTGAGGGGGTTGAGTTGTTAATAAAGTCTTCCTCTTCGGTTATATTAGGTAATGTAGTAACAAAGTCAATAAATTTTTTGGGTATGAGACAATGATCGAAGGTAGTCCAGCTTGAAATTGAGCTGCCCTTCATTTGTTGTATAAAGGCAATGTTGTTTTCATAACGAGTTTGATAGACAATTGTGCGCTGAAATGAGCCTTCAAATTGCGTTAGGATATGATACATTATAGGTTATAAACCGGCAGTTGAGTTTGGGTTTTGGCATACACTAACTGAATGAAATACAAGTCAAGAATGAAAACGCTAAAATGTTAATTTGAGAAGCAATTCATTCAGTTAAAAGTAAACATAAGCCGTTCGCTGGGATGTTAGCACTCGTTCTATTAGCCTAATTAGCCAAATAGTTTCCAATGAAGACCTATAACATTTCGAGGAGAACTCAGTTGTTAAATCAGTTAGACTAATTCTTTTTCCTTTTCAGTTGTAAAAAAAATTGAAGTTTCTCCTAAGTACCTCAGACATTAACATTTCAAGGTTTTGATCTGAAAGCTACGTATAAAGCTGAAGAATTGCACTGTGCGTATGAGAAGTTCAGTCTTCTCTGCAAAATTGTTGCATAGTATTTTCGGCTAAAAGCACTTTTATTAGTTTGCTTAAGTGTTCTCTTGTCTCTGATCAAGAAGGCGTATATATACATGTACTCTACTGTGTTGCAGCAAAACTTGTGATAAAAAGAGAGTGAATACATAGGCTTGCAATTCTTTATTTGGGAGTACATTTCGATCCCCCACTGTGCTCAATTTAAGCAAAATAACGTTAACTTGTACGTTTAGTATTAAGTTATTTGTATAATACTTTTGATTTTGCATAGTATTGACCTGGTTTATTGTAAGGAACGATAAAAAGTTCCCTGCTAACGTTAGTAGATAACAAACATGTTTTGCTCAAAGGCTCAATTTGAACCATAGACGTAAGTATGCACTACTGTTTTCTGTATACATGTGCAACAACTTGTGTTTGTCTTAGAACATTTGGTTTTCACAGAATTCCTTCAGTAGCTTTTAGAGCTATGTGTCAATTTGAAGTATTTCAGTATGTTATTCAAGTAACTCATAAAAATTTAAAACCTAAGTATTCATTAACGCGAACTTAAAACTTCTTTAATCCATAAAGCTATGGTATCCTGAATAGTAAGCATTTAACGTATCAGAACGAAATTTCCAATAGATGCAAGAAGTGAATACTTCTCCGTTCTCCTATGAGTTTTCTCAAGGCAAACTATTGAGGTCGTAAAAAAACAAATTTGTTAAAGGAGCGAAGAAAAATCAGCTTGTACATAAATATTGGTTTGACAAGGATATCTTATAAATGTTTGCTTTGCACAATCTAAGTCTTTTTTTTATTTCAGCTAGGCATTGTTTTATATTAAGTCTTTCAAATTAAAAGCAGAGTTGACATTAAAAAGCGTTTCTTTTCTTACCGTTGTTAATTTTGCAGTTCTGTTAGAGGTTTCTTTTTTTTTGAGCGCCATGAAAGAAAATTATTTTCGCACTACCTGTGAGACCGCTGATTCATTTTCATAGCGTAAATTGCCGACCAATAAAGCTTTATTGAAAATTAAGGTTTTGCTATATGATTACTCGTGAAAAACAACTTTTTCATGTACATAATGATTCAACCATTTATTGTTATAGAGGCTACAAATTTTCATGAGGATAAAAATCATGTTAAATTACAATGGTCTCTATTGACAATAGAGGCAATAAGCAAAACACACAGTAGTAAAATTCCACCTGGATATTTTTTCCAAGAGACATTTTTACTTATTTCTCACATTTTTTAAGCTCAGAGGAAATTAAAATATTTTGCCTTTTGACAGTTGTTTTTTGTCTTTGACTCAGTTGAAAGAACTCAAATCGACTCTTCATAGGATCCATAGCAAACAAACGTTTGGAAACATAGAAACCCTTTCGGAAAGATAACATCAAAACGAAGTACACAAGGCCAAGAATACTAGTATTATAATACGATATTACCACATAGAAAAGTGAAACACTAATTTGCAAAAATTTTGAATACCTTAAACTTTGAACTTGATGCACTATGGGATACAGGGTTTTAACATAGAAAATTTTCCAAATCGGCCAAATGAATGTAGAAGTATACTTGTCAGTTTGACTATGGTATCGAAGCTCCTAATCTGATTTCTACTGTCTGTGTTGTCGGTTTTTATGGTAGCAAAAATCAAAATTAGTTGTGTTAACTGTTACTTAATGTGGCCATGACTTAAAGGTATCTCCACATTAGTTATTTTACAATATTTAATGTTCATTAGCCGAATATTCTTCAGAGAAATTTAATCATTTAAAGAGTTGCCTTGACCTATCTTTTCAAAAATTACTGGTAAAATATGTCAACACACCAAAAAAATGAACATTTTTACCGACAATTTAAGTAAAATGAGCAATAAATCTTATTCTGAAGCTGTGATTGGCCAATTTAAAACACTATTCTGTAAGCGGACAAGTATACCTTAGTTTCTTCATTAACTAGTGTAACGGAGGGCTTTACGTGGTTGGACTGCATTTAACCGCATCTGGCCATGCCTCGCGGGCCATGGTCATGCCTCAACGGTCTGTGGGAGTTGATATGAATCTATCACAACCGAACTACTGATTTATAAACCAATTAGACTTTTATTACCAATTATGATAAAAACTGTCGTCAAAATTTCTCATTTTTTCCTTGTCGGCTAAACGACCTGTCCGCCAATTTTCCTAGCACCAGGAAAAACATTTGTTTTTTCTGTTTTTTTCTATAGAACAATGCAAAATTATACTCTTCAGCTTAGAATGCTTTCAGAAGTCGTGCAGTAAAGATTGCATAATAGACCACGTGAATATAGTCTATATAATATAGTAAATTATATCAAAAAGCTTAGTAAAACCAGAAGGTCTCCTTCACTTTTTTGACACATATATAGCTGTAGTCTAAATAGATTGTGAGAACGTATTTCAAATGTTTTGCGTTCACAACTATATAACATAACAACTATTATGACGTAATTATCCCTTGAATACTATTTTTAGATCACAAACTCAAACTCAAACTCAAACTTTGACTTTAAATTAGAGGGATAGGCCAAGTTTTCACATTTTATTATATTTGGTAATTCAAAGTTAAGCGGTCACCGATTATTGTGTTTTTAATGCTAAAAGTAGTCTTTCTTCAAAGTCGATTATCCTTGAATAGCGTTTTCAGATCAAAAATTTATACACAAACTCAAGACTTCCATTTTTCTGTAGAGCAATCGACCAAAATCACCATTTTAATAAACTTGCTTATCGAAATCTATGCCGCCTCTGAGTTTTGAATACTAAAAAAGAAGCCTTTTTCTTAAAAGTCAATTATCCTTGAATACTGTTTAGATCACAAACTCGAAATCGAACACAATGGTTCAACTTTTAGGTAAAGTGATCGACCATGTTTCACATTTTTATTCTACTTGCTTATCCAAAGCCATACTGTCTCCGGTTGTGTTTTGAACACTAATAAAGAAGAATTTTGTTTCAAATTCCGCGAGAGTTACTTCTCTGGAACCATTTGGTGCCCATTGAGTGTAAACAGACGCTGAAGACAAACAAAATTTGTTCAGCTAAACACCTAAATTTAATGTTTTTGTTTGAGCTCTCAATTGCGACAAGACTGTGCAAGAATGCAACAAGACTGCGCAACGAGTTTGTGCAAGAATGTTTCATGAGGTTGATTCGTTTTTAATTTTCTTCAGATAAACAATGACCAAATGAAATTTAAAAATAACAAACGCATTGTCCTACTGGCAAGCTATCCCAGCAGTTTTCTGTCTATACAAGTTTTTGAAACGTAAGGATTCGGAAAATTTGTGTCATTCCTGACAACTGAAACAACAGGTGGCTCTGAATAAACATACGAAAACAACTATATAGTGTAAAACCTGTTTTTTTGTTGATAATGTAGGTACGTTGTAAAGTGTTTGTTTCCATTAAGGTACACACTATAGAATTTTTGAAGCAAGCAATTTTTGAATAAAGTAAAAAAAAAGTTGCACTTCAAAAAAAGAACATATCAAAAAAACTCCTAAAAATTAGACTGGTTCGCTAAACAATAAAACCCTACATTGATTTAATTAATTAAGTACCACTTGATATACCATACCATGGATTTCTTAATTGTTAATTAAGAAATTAACATTGAGTTGAAAATTACTGAGTTAACGTATACAACATAGCTTCAGCGTTTTTTATATCTTCGAAAAAACTTCAAACACTTAATGAATTGTTGAAAATATTAGCGGCTAAATTCTATCGGTCTGTGTCAGTCAGGACAAATTACCTTGAGATAGAGAAAAGCTTCTGTTGTTTATGCTCAGCGAATCTCCTCTAGAGATAAGAATTGTTTTCATTTTTTAGAGAAACAGAAACAGCTTTTTGTAGATAGTTAGTAAACAAATGGTAACATTTGAAGGTGTTAAAAGGCAGTAGTAGTAGGTACTAGTGTAACTTAGAACCACTAAGTAGTTGTAGTAGATATTAATAGTATCTAGTAGTACTTGTAGGTAGTACTAGTAGGTAGCAGTAGTAGTAGTAGGTACTAATTGTAGATAGTAGTTGTAGATAGTAGTAGTAGGCAGTAGCAGTAGTAGGTAGCAGTAGTGTTGTGTTCAATTCCGAAATGTTCGCCAGGCTTCATAACCCAAAATGTTATACAGACTCTGTCGCTTTAAATTTCAAATTCCTTTGGATGTTACTCTTTCCGGTGCTCTATCAAATATCGTTACGGTGATGTTATTTTAAAACGTCGACAGAACAATAAGTAATCCAAAATTTTAACACAGGGTTACTGAATGCACAGAAAATTTGATTCAAGAAAGAACAATAATGAACTCATTCGATTTTTATTGGCTTGAGGTGCTCTGATGTTTTACTTCCAGTGTTTAATAGTTGAGTATATGTATATTTAGTATGCTGGAACCATTTACTGAAGAAGCGATTCGCTTTTGTTTAAGATTTCAGTCAAAGCACGCATTATCCGTTAGTGTTATTCCCAATACGCAAACAAGACTTATTCGCTACTGAAGCTGTTTCTAGCAACCCCCCGCAGATACAAAGCTTGTGTTCTTTCTTGCTTAATTGATCAAGTGGCTAATTAACTTTTGAAAATTTAGCTATTTTTACAGTTCCAGTGGAAACTACTCTTCTTGTACATCATTACACTATTTGTTTGATTCAAGCTCTTGACGAATTCCTATCATTCTACTTTATTTAACTAACACGTTCAGCTGCTCCTGCATATCATTGTTTTTCCACCAAATTTTTTGCGGTTTTTTACAGAATTTAATCTTTTTACTTAGCTCAATTTATTGTTTATCTCTCAACAATTTATCTCAAATAATTTTTTCCTGTAAATAATCTTGCTCAATCCTAGAAGGGTAGCTGAATGCGTATAGAGAAATTTGTTTTCAAAAAAGCATGCCCAGAACATCAAAAAGTTGTTTTTGTCGTCTGTGTTGCAACATTTTATCATTTTCTTGCCAAGGAGTAAATGACAAAGAGCATGAATTTGTTTTTTCGTAAAAAATCTTGATAGTTTTTAATTTGGTAGCTAGATAGGTGTAGAAAATTCAGTTTTCAACAAAGCATGCTCAAAACATCAAAAACTTGTTGTCGTCTTCGTTTGTGACATTTTGCTTGCCAATGCTTAATGGGACAGAGTTTAGCTACGCTGAAGATCAAAGGATCGTGGAGACAAATAACAGCATTCTTCAAGGCAATTAAATTGCCCTCCAGGAACTTATCTCCCCCCTCTCTCTATCTCTCTCCCTCTCTCTCTCTCTATCTCTCTATCTCATCGGATTGCAAACATATAAATACATAAATACATAAACACATTCAGACAAATATACATACATTTCACTGTATAGATATAGAAAAACATACACACATAAAACCAAGAACGTCTTGACATATACACACATTTACAATTTCTACCCACAGACATACACTTCAGCCTATACTCATAGAAACATATTACTAAACATAAGCACAGTTATATTTACTTATAAACAGATATACACTTTCATATATACTTTCATTATACACATGAATACGCATAATTATATAAATAAAACTCTCATTCTTTCGTTTCTTTCAATTGTTCATTCCTACATAAACATTACAATTTTGAACACATGTAAGCAAATATACGTACTTATTTTGATAGAAATATACATAGTTACACATGTATATAAAAAAATAAAGCCAAGCTTTCCACATCACACTGAACATTTGAAAAAGTATTGTCAACAAAAACTGCTTCTGAATGCTCTTTGACTTCTTTCAGACTACTTCAAAAACTGAGTTTTTCATGTCCTATTTGGTTGAACAAAGTGAAGTCCACAAAAATCATTTTTGAAAGCTCCTTCATTCCGAAAAATCCATTTCATGCCATTTTAGGGCTTCAAAAAATTTTTGAAATTTTTTTTCAGAAAAATAACGAAATTTTTGTATGTTTCAACCCCCCATACTTCATAGGTGAATAAAGTGAAGTCAACAAAAAATCACTTTTGAGTGCTCTTTCATAGCGCAAAATCCATTTCAGACCATTTTAGGACTCCAAAAAATTTTTAAAATTTTTTTCAAAATATTCGAAATTTTTATGTTTCGACCCCTATACTACTTAGGTGAAAAAAGTGAAGTCAACAAAAAATCACTTTTGAGTGCTCTTTCATAGCGCAAAATCCATTTCAGACCATTTTAGGACTCCAAAAAATTTTTAAAATTTTTTTCAAAAAATTCGAAATTTTTATGTTTCGACCCCTATACTACTTAGGTGAAAAAAGTGAAGTCAACAAAAAATCACTTTTGAGTGCTCTTTCATAGCGCAAAATCCATTTCAGACCATTTTAGGACTTTGAAAAACTTTGAAAAATTTTCGAAAAAATTTTTGAAATTTTTTGAAAAATTTTAGGCTTCTGGTGTCTTATATTAGGTTTTTTATGTTTTTACCAAAAAGATTTAGTGAGAGTTCAAAACTTAGGTAACACCTAATTCTATATACAGCAAACATTTCAACAGCGGATATCTGCCATGTTACTGGAGGGCGGGGGGTCCGGAGACCCCCCCCCCCCCCCCCCCCCCCTACAAGAACTCTCACCACCGAAAAACTGATTTTCTCTTAGTGAAAGCAAGTTTTTTGGTTAAGTTTCGCCAGTCAACTTAACCCAAGAACTTCTCTCAGGCTGGCGAAACTTAACCAAAAAACTTGCTTTCACTATGAGAAAATCAGTTTTTCGGTGGTGAGAGTTCTTGTAGGGGGGGGGGGTCCGGACCCCCCCTCCAGTAACATGGCAGATATGAATACTACTAACGTAGGTTCAATTTATTCTCACAGTTGGTGACCATGTCCCGTTTGTCCCTGGGTGCTGGAGGAGGCTCTGTCTAAATGAAAAAAGATTTTTTTGATTATATGTGTGGTCAAGGGTTGGGAGAATACGAGTTTTATGTTTTCCCTTTTTGCAAATTAGTTCGAATAATTTTGATTTAAAATCTGGAGCTTGATCGCATCTTATCAAGCTTGAGATGCCGTGAAACGGTCAGTTGTTTTTTAAAAACTAATTGGCTGTTGTAGCGTCACCGTCAGTTTGGGTGTACTAGTGCGGTGGGGAGCCTAGAGAGCCGGTCTACAGAGAAGAAGATGCATGACTCATGTTTAGAAGTTAGCAGGATAAAGAACCGGAACTTGCGAAAAACCACTTGGATTTCTTGGTTCATTCACTTAATTGGGGCATTGTGCCTAATTTATTTTTGGCCAGAAGAGTTTTTTTCTGGCTATAAAGGCAAATTTTCACCTTTATCGGCGCACTGTTTACAGTTCTTGCCATATAGTGAAATTGTCCTGTGAATTTGTGGGACGGAGTATATTTTCCAAATATATCATACCAACTTGGCCTGGGTTCGTGTGATGTACGGCGATAACGACGAGTTGCTGTAGTTGCTGATGCTGAGGAATGACCAAATTGCTGTCGGTGATTAAGGATCTGGGCAGGGAGACTGAAAGATCCCTACGGATGTTTAAGTAACACATGTTAGATTATCTGAGAGTGCCCCAGTCTCGTTTTCCTACTAATCGTTTTCTTCTAAACTCTCTGATAGTTCAACCTGTGGTTTGCGGGTGGCTCAGCTTCGCGTTGGAAAAAAGGGTGGAGTACTGTTTTGATGGTTAAGCGTTTAAGTCCGATGTGAGAACTGTCTGAAAATGGATCTGTTTGTGTTCCAAATGATTTTTGTGTATTAGTCGTTGAAGTTTCTATAATAATAAGGTTGCATTGAGTGTTTTATTTGGGGCACAAGATATTATTCGAAGCGGCACTGTGTAAGTTTTTAATTGTGGATTTCCACGTCTTGCGATGTTGTTAACTTTATTGAAATTTTGGGGTATTTTGTGTTTGTTGGAAAATTGAGAAAGCGGTAAATCGTGGGACTGGATGGCAGGAGCGACGGGAAGAAAACAAGAGATTGGCAAAAAACACGATTAATTGAGCGTGTTTGAGTGAGTGTTGTCGCAAATGCCGTCATCTGAACGGAGCAATCTAGTGCTTTGGAAAATTTGATTGGTTGAGAATGATTTTATTCGTGTCATTGAGTAAGTGTTTGAATTCCTTGCCATCAATTAACACCCGGAGCCTTATTTCGTCGGTTATCTTTAAGGGCAGATAGAGGTGCCCTATGTTCCGTTTCGAGTTGAGTTCCATAAAAATAGTAACGGAAATGTTCCACAGATCACGCCACTGCTAGTAGATTGAGTTCAATTGTACTGTATTTTTCTTCGGCTGAGTTGAGAAAGCGATTCGCGAACCCGATCATATTCCGCCCGTTGGGGTACAATTTTTCCGATTAAGTACCTCAACTGAGGTGACTCATGTCAAATTTGACTCTTGTTTAACATGGAGCATCAACGTCTTTTTGTTCTGTAACCGGACTTATTTTACTCCTATTTGTGTAGAGAGCGTTTGCATGTGTTCCCTTCCATTGAATTTTGTACAATGTACAATATTTTTTTAAGAAGCGGGCGAATGGAATTTAGTAACGATGTTAAGTTTGTTATCAAATTAGTTAACTGATATATCGATCCCATCAGGGATCGTAGTTGCTTTAACGCTTATTGATTTTATGACCGAGGTTGAATTTTATGAATTTCCTATGAAAGGAGTTTTCTATGTTTTGGAATTGTTCCAAGTGCGGAAAATTTAAAACTGAGCTAGTCTACCCGGGCCGAGGATTTTCCCCAAAAATAACGGGGAAAAGAGTGTAAAGAGTGTAAAAAAATATTTTTACACCGTTAGTGCTACCCTTAAAGTGTAATTTAAGAGTGTAAAAAAAGATTTAACGGTGGAATAACGGTGTAATTTCTTACGGTTACACTCTTCTTAATTACACCTTTAACTTATTTTTACATCCTTATTTTACACCATTAAATCTTTTTATTACACTCTTCCACTCTTCTTCTTATGATTACACTCTTGCATTACACTTTTTCAACCCTTATTAAGGGTAGCACTAACGGTGTAAAAATATTTTTTTACACTCTTTGCACTCTTTTCCCCGTTATTTTTCGGTAAAATCCTCGGATCGTAAACCGTCTCGAAAGCACGCGGTAGTCTAATCAGATGCACTAAATGAGTCAATAAATATATTTATGGCTACAGTAGTGTCGGAAATATCTCAATTTGTTTTAAAAAAATCAACTCTTGAGATTTTTCCATCAAGATTTGGGTGTGTTTCCCTCCTCCTTATCTCAACCGGGCTGGGGACCGGCTACGGCGGAGTTATGAACATTCACCTATAGGAGATTTTTGAGCAAAGCACTGGCCAAAAAACCAGGCCTAAACTCTATCTCCAAAACAAAATAAAAGCAAACAATAAAATAGCTAAGAACAGTCGGAAACAATAACAAAAACATAATAAATTACAAAATATATTAAACAAAATAATATAAACAAAGAAGTAACTTTTTAGGTAAGCAAGCTATACCAGAAATTCTTTTTTTCCTTGATTCTATATACCCTAGGGATATTCTATACCGAGTTTGGTTTGAATTGAACAACTTCTTGGCCCAATAAAAGATAACTATAGTTAAAATTCGCTAATCGCGAAATTCGCAAATTTCCGTATGAAAAACTAACTTTTTTCCCAGAAAAGCCATAGCAAAATTCTTGATGCGTTACAATCTAACTATACAGGGGATACTCCATAGCAGGTTTGGTTCGATTTGAACAACTTCTTGGCCCAATAAAAGATAACTGTAGTTAAAATTCGCTATCTTTTTTCCTAGGCAAGCTATACCGAAATTTTTTTTTGTTTTACCATCTGGATACCCATGGAATACTCCATACCGAGTTTGGTTCACTTTGGACCACTCTAAGATTTAATCAAAAAGACCTATTTTTCAATATTATTTAAAATTAACTATTCGAATTAATCGGAAATTAAGGTACGAAAAACTAACTTTTTCCTAGGCAAGCTATAGCAAAAATTCTTTTCGTTGTAGACTCTATAAACACAGGGAATAGATCATACCAAGTTTGGTTCGATTTGAACAACTCTATGACCCAATCAAAAAGACCTATTTTTAAAATTACTTATTTGAAATAATCGCAAATTTACGTATGAAAAACTAACTTTTTTCCTAGACAAGCAATACCAAAAATTATTTTTGTTTTACCATCTAGATACCCATGGAAAACTCCATACCGAGTTTGGTTCATTTTGGACAACTCTATGACCCAATCAAAAAGACCTATTTTTAAAATTACTTATTTGAAATAATCGCAAATTTACGTATGAAAAACTAACTTTTTTCCTAGACAAGCAATACCAAAAAATATTTTTGTTTTACCATCTAGATACCCATGGAAAACTCCATACCGAGTTTGGTTCACTTTGGACCACTCTAAGATTTAATCAAAAAGACCTATTTTTCAATATTATATAAAATTAACTATTCGAATTAATCGGAAATTAACGTACGAAAAACTAACTTTTTCCTAGGCAAGCTATAGCAAAAATTCTTTTTGTTGTAGACTCTATAAACACAGGGAATAGATCATACCAAGTTTGGTTCGATTTGAACAACTCTATGACCCAATCAAAAAGACCTATTTTTAAAATTACTTATTTGAAATAATCGCAAATTTACGTATGAAAAACTAACTTTTTTCCTAGACAAGCAATACCAAAAATTATTTTTGTCTTACATTTTGATACCCATGGAAAACTCCATACCGAGTTTGGTTCATTTTGGACAACTCTATGACCCAATCAAAAAGACCTATTTTTAAAATTACTTATTTGAAATAATCGCAAATTTACGTATGAAAAACTAACTTTTTTCCTAGACAAGCAATACCAAAATTTATTTTTGTTTTACCATCTAGATAACCATGGAAAACTCCATACCGAGTTTGGTTCATTTTGGACAACTCTAAGACCTAATCAAAAAGACCTGTTTTTAAAATTACTTATTTGAAATAATCGCAATTTTTCGTTCAAAAACCTAACTTTTTTCCTAGGCAAGCTGTACCAAAAATTAATTTTGTTTTACCATCTAAATACCCATGGAAAACTCCATATTGAGTTTGGTTCGATTTGAACAACTCTATGACCCAATCAAAAAGACCTATTTTTAAAATTACTTATTTGAAATAATCGCAAATTTACGTATGAAAAACTAACTTTTTTCCTAGACAAGCAATACAAAAATTCTTTTTGTTTTACCACCTAGATACCCATGGAATACTCCATACCGAGTTTGGTTCACTTTGGACAACTCTATGACCCAATCAAAAAGACCTATTTTTAAAATTACTTATTTGAAATAATCGCAAATTTACGTATGAAAAACTAACTTTTTTCTAGACAAGCAATACCAAAAATTCTTTTTGTTTCACCATCTAGATACCCATGGAATACTCCATACCGAGTTTGGTTCACTTTGGACCACTCTAAGACCTAATCAAAAAGACCTATTTTTCAATATTATTTAAAATTAACTATTCGAATTAATCGGAAATTAACGTACGAAAAACTAACTTTTTCCTAGGCAAGCTATAGCAAAAAATCTTTTTGTTGTAGACTCTATAAACACAGGGAATATATCATACCAAGTTTGGTTCGATTTGAACAACTCTATGACCCAATCAAAAAGACCTATTTTTAAAATTACTTATTTGAAATAATCGCAAATTTACGTATGAAAAACTAACTTTTTTCCTAGACAAGCAATACCAAAAGTTCTTTTTGTTTCACCATCTAGATACCCATGGAATACTCCATACCGAGTTTGGTTCACTTTGGACCACTCTAAGACCTAATCAAAAACACCTATTTTTCAATATTATTTAAAATTAACTATTCGAGTTAATCGGAAATTAACGTACGAAAAACTAACTTTTTCCTAGGCAAGCTATAGCAAAAAATCTTTTTGTTGTAGACTCTGTAAACACAGGGAATAGATCATACCAAGTTTGGTTTGATTTGAACAACTCTATGACCCAATCAAAAAGACCTATTTTTAAAATTACTTATTTGAAATAATCGCAAATTTACGTATGAAAAACTAACTTTTTTCCTAGACAAGCAATACTAAAAATTCTTTTTGTTTTACCACCTAGATACCCATGGAATACTCCATACCGAGTTTGGTTCACTTTGGACAACTCTAAGACCTAATCAAAAAGACCTATTTTTCAATATTATTTAAAATTAACTATTCGAATTAATCGGAAATTAACGTACGAAAAACTAACTTTTTCCTAGGCAAGCTATAGCAAAAAATCTTTTTGTTGTAGACTCCATAAACACAGGGAATAGATCATACCAAGTTTGGTTCGATTTGAACAACTCTATGACCCAATCAAAAAGACCTATTTTTAAAATTACTTATTTGAAATAATCGCAAATTTACTTATGAAAAACTAACCTTTTTCCTAGACAAGCAATACCAAAAATTCTTTTTGTTTTACCACCTAGATACCCATGGAATACTCCATACCGAGTTTGGTTCATTTTGGACAACTCTATGACCCAATCAAAAAGACCTATTTTTAAAATTACTTATTTGAAATAATCGCAAATTTACGTATGAAAAACTAACTTTTTTCCTAGACAAGCAATACCAAAAATTCTTTTTGTTTCACCATCTAGATACCCATGGAATACTCCATACCGAGTTTGGTTCACTTTGGACCACTCTAAGACCTAATCAAAAAGACCTATTTTTCAAAATTATTTAAAATTAACTATTCGAATTAATCGGAAATTAACGTACGAAAAACTAACTTTTTCCAAGGCAAGCTATAGCAAAAAATCTTTTTATTGTAGACTCTATAAACACAGGGAATAGATCATACCAAGTTTGGTTCGATTTGAACAACTCTATGACCCAATCAAGAAGACCTATTTTTAAAATTACTTATTTGAAATAATCGCAAATTTACGTATGAAAAACTAACTTTTTTCCTAGACAAGCAATACCAAAAATTCTTTTTGTTTCACCATCTAGATACCCATGGAATACTCCATACCGAGTTTGGTTCACTTTGGACCACTCTAAGACCTAATCAAAAAGACCTATTTTTCAATATTATTTAAAATTAACTATTCGAATTAATCGGAAATTAACGTACGAAAAACTAACTTTTTCCTAGGCAAGCTATAGCAAAAAATCTTTTTGTTGTAGACTCTATAAACACAGGGAATAGATCATACCAATTTTGGTTCGATTTGAACAACTCTATGACCCAATCAAAAAGACCTATTTTTAAAATTACTTATTTGAAATAATCGCAAATTAACGTATGAAAAGCTAACTTTTTTCCTAGACAAGCAATACCAAAAATTCTTTTTGTTTTACCACCTAGACAACCATGGAATACTCCATACCGAGTTTTGTTCACTTTGGACAACTCTAAGACCTAATCAAAAAGACCTATTTTTAAAATTACTTATTTGAAATAATCGCATTTTTTCGTTCAAAAACTTAACTTTTTTCCTAGGCAAGCTATACCAAAAAATCTTTTTGTTTTACCATCTAGATACCCATGGAATACTCCATACCGAGTTTGGTTCACTTTGGACAACTCTAAGACCTAATCAAAAAGACCTATTTAACAAAATTATTTAAAATTAACTATTCGAAATAATCGCAAGTTTCCGTATGAAAACCCAACTTTTTTCTGAGGCAAGCTATAGCAAAAATTCTTTTTGTTTTAGACTCTAGGTACCCAAGAGATGCTCGATAACAAGTTTGGTTCACATTGAATAACTCCTGGACCCGATGAAAAAGACCTTTTTTTAAAATTCGTTATTTGCGAAATTCGCAAATTTCCGTATGAGAAACTAACTTTTTTCCTAGGCGAGCTATACCAAAAATTCTTTTTGTTTTACAATCTAGTTACCCATTGGATACTCGATACCAAGTTTGGATCGATTAGGACAACTCCTTGACCCGATGAAAAAGACCTGTTTTTAAAATTCGTTATTTGCGAAATTCGCAAATTTCCGTATGAAAAACTAACTTTTTTCCTAGGCAAGGTCTACTAAAAACTCTTTTTGTTTTACAATCTAGTTACCCATTGGATACTCGATACCAATTTGGATCGATTAGGACAACTCCTTGAGCCGATGAAAAAGACCTATTTTTAAAATTCGTTATTTGAGAAATTCGCAAATTTCCGTATGAAAAACTAACTTTTTTCCTAGGCAAGGTATACTAAAAACTCTTTTTGTTTTACAATCTAGTTACCCATGGGATACTCGATACCATGTTTAGTTCGATTTGGAGAACCCCTTGACCCGATGAAAAAGACCTATTTTTAAAATTCGTTATTTGCGAAATTCGCAAATTTCCGTATGAAAAACTAACTTTTTTCCTAGGCAAGCTATACCAAAATTTTTTTGTTTTACAATCTAGTTACCCATTGGATACTCGATACCAAGTTTGGATCGATTAGGACAACTCCTTGACCCGATGAAAAAGACCTATTTTTAAAATTCGTTATTTGCGAAATTCGCAAATTTCCGTTTGAAAAACTAACTTTTTTCCTAGGCAAGGTATACTAAAAACTCTTTTTGTTTTACAATCTTGTTACCCATGGGATACTCGATACCATGTTTAGTTCGATTTGGAGAACCCCTTGACCCGATGAAAAAGACCTATTTTTAAAATTCGTTATTTGCGAAATTCGCAAATTTCCGTATGAAAAACTAACTTTTTTCCTAGGCAAGCTATACCAAAATTTTTTTTGTTTTACAATCTAGATACCCATGGGATACTCGACGCCAAGTTTAGTTCGATTTGGACAACTCCTTGACCCGATGAAAAAGACCTATTTTTAAAATTCGTTGTTCGCGAAATTCGCAAATTTCCGTATGAAGACCTAACTTTTTTTCCTAGGCAAGCTATACCAAAAATTCTTTTTGTTTTATAATCTAGTTACCCATGAGATACTCGATACCTAGTTTACTTTGATTTGGACAACTCCTTGACCCGATGAAAAAGACCTATTTTTAAAATTCGTTAATTGCGAAATTCGCAAATTTCCGTACGAAAAACTAACTTTTTTCCTAGGCAAGCTATACCAAAAAATCATTTTATTTTACAATCTAGTTACCCATTGGATACTCGATACCAAGTTTGGATTGATTAAAACAACTCCTTGACCCGATGAAAAATACCTATTTTTAGAATTCGTTATTTGCGAAATTCGCAAATTTCCGTATGAAAAACTAACTTTTTTCCTAGGCAAGCTATACAAAAAAATCTATTTGTTTTACAATTTAGTTACCCATTGGATAATCGATTCCAAGTTTGGATCGATTAGGACAACTCGTTGACCCGATGAAAAAGACCTATTTTTAAAATTTGTTATTTGCGAAATTCGCAAATTTCCGTATGAAAAACTAACTTTTTTCCTAGGCAAGCTGTACCAAAAATTCTTTTTGTTTTACAATCTGGTTACCCATTGGATACTCGATTCCAAGTTTGGATCGATTAGGACAACTCCTTGACCCGATGAAAAAGACCTATTTTTAAAATTCGTTATTTGCGAAATTCTCAAATTTCCGTATGAAAAACTAACTTTTTTCCTAGGCAAGCTATACCAAAAATTCTTTTTGTTTTACCATCTAGATACCCATGGTATACTCCATAACGAGTTTGGTTCACTTTGGACAACTCTAAGACCTAATCAAAAAGACCTATTTAACAAAATTATTTAAAATTAACTATTCGAATTAATCGCAAGTTTCCGTATGAAAACCCAACTTTTTTCCGTGGCAAGCTATAGCAAAAATTCTTTTTGTTTTAGACTCTAGGTACCCATGAGATACTCGACAACAAGTTTGGTTCACATTGAACAACTCCTTGACCCGATGAAAAAGACCTTTTTTTAAAAATTCGTTATTTGCGAAATTCGCAAATTTGCGTATGAAAAACTAACTTTTTTCCTAGGCAAGCTATACCAAAAATTCTTTTTGTTTTACAATTTAGTTACCCATTGGATACTCGATACCAAGTTTGGATCGATTAGGACAACTCCTTGACCCGATGAAAAAGACCTATTTTTAAAATTCGTTATTTGCGAAATTCGCAAATTTCCGTATGAAAAACTAACTTTTTTCCTAGGCAAGCTGTACCAAAAATTCTTTTTGTTTTACAATCTAGTTACTCATTGGATACTCGATTCCAAGTTTGGATCGATTAGGACAACTCCTTGACCCGATGAAAAAGACCTATTTTTAAAATTCGTTATTTGCGAAATTCGCAAATTTCCGTATGAAAAACTAACTTTTTTCCTAGGCAAGCTATACCAAAAATTCTTTTTGTTTTACCATCTAGATACCCATGGTATACTCCATAACGAGTTTGGTTCACTTTGGACAACTCTAAGACCTAATCAAAAAGACCTATTTAACAAAATTATTTAAAATTAACTATTCGAATTATTCGCAAGTTTCCGTATGAAAACCCAACTTTTTTCCGTGGCAAGCTATAGCAAAAATTCTTTTTGTTTTAGACTCTAGGTACCCATGAGATACTCGATAACAAGTTTGGTTCACATTGAACAACTCCTTGACCCGATGAAAAAGACCTTTATTTAAAAATTCGTTATTTGCGAAATTGGCAAATTTCCGTATGAAAAACTAACTTTTTTCCTAGGCAAGCTATACCAAAAACTCTTTTTGTTTTACAATCTAGTTACCCATTGGATACTCGATACCAAGTTTGGATCGATTAGGACAACTCCTTGACCCGATGAAAAAGACCTATTTTTAAAATTCGTTATTTGCGAAATTCGCAAATTTCCGTATGAAAAACTAACTTTTTTCCTAGGCAAGGTATACTAAAAACTCTTTTTGTTTTACAATCTAGTTACCCATGGGATACTCGATACCATGTTTAGTTCGATTTGGAGAACCCCTTGACCCGATGAAAAAGACCTATTTTTAAAATTCGTTATTTGCGAAATTCGCAAATTTCCGTATGAAAAACTAACATTTTTCCTAGGCAAGCTATACCAAAATTTTTTTTGTTTTACAATCTAGTTACCCATTGGATACTCGATACCAAGTTTGGATCGATTAGGACAACTCCTTGACCCGATGAAAAAGACCTATTTTTAAAATTCGTTAATTGCGAAATTCGCAAATTTCCGTATGAAAAACTAACTTTTTTCCTAGGCAAGCTATACCAAAAATTCTTTTTGTTTTACAATTTAGTTACCCATTGGATACTCGATACCAAGTTTGGATCGATTAGGACAACTCCTTGACCCGATGAAAAAGACCTATTTTTAAAATTCGTTATTTGCGAAATTCGCAAATTTCCGTATGAAAAACTAAATTTTTTCCTAGGCAAGCTATACCAAAAATTCAATTTTTGACGCCAAGTTTAATTCGATTGGGACAACTCCTTGACCCGATGAAAAAGACCTTTTTTTAAAATTCGTTATTTGCGAAATTCGCAAATTTCCGTATGAAAAACTAACTTTTTTCCTAGGCAAGCTGTACCAAAAATTCTTTTTGTTTTACAATCTAGTTACCCATTGGATACTCGATTCCAAGTTTGGATCGATTAGGACAACTCCTTGACCCGATGAAAAAGACCTATTTTTAAAATTCGTTATTTGCGAAATTCGCAAATTTCCGTATGAAAAACTAACTTTTTTCCTAGGCAAGCTATACCAAAAATTCTTTTTGTTTTACCATCTAGATACCCATGGTATACTCCATAACGAGTTTGGTTCACTTTGGAAAACTCTAAGACCTAATCAAAAAGACCTATTTAACAAAATTATTTAAAATTAACTATTCGAATTATTCGCAAGTTTCCGTATGAAAACCCAACTTTTTTCCGTGGCAAGCTATAGCAAAAATTCTTTTTGTTTTAGACTCTAGGTACCCATGAGATACTCGATAACAAGTTTGGTTCACATTGAACAACTCCTTGACCCGATGAAAAAGACCTTTTTTTAAAAATTCGTTATTTGCGAAATTGGCAAATTTCCGTATGAAAAACTAACTTTTTTCCTAGGCAAGCTATACCAAAAACTCTTTTTGTTTTACAATCTAGTTACCCATTGGATACTCGATACCAAGTTTGGATCGATTAGGACAACTCCTTGACCCGATGAAAAAGACCTATTTTTAAAATTCGTTATTTGCGAAATTCGCAAATTTCCGTATGAAAAACTAACTTTTTTCCTAGGCAAGGTATACTAAAAACTCTTTTTGTTTTACAATCTAGTTACCCATGGGATACTCGATACCATGTTTAGTTCGATTTGGAGAACCCCTTGACCCGATGAAAAAGACCTATTTTTAAAATTCGTTATTTGCGAAATTCGCAAATTTCCGTATGAAAAACTAACATTTTTCCTAGGCAAGCTATACCAAAATTTTTTTTGTTTTACAATCTAGTTACACATTGGATACTCGATACCAAGTTTGGATCGATTAGGACAACTCCTTGACCCGATCAAAAAGACCTATTTTTAAAATTCGTTAATTGCGAAATTCGCAAATTTCCGTATGAAAAACTAATTTTTTTCCTAGGCAATTATACCAAAAATTTTTTTGTTTTACAATCTAGTTACCCATTGGATACTCGATACCAAGTTTGGATCGATTAGGACAACTCCTTGACCCGATGAAAAAGACCTATTTTTAAAATTCGTTGTTTATGAAATTCGCAAATTTCCGTATGAAAAACTAGCTTTTTTCCTAAGCAAGCTATACCAAAATTTCTTTTTGTTTTACAATCTAGTTACCCATGAAATACTCGATACCAAGTTTAGTTTGATTTGGACAACTCCTTGACCCGATGAAAAAGACCTATTTTTAAAATTCGTTAATTGCGAAATTCGCAAATTTCCGTATGAAAAACTAACTTTTTTCCTAGGCAAGCTATACCAAAAATTCTTTTTGTTTTACAATCTAGTTACCCATTGGATACTCGATACCAAGTTTGGATCGATTAAGACAACTCCTTGACCCGATGAAAAATAGCTATTTTTAGAATTCGTTATTTGCGAAATTCGCAAATTTCCGTATGAAAAACTAACTTTTTTCCTAGGCAAGCTATACAAAAAATCTTTTTGTTTTACAATCTAGTTACCCATGGGATACTCGATGCCAAGTTTAATTCGATTTGGACAACTCCTTGACCCGATGAAAAAGACCTTTTTTTAAAATTCGTTATTTGCGAAATTCGCAAATTTCCGTATGAAAAACTATTTTTTTCCTAGGCAAGCTCTACCAAAAATTCTTTTTATTTTACAATCTAGTTACCCATTGGATACTCGATACCAAGTTTGGATCGATTAGGACAACTCCTTGACCCGATGAAAAAGACCTATTTTTAAAATTCGTTAATTGCGAAATTCGCAAATTTCCGTATGAAAAACTAACTTTTTTCCTAGGCAAGCTATACCAAAAATTCTTTTTGTTTTACAATCTAGTTACCCATTGGATACTCGATACCAAGTTTGGATCGATTAAGACAACTCCTTGACCCGATGAAAAATAGCTATTTTTAGAATTCGTTATTTGCGAAATTCGCAAATTTCCGTATGAAAAACTAACTTTTTTCCTAGGCAAGCTATACAAAAAATCTTTTTGTTTTACAATCTAGTTACCCATGGGATACTCGATGCCAAGTTTAATTCGATTTGGACAACTCCTTGACCCGATGAAAAAGACCTTTTTTTAAAATTCGTTATTTGCGAAATTCGCAAATTTCCGTATGAAAAACTATTTTTTTCCTAGGCAAGCTCTACCAAAAATTATTTTTATTTTACAATCTAGTTACCCATTGGATACTCGATACCAAGTTTGGATCGATTAGGACAACTCCTTGACCCGATGAAAAAGACCTATTTTTAAAATTCGTTATTTGCAAAATTCGCAAATTTCCGTATGAAAAACTAACTTTTTTCCTAGGCAAGCTATACCAAAAATTCTTTTTGTTCTACAATCTAGTTACCCATGGGATACTCGATACTAAGTTTAGTTCGATTTGGACAACTCCTTGACCCGATGAAAAAGACCTGTTTTCAAAATTCGTTATTTGCGAAATTCGCAAATTTCCGTATGAAAAACTAATTTTTTTCCTAGGCAAGCTATACCAAAATTTTTTTTGTTTTACAATCTAGTTACCCATTGGATACTCGATACCAAGTTTGGATCGATTAGGACAACTCCTTGACCCGATGAAAAAGACCTATTTTTAAAATTCGTTATTTGCGAAATTCGCAAATTTCCGTATGAAAAACTAACTTTTTTCCTAGGCAAGCTGTACCAAAAATTCTTTTTGTTTTACAATCTAGTTACCCATTGGATACTCGATACCAAGTTTGGATCGATTAGGACAACTCCTTGACCCGATGAAAAAGACCTATTTTTAAAATTCGTTATTTGCGAAATTCGCAAATTTCCGTTTGAAAAACTAACTTTTTTCCTAGGCAAGCTATACCAAAAATTCTTTTTGTTTTACAATCTAGTTACCCATTGGATATTCGATACCAAGTTTGGATCGATTAGGACAACTCCTTGACCCGATGAAAAAGACCTATTTTTAAAATTCGTTATTTGCGAAATTCGCAAATTTCCGTATGAAAAACTAACTTTTTTCCTAGGCAAGCTATTCCAAAAATTCTTTTTGTTTTACAATCTAGTTACTCATTGGATATTCGATACCAACTTTGGATCGATTAGGACAACTCCTTGACCCGATGAAAAAGACCTATTTTTAAAATTCGTTATTTGCGAAATTTGCAAATTTCCGTATGAAAAACTAACTTTTTTCCTAGGCAAGCTATACCAAAAATACTTTTTGTTTTACAATTTAGTTACCCATGGGATACTCGATACCAAGTTTAGTTCGATTTGGACAACTCCTTGACCCGATGAAAAATACCTATTTTTAAAATTCGTTATTTGCGAAATTCGCAAATTTCCGTATGAAAAACTAACTTTTTTCCGATGCAAGCTATAGCAATAATTCTTTTTGTTTTACACTCTAACTACACAGGGGATACTCCATACCAAGTTTGGTTCGATTTGGACAACTCTATGACCTAATCAAAAAGATCTATTTTTCAAAATTATTTAAAATTGAATAATCGAATTAATCGCAAATTTCCGTATGAAAAGCTAACTTTTTTCCTAGACAAGCTGTAGCAAAAACTCTTTTTGTTTTAGATTCTAAGTTCACAGGGGATACTCCGTTCCGAGTTTGGTACGATTTGGACAAGTCCTTGACCCAATGAAAAAGACCTATTTTTAAAATTCGTTATTTGCGAAATTTCCAAATTTCCGTATGAAAACCCAAGAATTTTCCTAATCAAGCTATAGCAAAATTTCTTTTTGTTTTAGACTCTAAATACCCATGGTATACCCCATACCCAGTTTGGTTAGATTTGGACAAATCCTTGACCCGATGAAAAAGACCTGTTTTTAAAATTCGTTATTTGCGAAATTCGAAAATTTCCGTATGAAAAACTAACTTTTTTCCTAGGCAAGCTATACCAAAAATTCTTTTTGTTTTACAATCTAGTTACCCATTGGATACTCGATACCAAGTTTAGATCGATTAGGACAACTCCTTGACCCGATGAAAAAGACCTATTTTTAAAATTCGTTATTTGCGAAATTCGCAAATTTCCGTTTGAAAAACTAATTTTTTTCCTAGGCAAGCTATTCCAAAAATTCTTTTTGTTTTACAATCTAGTTACCAATGGGATACTCGATGCCAGGTTTAGTTCGATTTGGACAACTCCTTGACCCGATGAAAAAGACCTATTTTTAAAATTTGTTATTTGAGAAATTCGCAAATTTCCGTATGAAAAACTAACTTTTTTCCTAGGCAAGCTATACCAAAAATTCTTTTTATTTTACAATCTAGTTACCCATTGGATATTCGATACCAAGTTTGGATCGATTAGGACAACTCCTTGACCCGATGAAAAAGACCTATTTTTAAAATTCGTTATTTGCGAAGTTCGCAAATTTCCGTATGAAAAACTAACTTTTTTCCTAGGCAAGCTATACAAAAAATTCTTTTTGTTTTACAATTTAGTTACCCATGGGATACTAGATGCCAAGTTTAGTTCGATTTGGACAACTCCTTGACCCGATGAAAAAGACCTATTTTGAAAATTCGTTATTTGAGAAATTCGCAACTTTCCGTATGAAAAACTAACTTTTTTCCTAGGCAAGCTATATCAAAAATTTTTTTTGTTTTACAATCTAGTTACCCATTGGATATTCGATACCAAGTTTGGATCGATTAGGACAACTCCTTGACCCGATGAAAAAGACCACCTATTTTTAAAATTCGTTATTTGCGAAATTCGCAAATTTCCGTATGAAAAACTAACTTTTTTCCTAGGCAAGCTATACCAAAAATTCTTTTTGTTTTACAATTTAGTTACCCATGGGATACTCGATACCAAGTTTAGCTCGATTTGGACAACTCCTTGACCCGATGAAAAAGACCTATTTTTAAAATTCGTTATTTGCGAAATTCCGAGGCAAGCTATAGCAATAATTCTTTTTGTTTTACACTCTAACTACACATGGGATACTCCATACCAAGTTTGGTTCGATTTGGACAACACTATGACCTAATCAAAAAGACCTATTTTTCAAAATTATTTAAAATTGAATAATCGAATTATTCGCAAATTTCCGTATGAAAAGTTAACTTTTTTCCTAGACAAGCTATAGCAAAAACTCTTTTTGTTTTAGATTCTAAGTTCACAGGGGATACTCCGTACCGAGTTTGGTACGATTTGGAAAAGTCCTTGACTCAATGAAAAAGACCTATTTTTAAAATTCGTTATTTGCGAAATTTGCAAATTTCCGTATGAAAACCCAAGTTTTTTCCTAATCAAGCTATAGCAAAATTTCTTTTTGTTTTAGACTCTAAATACCCATGGTATACTCCATACCCCATTTGGTTGGATTTGGACAACTTCTTGGCCCAATAAAAGATAACTATAGTCAAAGTTCGCTAATCGCGAAATTCGCAATTTTCCGTATCAAAAACTAGCTTTCTTCGTAGGCAACCTATAGCAAAAATTCCTTATGTACTAGGCTTTAACTTCACGGGGAATACTCGATACCGGATTTGGTTTGATTTTAACAACTTCTTGACTCGATAAAAAAGACATATTTTTAAAATTCGCTAATCGCGAAATTCGTGAATTTCCGTATGAAAAACTAACTTTTTTCCTAGACAAGCTATAGCAAAAATTCTTTTTGTTTTACACTCTAACTACATAGGGGATACTCCATACCAAATTTGGTTCGATTTGGACAACTCTATGACCTAATCAAAAAGACCTAATTTTCAAAATTTTTTAAAATTGAACAATCGAATTAATCGCAAATTTCCGTATGAAAAGCCAGCTTTTTTCCTAGACAAGCTATAGCAAAATCTTTTTTTGTTTTAGATTTTAGGTTCACAGGGGATACTCCCTACCGCGTTTGGTACGATTTGGACAAGTCCTTGACCCAATGAAAAAGACCTATTTTTGAAATTCTTTATTTGCGAAATTTGCAAATTTCCGTATGAAAACCCAAGTTTTTTCCTAATCAAGCTATAGAAAAAATTCTTTTTGTTTTAGACTCTAAGTACCCATGGTATACTCCATACCCCATTTGGTTAGATTTGGACAACTTCTTGGCCCAATAAAAGATAACTATAGTCAAAATTCGCTAATCGCGAAATTCACAAATTTCCGTATCAAAAACTAGCCTTTTTCGTAGGCAACCTATAGCAAAAATTCCTTATGTACTAGGCTTTAACTTCACGGGGGATACTCCATACCGGATTTGGTTTGATTTTAACAACTTCTTGACTCGATAAATAGGACCTATTTTTGAAATTCGCTAATCCCGAAATTCGCCAATTTCCGTATGAAAAACTAACTTCTTTCCTAGGCAATCTATAGCAAAAATTTTGTCTGTTTTACACTCTAGGTATACATGGGATACTCCATCCAGATTTTCGTTAGATTTGAACAACTCCTGGACCCGACGAAGTAGACCTATTTTTAAAATAAAAATCGCAAAATTATTCGAAATAATAGCAAATTTCCGTATGAACACCCAACTTCTTTCCTAGGCATGCTATAGCAAAAATTCTTTTTGCTTTACACTCTCATTACATTGGTGATACTCCACGCCGAGTTTTGTTTGATTTGAACAACTTCTTGACCCGATGAAAAAACTTTTCAGAATTAAGTCTTCGAAATAATAGCAAATTTCCGTATGAAAAACCAACATCTTTCCTAGGCAATCTATAGCAAAAATTCTTTCTGTTTTACACTTTAGGTATACATGGGATACTCCATCCAGATTTTGGTTACATTTGAACACTCCTTGACCCAATGAAAAAGACCTATTTTTAAAATTCGTTATTTGCGAAATTTCCAAATTTCCGTATGAAAACCCAAGTTTTTTCCTAATCAAGCTATAGCAAAATTTCTTTTTGTTTTAGACTCTAAATACTTCACGGGGAATACTCGAGACCGGATTTGGTTTGATTTTAACAACTTCTTGACTCGATAAAAAAGACATATTTTTAAAATTCGCTAATCGCGAAATTCGTGAATTTCCGTATGAAAAACTAACTTTTTTCCTAGGCAAGCTATACCAAAAATTCTTTTTGTTTTACCATCTAGATACCCATTGTATACTCCATAACGAGTTTGGTTCACTTTGGACAATTCTAAGACCTAATCAAAAAGACCTATTTAACAAAATTATTTAAAATTAACTATTCGAATTAATCGCAAGTTTCCGTATGAAAACCCAACTTTTTTCCGTGGCAAGCTATAGCAAAAATTCTTTTTGTTTTAGACTCTAGATACCCATGAGATACTCGACAACAAGTTTGGTTCACATTGAACAACTCCTTGACCCGATGAAAAAGACCTTTTTTTAAAAATTCGTTATTTGCAAAATTCGCAAATTTGCGTATGAAAAACTAACTTTTTTCCTAGGCAAGCTATACCAAAAATTCTTTTTGTTTTACAATTTAGTTACCCATTGGATACTCGATACCAAGTTTGGATCGATTAGGACAACTCCTTGACCCGATGAAAAAGACCTATTTTTAAAATTCATTATTTGCGAAATTCGCAAATTTCCGTTTGAAAAACTAACTTTTTTCCTAGGCCAGGTATACTAAAAACTCTTTTTGTTTTACAATCTTGTTACCCACGGGATACTCGATACCATGTTTAGTTCGATTTGGAGAACCCCTTGACCCGATGAAAAAGACCTATTTTTAAAATTCGTTATTTGCGAAATTCGCAAATTTCCGTATGAAAAACTAACTTTTTTCCTAGGCAAGGTATACCAAAAATTCTTTTTATTTTACAATCTAGTTACCCATTGGATATTCGATACCAAGTTTGGATCGATTAGGACAACTCCTTGACCCGATGAAAAAGACCTATTTTTAAAATTCGTTATTTGCGAAGTTCGCAAATTTCCGTATGAAAAACTAAATTTTTTCCTAGGCAAGCTATACCAAAAATTCTTTTTGTTTTACAATTTAGTTACCCATGGGATACTCGATGCCAAGTTTAGTTCGATTTGGACAACTCCTTGACCCGATGAAAAAGACCTATTTTGAAAATTCGTTATTTGAGAAATTCGCAACTTTCCGTATGAAAAACTAACTTTTTTCCTAGGCAAGCTATATCAAAAATTCTTTTTGTTTTACAATCTAGTTACCCATTGGATATTCGATACCAAGTTTGGATCGATTAGGACAACTCCTTGACCCGATGAAAAAGACCACCTATTCTTAAAATTCGTTATTTGCGAAATTCGCAAATTTCCGTATGAAAAACTAACTTTTTTCCTAGGCAAGCTATACCAAAAATTCTTTTTGTTTTACAATTTAGTTACCCATGGGATACTCGATACCAAGTTTAGTTCGATTTGGACAACTCCTTGACCCGATGAAAAAGACCTATTTTTATAATTCGTTATTTGCGAAATTCCGAGGCAAGCTATAGCAATAATTCTTTTTGTTTTACACTCTAACTACATAGGGGATACTCCATACCAAGTTTGGTTCGATTTGGACAACTCTATGACCTAATCAAAAAGACCTATTTTTCAAAAATATTTAAAATTGAATAATCGAATTATTCGCAAATTTCCGTATGAAAAGTTAACTTTTTTCCTAGACAAGCTATAGCAAAAACTCTTTTTGTTTTAGATTCTAAGTTCACAGGGGATACTTCGTACCGAGTTTGGTACGATTTGGAAAAGTCCTTGACCCAATGAAAAAGACCTATTTTTAAAATTCGTTATTTGCGAAATTTCCAAATTTCCGTATGAAAACCCAAGTTTTTTCCTAATCAAGCTATAGCAAAATTTCTTTTTGTTTTAGACTCTAAATACCCATGGTATACTCCATACCCCATTTGGTTGGATTTGGACAACTTCTTGGCTCAATAAAAGATAACTATAGTCAAAGTTCGCTAATCGCGAAATTCGCAATTTTCCGTATCAAAAACTAGCTTTCTTCGTAGGCAACCTATAGCAAAAATTCCTTATGTACTAGGCTTTAACTTCACGGGGAATACTCGATACCGGATTTGGTTTGATTTTAACAACTTCTTGACTCGATAAAAAAGACATATTTTTAAAATTCGCTAATCGCGAAATTCGTGAATTTCCGTATGAAAAACTAACTTTTTTCCTAGACAAGCTATAGCAAAAATTCTTTTTGTTTTACACTCTAACTACATAGGGGATACTCCATACCAAATTTGGTTCGATTTGGACAACTCTATGACCTAATCAAAAAGACCTATTTTTCAAAATTTTTTAAAATTGAACAATCGAATTAATCGCAAATTTCTGTATGAAAAGCCAGCTTTTTTCCTAGACAAGCTATAGCAAAATCTTTTTTTGTTTTAGATTTTAGGTTCACAGGGGATACTCCCTACCGCGTTTGGTACGATTTGGACAAGTCCTTGACCCAATGAAAAAGACCTATTTTTGAAATTCTTTATTTGCAAAATTTGCAAATTTCCGTATGAAAACCCAAGTTTTTTCCTAATCAAGCTATAGAAAAAATTCTTTTTGTTTTAGACTCTAAGTACCCATGGTATACTCCATACCCCATTTGGTTAGATTTGGACAACTTCTTGGCCCAATAAAAGATAACTATAGTCAAAATTCGCTAATCGCGAAATTCACAAATTTCCTTATCAAAAACTAGCCTTTTTCGTAGGCAACCTATAGCAAAAATTCCTTATGTACTAGGCTTTAACTTCACGGGGGATACTCCATACCGGATTTGGTTTGATTTTAACAACTTCTTGACTCGATAAAAAGGACCTATTTTTGAAATTCGCTAATCCCGAAATTTGCGAATTTCCGTATGAAAAACTAACTTCTTTCCTAGGCAATCTATAGCAAAAATTTTGTCTGTTTTACACTCTAGGTATACATGGGATACTCCATCCAGATTTTGGTTAGATTTGAACAACTCCTGGACCCGACGAAATAGACCTATTTTTAAAATAAAAATCGCAAAATTATTCGAAATAATAGCAAATTTCCGTATGAACACCCAACTTCTTTCCTAGGCATGCTATAGCAAAAATTCTTTTTGCTTTACACTCTCATTACACTGGTGATACTCCACACCGAGTTTTGTTTGATTTGAACAACTTCTTGACCCGATGAAAAAAACTTTTCAGAATTAAGTCTTCGAAATAATAGCAAATTTCCGTATGAAAAACCAACATCTTTCCTAGGCAATCTATAGCAAAAATTCTTTCTGTTTTACACTTTAGGTATACATGGGATACTCCATCCAGATTTTGGTTAGATTTGAACAACTCCTTGACCCAATGAAAAAGACCTATTTTTAAAATTCGTTATTTGCGAAATTTGCAAATTTCCGTATGAAAACCCAAGTTTTTTCCTAATCAAGCTATAGCAAAAATTCTTTTTGTTTTAGACTCTAAGTACCCATGGTATACTCCATACCCCATTTGGTTAGATTTGGACAACTTCTTGGCCCAATAAAAGGTAACTATAGTCAAAATTCGCTAATCGCGAAATTCGCAAAATTCCGTATCAAAAACTAGCTTTTTTGTAGGCAACCTATAGCAAAAATTCCTTATGTACTAGGCTTTAACTTCACGGGGAATACTCGATACCGGATTTGGTTTGATTTTAACAACTTCTTGACTCGATAAAAAAGACCTATTTTTAAAATTCGCTAATCGCGAAATTCGTGAATTTCCGTATGAAAAACTAACTTTTTTCCTAGACAAGCTATAGCAAAAACTCTTTTTGTTTTAGATTTTAGGTTAACAGGGGATACTCCGTACCGCGTTTGGTACGATTTGGACAAGTCCTTGACCCAATGAAAAAGACCTATTTTTGAAATTCTTTATTTGCGAAATTTGCAAATTTCCGTATGAAAACCCAAGTTTTTTCCTAATCAAGCTATAGAAAAAATTCTTTTTGTTTTAGACTCTAAGTACCCATGGTATACTCCATACCCCATTTGGTTAGATTTGGACAACTTCTTGGCCCAATAAAAGATAACTATAGTCAAAATTCGCTAATCGCGAAATTCACAAATTTCCGTATCAAAAACTAGCCTTTTTCGTAGGCAACCTATAGCAAAAATTCCTTATGTACTAGGCTTTAACTTCACGGGGGATACTCCATACCGGATTTGGTTTGATTTTAACAACTTCTTGACTCGATAAAAAGGACCTATTTTTGAAATTCGCTAATCCCGAAATTCGCGAATTTCCGTATGAAAAACTAACTTCTTTCCTAGGCAATCTATAGCAAAAATTTTGTCTGTTTTACACTCTAGGTATACATGGGATACTCCATCCAGATTTTGGTTAGAATTGAACAACTCCTGGACCCGACGAAATAGACCTATTTTTAAAATAAAAATCGCAAAGTTATTCGAAATAATAGCAAATTTCCGCATGAACACCCAACTTCTTTCCTAGGCATGCTATAGCAAAAATTCTTTTTGCTTTACACTCTCATTACACTGGTGATACTCCACACCGAGTTTTGTTTGATTTGAACAACTTCTTGACCCGATGAAAAAAACTTTTCAGAATTAAGTCTTCGAAATAATAGCAAATTTCCGTATGAAAAACCAACATCTTTCCTAGGCGATCTATAGCAAAAATTCTTTCTGTTTTACACTTTAGGTATACATGGGATACTCCATCCAGATTTTGGTTAGATTTGAACAACTCCTTGACCCAATGAAAAAGACCTATTTTTAAAATTCGTTATTTGCGAAATTTGCAAATTTCCGTATGAAAACCCAAGTTTTTCCCTAATCAAGCTATAGCAAAAATTCTTTTTGTTTTAGACTCTAAGTACCCATGGTATACTCCATACCCCATTTGGTTAGATTTGGACAACTTCTTGGCCCAATAAAAGGTAACTATAGTCAAAATTCGCTAATCGCGAAATTCGCAAAATTCCGTATCAAAAACTAGCTTTTTTGTAGGCAACCTATAGCAAAAATTCCTTATGTACTAGGCTTTAACTTCACGGGGAATACTCGATACCGGATTTGGTTTGATTTTAACAACTTCTTGACTCGATAAAAAAGACCTATTTTTAAAATTCGCTAATCGCGAAATTCGTGAATTTCCGTATGAAAAACTAACTTTTTTCCTAGACAAGCTATAGCAAAAATTCTTTTTGTTTTACACTCTAACTACATAGGGGATAGTCCATACCAAATTTTGTTCGATTTGGACAACTCTATGACCTAATCAAAAAGACCTATTTTTCAAAATTATTTAAAATTGAATAATCGAATTAATCGCAAATTTCCGTATGAAAAGCCAGCTTTTTTCCTAGACAAGCTATAGCAAAAACTCTTTTGGTTTTAGATTTAAGGTTCACAGGGGATACTCCGTACCGAGTTTTGTACGATTTGGACAAGTCCTTGACCCAATGAAAAAGACCTATTTTTAAAATTCGTTATTTGCGAAATTTGCAAATTTCCGTATGAAAACCCAAGTTTTTTCCTAATCAAGTTATAGCAAAAATTCTTTTTGTTTTAGACTCTTAGTACCCATGGTATACTCCATACCCCATTTGGTTAGATTTGGACAACTTCTTGGCCCAAAAAAAAAGATAACTATTGTCAAAATTCGCTAATCGCGAAATTCAAAAATTTCCGTATCAAAAACTAGCTTTTTTCGTAGGCAACCTATAGCAAAAATTCCTTATGTACTAGGCTTTAACTTCACGGGGGTACTCCATACCGGATTTGGTTTGATTTTAACAACTTCTTGACTCGATAAAAAAGACCTATTTTTGAAACTCGCTAATCGCGAAATTCGCGAATTTCCGTATGAAAAACTAACTTCTTTCCTAGGCAATCTATAGCAAAAAGTCTTTCTGTTTTACAGTCTAGGTATACATGGAATACTCCATCCAGATTTTGGTTAGATTTGAACAACTCCTGGACCCGACGAAATAGACCTATTTTTAAAATAAAAATCGCAAAATTATTCGAAATAATAGCAAATTTCCGTATGAAAACCCAACTTCTTTCCTAGGCATGCTATAACAAAAATTCTTTTTGCTTTACACTCTCACTACACTGGTGATACTCCACACCGAGTTTTGTTTGATTTGAACAACTTCTTGACCCGATGAAAAAACTTTTCAGAATTAAGTCTTCGAAATAATAGCAAATTTCCGTATCAAAAACTAGCTTTTTTCGTAGGCAACCTATAGCAAAAATCCCTTATGTACTAGGCTTCAACTTCACGGGGGATACTCCATACCGGATTTGGTTTGATGTTAACAACTTCTTGACTCGATAAAAAAGACCTATTTTTGAAATTCGCTAATCGCGAAATTCGCGAATTTCCGAATGAAAAACTAACTTCTTTCCTAGGCAATCCATAGCAAAAATTCTTTCTGTTTTACACTCTAGGTATACATGGGATACTCCATCCAGATTTTGGTTAGATTTGAACAACTCCTTGACCCAATGAAAAAGACCTATTTTTAAAATTCGTTATTTGCGAAATTTGCAAATTTCCGTATGAAAACCCAAGTTTTTCCCTAATCAAGCTATAGCAAAAATTCTTTTTGTTTTAGACTCTAAGTACCCATGGTATACTCCATTACCCATTTGGTTAGATTTGGACAACTTCTTGGCCCAATAAAAGGTAACTATAGTCAAAATTCGCTAATCGCGAAATTCGCAAAATTCCGTATCAAAAACTAGCTTTTTTCGTAGGCAACCTATAGCAAAAATTCCTTATGTACTAGGCTTTAACTTCACGGGGAATACTCGATACCGGATTTGGTTTGATTTTAACAACTTCTTGACTCGATAAAAAAGACCTATTTTTAAAATTCGCTAATCGCGAAATTCGTGAATTTCCGTATGAAAAACTAACTTTTTTCCTAGACAAGCTATAGCAAAAATTCTTTTTGTTTTACACTCTAACTACATAGGGGATAGTCCATACCAAATTTTGTTCGATTTGGACAACTCTATGACCTAATCAAAAAGACCTATTTTTCAAAATTATTTAAAATTGAATAATCGAATTAATCGCAAATTTCCGTATGAAAAGCCAGCTTTTTTCCTAGACAAGCTATAGCAAAAACTCTTTTGGTTTTAGATTTAAGGTTCACAGGGGATACTCCGTACCGAGTTTTGTACGATTTGGACAAGTCCTTGACCCAATGAAAAAGACCTATTTTTAAAATTCGTTATTTGCGAAATTTGCAAATTTCCGTATGAAAACCCAAGTTTTTTCCTAATCAAGTTATAGCAAAAATTCTTTTTGTTTTAGACTCTTAGTACCCATGGTATACTCCATACCCCATTTGGTTAGATTTGGACAACTTCTTGGCCCAAAAAAAAAGATAACTATTGTCAAAATTCGCTAATCGCGAAATTCAAAAATTTCCGTATCAAAAACTAGCTTTTTTCGTAGGCAACCTATAGCAAAAATTCCTTATGTACTAGGCTTTAACTTCACGGGGGATACTCCATACCGGATTTGGTTTGATTTTAACAACTTCTTGACTCGATAAAAAAGACCTATTTTTGAAACTCGCTAATCGCGAAATTCGCGAATTTCCGTATGAAAAACTAACTTCTTTCCTAGGCAATCTATAGCAAAAAGTCTTTCTGTTTTACAGTCTAGGTATACATGGAATACTCCATCCAGATTTTGGTTAGATTTGAACAACTCCTGGACCCGACGAAATAGACCTATTTTTAAAATAAAAATCGCAAAATTATTCGAAATAATAGCAAATTTCCGTATGAAAACCCAACTTCTTTCCTAGGCATGCTATAACAAAAATTCTTTTTGCTTTACACTCTCACTACACTGGTGATACTCCACACCGAGTTTTGTTTGATTTGAACAACTTCTTGACCCGATGAAAAAAACTTTTCAGAATTAGGTCTTCGAAATAATAGCAGATTTCCGTATCAAAAACTAGCTTTTTTCGCAGGCAACCTATAGCAAAAATTCCTTTGACTAGGCTTTAACTTCACGGGGAATACTCGATACCGGATTTGGTTTGATTTTAACAACTTCTTGACTCGATAAAAAAGACCTATTTTTAAAATTCGCTAATCGCGAAATTCGTGAATTTCCGTATGAAAAACTAACTTTTTTCCTAGACAAGCTATAGCAAAAATTCTTTTTGTTTTACACTCTAACTACATAGGGGATAGTCCATACCAAATTTTGTTCGATTTGGACAACTCTATGACCTAATCAAAAAGACCTATTTTTCAAAATTATTTAAAATTGAATAATCGAATTAATCGCAAATTTCCGTATGAAAAGCCAGCTTTTTTCCTAGACAAGCTATAGCAAAAACTCTTTTGGTTTTAGATTTAAGGTTCACAGGGGATACTCCGTACCGAGTTTTGTACGATTTGGACAAGTCCTTGACCCAATGAAAAAGACCTATTTTTAAAATTCGTTATTTGCGAAATTTGCAAATTTCCGTATGAAAACCCAAGTTTTTTCCTAATCAAGTTATAGCAAAAATTCTTTTTGTTTTAGACTCTTAGTACCCATGGTATACTCCATACCCCATTTGGTTAGATTTGGACAACTTCTTGGCCCAAAAAAAAAGATAACTATTGTCAAAATTCGCTAATCGCGAAATTCAAAAATTTCCGTATCAAAAACTAGCTTTTTTCGTAGGCAACCTATAGCAAAAATTCCTTATGTACTAGGCTTTAACTTCACGGGGGATACTCCATACCGGATTTGGTTTGATTTTAACAACTTCTTGACTCGATAAAAAAGACCTATTTTTGAAACTCGCTAATCGCGAAATTCGCGAATTTCCGTATGAAAAACTAACTTCTTTCCTAGGCAATCTATAGCAAAAAGTCTTTCTGTTTTACAGTCTAGGTATACATGGAATACTCCATCCAGATTTTGGTTAGATTTGAACAACTCCTGGACCCGACGAAATAGACCTATTTTTAAAATAAAAATCGCAAAATTATTCGAAATAATAGCAAATTTCCGTATGAAAACCCAACTTCTTTCCTAGGCATGCTATAACAAAAATTCTTTTTGCTTTACACTCTCACTACACTGGTGATACTCCACACCGAGTTTTGTTTGATTTGAACAACTTCTTGACCCGATGAAAAAAACTTTTCAGAATTAGGTCTTCGAAATAATAGCAGATTTCCGTATCAAAAACTAGCTTTTTTCGCAGGCAACCTATAGCAAAAATTCCTTTGACTAGGCTTTAACTTCACGGGGAATACTCGATACCGGATTTGGTTTGATTTTAACAACTTCTTGACTCGATAAAAAAGACCTATTTTTAAAATTCGCTAATCGCGAAATTCGTGAATTTCCGTATGAAAAACTAACTTTTTTCCTAGACAAGCTATAGCAAAAATTCTTTTTGTTTTACACTCTAACTACATAGGGGATAGTCCATACCAAATTTTGTTCGATTTGGACAACTCTATGACCTAATCAAAAAGACCTATTTTTCAAAATTATTTAAAATTGAATAATCGAATTAATCGCAAATTTCCGTATGAAAAGCCAGCTTTTTTCCTAGACAAGCTATAGCAAAAACTCTTTTGGTTTTAGATTTAAGGTTCACAGGGGATACTCCGTACCGAGTTTTGTACGATTTGGACAAGTCCTTGACCCAATGAAAAAGACCTATTTTTAAAATTCGTTATTTGCGAAATTTGCAAATTTCCGTATGAAAACCCAAGTTTTTTCCTAATCAAGTTATAGCAAAAATTCTTTTTGTTTTAGACTCTTAGTACCCATGGTATACTCCATACCCCATTTGGTTAGATTTGGACAACTTCTTGGCCCAAAAAAAAAGATAACTATTGTCAAAATTCGCTAATCGCGAAATTCAAAAATTTCCGTATCAAAAACTAGCTTTTTTCGTAGGCAACCTATAGCAAAAATTCCTTATGTACTAGGCTTTAACTTCACGGGGGATACTCCATACCGGATTTGGTTTGATTTTAACAACTTCTTGACTCGATAAAAAAGACCTATTTTTGAAACTCGCTAATCGCGAAATTCGCGAATTTCCGTATGAAAAACTAACTTCTTTCCTAGGCAATCTATAGCAAAAAGTCTTTCTGTTTTACAGTCTAGGTATACATGGAATACTCCATCCAGATTTTGGTTAGATTTGAACAACTCCTGGACCCGACGAAATAGACCTATTTTTAAAATAAAAATCGCAAAATTATTCGAAATAATAGCAAATTTCCGTATGAAAACCCAACTTCTTTCCTAGGCATGCTATAACAAAAATTCTTTTTGCTTTACACTCTCACTACACTGGTGATACTCCACACCGAGTTTTGTTTGATTTGAACAACTTCTTGACCCGATGAAAAAACTTTTCAGAATTAAGTCTTCGAAATAATAGCAAATTTCCGTATCAAAAACTAGCTTTTTTCGTAGGCAACCTATAGCAAAAATCCCTTATGTACTAGGCTTCAACTTCACGGGGGATACTCCATACCGGATTTGGTTTGATGTTAACAACTTCTTGACTCGATAAAAAAGACCTATTTTTGAAATTCGCTAATCGCGAAATTCGCGAATTTCCGAATGAAAAACTAACTTCTTTCCTAGGCAATCCATAGCAAAAATTCTTTCTGTTTTACACTCTAGGTATACATGGGATACTCCATCCAGATTTTGGTTAGATTTGAACAACTCCTGGACCCGACGAAATAGACCTATTTTTAACATAAAAATCGCAAAATTATTCGAAATAATAGCAAATTTCCGTATGAAAACCCAACTTCTTTCCTAGGCATGCTATAGCAAAAATTCTTTTTGCTTTACACTCTCATTACACTGGTGGTACTCCACACCGAGTTTTGTTTGATTTGAACAACTTCTTGACCCGATGAAAAAAACTTTTCAGAATTAGGTCTTCGAAATAATAGCAGATTTCCGTATCAAAAACTAGCTTTTTTCGCAGGCAACCTATAGCAAAAATTCCTTTGACTAGGCTTTAACTTCACGGGGAATACTCGATACCGGATTTGGTTTGATTTTAACAACTTCTTGACTCGATAAAAAAGACCTATTTTTAAAATTCGCTAATCGCGAAATTCGCGAATTTCCGTATGAAAAACAAACTTTTTTCCTAGACAAGCTATTGCAAAAATTCTTTTTGTTTTACACTCTAACTACATAGGGGATACTCCATACCAAATTTGGTTCGACTTGGACAACTCTATGACCTAATCAAATAGACCTATTTTTCAAAATTATTTAAAATTGAATAATCGAATTAATCGCAAATTTCCGTATGAAAAGCCAGCTCTTTCCTAGACAAGCTATAGCAAAAACTATTTTTGTTTTAGATTTTAGGTTCACAGGGGATACTCCGTACCGAGTTTGGTACGATTTGGACAAGTCCTTGACCCAATGAAAAAGACCTATTTTTAAAATTCGTTATTTGCGAAATTTGCAAATTTCCGTATTAAAAACCAAGTTTTTTCCTAATCAAGCTATAGCAAAAATTTTTTTTGTTTTAGACTCTAAGTACCCATGGTATACTCCATACCCCATTTGGTTAGATTTGGACAACTTCTTGGCCCAATAAAAGATAACAATAGTCAAATTTCGCTAATCGCGAAATTCGCAAATTTCCGTATCAAAAACTAGCTTTCTTCGTAGGGAACCTATAGCAAAAATTCCTTATGTACTAGGCTTTAACTTCACGGGGATACTCCATACCGGATTTGGTTTGATTTTAACAACTTCTTGACTCGATAAAATAGACCTATTTTTAAAAATCGCTAATCGCGAAATTCGCGAATTTCCGTATGAAAAACTAACTTCTTTCCTAGGCAATCAAAAGCAAAAATTCTTTCTGTTTTACACTCTAGGTATACATGGGATACTCCATCCAGATTTTGGTTAGATTTGAACAACTCCTGGACCTGACGAAATAGACCTATTTTTAAAATAAAAATCGCAAAATTATTCGAAATAATAGCAAATTTCCGTATGAAAACCCAACTTCTTTCCTAGGCATGCTATAGCAAAAGTTCTTTTTGCTTTACACTCTCATTACACTGGTGATACTCCACACCGAGTTTTGTTTGATTTGAACAACTTCTTGACCCGATGAAGAAACTTTTCAGAGTTAAGTCTTCGAAATAATAGGAAAATTTCCGTATGAAAAACTAACTTTTTTCCTAGGCAAGCTAGAGCAAAAACTCCTTTTGTCCAAAACTCAAACCGTAGATTTAGGTTAACTGCAGAAGTTTTCAGACCAGGAAACTACCAGGAAACATGATTGATTAACGAAATCAATTAGTAAACAATGCTTGTTTTAAGGTGTGATTGATTTTTAATACAAGTAAAGCCATAAATTTAATCTACTCTGCACGAACAATGGGCTAAACAGAATAACTACAATTGACCAATTTGATTTCTCAGATACCATTTGGAAGCTCAATCGAATCATCCGAATTTACCGAAATCGTAGTTTCAAAGCTATCGTCATTAGTCAAGTCTACCAACTCAATGTTCGCCTTCTCAAGTTTTTCGACTCTCTCGTTTAAAGCTTTGACTTTCTTTTTGAGTTCATTGACTTCCAATTTTAAACTTTCTTCATTTTCAACTCGTGCTTCTCTATTTTCTGCTGTTGACAAACGGGGCCTCTTACAAATTACTCCTCCAGTTCTGGTTACAACAATTTGTGTTTGCTGCATAATAACAACTGAAAAACTAGGACAAGAAAGTCAGAAAAGCAAGAGCAACAAAAAATTTTGTCTAACAATTAACATACGGAGCGATACTCTAAATTACACTGGTGATACTTCATACCGAGTTTTGTTTGATTTGAACAACTTCTTGACCCGATAAAAATACCTTTTTTTAAAATTCGCTAATCGCGAAAGTCACAAATTGCCGTATGAAAAACTAACTTTTTTCCTTGGCAAGCTATAGAAAAAATTCTTTTTCTTTGAGACTCTAGGTACTCATGGTATACTCCATAACCAGTTTGGTTCGATTTGAACAAGTCTATGACCCTATGAAAAAGACTATTTTTAAAATTACCTATTCGTAATAATCAAAGTGTTTCAAAACGCTGATGAAATATAAATCACCCAGGAAAGCAAACTTTATAAACTTGCTTTTAATTTCATCTAGTTAAAAACAAGTAAGAAAAATCTAACAGTACTAATCATGCTCAAAGTATTTAACACGCTGATGAAATATAAATCCCCTAGGAAAGCAAACTTTATAAGCTTGTTTTTAATTGCATCTAGTTTGAAAGCCTGGGCATCAGTTAACTATGCAACACGGTAAGCGGGAGGTTCAAAAGAGTCTGAATTTTTGGCAAATTCCGTTGACCTCAGATCAACTACAAATTTTTCAACAATTTCGTACAGCTGTACAAAACACTGCAACTCCGAATCTTGCTCTTTGAAAAGCAAAATCTGGCCAACTATGGTTTCACCGTTCTCATCGATAGCAACAAAACTGTTGGCGTTTGATCTTGTATACTTCTGACTATCAAGTTAAAAGCGCCCTCGATACCTACAGAACAAACGGGCTTCAGGAAACTTTTTTTTGGTTTCATAAAAAAATTGTTCCTTTCTAAGCACAAATCCTCCGTGATACCAGTTGGCCTCCTCCTCAGATTTTCAATATAAGCTTTTAGATGGTCATCTTTCACTTCGAAGCTTTCAAGTTGTCGGTTTCGTATATAACGACTAACGATCAAACTGCAGGTATTGACACTCCTAATTTCTCTTTTGAACTCGTTTGGAAGAACTACTTGGCAAGTTGCATTGTCGATTGCTCTTAGTTCCGTCAAACTTAGTTGCTCGGCAAAAATTTTTATGACGTCACTGGCCACACCTTTAAGGCACTGATGCATCGTGTCTACTGGACACGTCAAGGGAAGATTTGGGATGATGTCAAACAGTTTAGAGCGTCCTTTAACGCCTAGTGTGTCCACCTCTGGGTCTTTCTCCTTCCTCGACTTTCTTTCCTCAACACTTCCGCTTTCAGCTTGCATAACAAGAATATGATGCTCAGCAGGGTTCCGCATTGAGAAGGATTTACTGTTTGGATAAAAGTGAGTTCCTGGAAATCTTTGAAACCCTCGCATGGTAGAAAGACCCCAGCCGTGATAACCATTGAATTTTTTCATATTCAAAACATCATGCCTGCACACAAGGTCTACCACGAGAAAAAATGTTGTAAAACTGATTTTGTATAGTCTCCCTTTGTAACAAATGTTCTTGTGTTTTGCAAGTTCAGATCTGTAGTGTTCAAATATAGGGTCCCAGAAAACTTTTCCTTTTCCGTACCACAATGAGCAAAGAAAGATGTTGTCAAATGAAGCTCTTAATTTTGGCGGCAGATCAGCAAGAGCAACCCAAACAGGGTAGGCTGAGCAATCACTTGACTTTCGAACTTCAACTCCATCTATGTTTAAAATTAGTTTCACGTTGATTGTCTGGTCATCGAAAAGACTTGTTAGCTTGAGATCCGTTTCGGTTTCTGGGTTAGCGTAATCTATAATTTCGTTGATGTACTTTTCTACTTTCTCCTTTAGTTTTTCTGCAAAATTAAGAAGAATAACTTCTCCGCTGGCATTTTTTTCTGTGTCCTTTACGTAGAGATCCGTTAATTTCTTGGTTTCACTTTTTATAAAATTGGGAGTAGGCACATTGTCGTGGGGATGATTAATTTTTTGCCATTTCAGCAGATCGAACAGAGCTTCGTCGGGTAGACAATGTCGAGTAGCAACTGCAAATAAACCCATTGACGCATTATGAACAGTTACATTCGAGTTACAAGTTTACGGATTCGAAGAAAACTGGAAACTTCTTTCTGCCACATCAGTGCCATCACTGTCATCAAGATCATCTTCGTCATAATCATTGGAGGTCACCTCAGATTCTTCTCCAATTGGGAGGTCAAATTCAGGTTCGGTTTCAAAAGAGGCTTCGGTTGCAAGGTAATCGTCAGCAGAACATTGCGAACTCACTTGTGTATCTGTTTCCTCAGTTTCAACTTCCGAAGAGCGAGTGGCATCTATCTGGTGTATGAAGGTTCTGATTTCGCGACTCGAACCTTCTAAGATTCTTCTTTTGACCCACCTTTTCCGTTGATTTCTAAATTTTCTCTTGGCCGAAAGTTCACAATCAGTCGGTGTACCAATGCTAGACTGACTTGCAGTGTAGTTGGAACTACTCTGACCAGATCCTAAGATTGCACCTGTGGCACTTGACGAAAATGTCAGCTGAGTGGAGACATCAGGACTTTGGAATCGAGGAGTAGTTGGTTCTAAATTTTCTCGATTTAGCGGCACGTGTTTTTCTTTATGTGGGCACCTACATTTAAGACTACCGTCTTTGAAGTAGTTTGATCCGTAACTCACAGTTATTTCTTCACCAAGCCCTATGGAGTCTATTACTTGAAGAAACACGCACTTGTTGTGGGGGAGAAAAGAACTTGTGTATCCTAAGAAAAATTTCGTATTAGGCTGACAAGAGTGATTTGCAAAACGAATGGGGCCAAGCAGTACCACTTCATCCTGCTCATGCTCGCCACGCATTACAGACAAATCGGACATCTCATTTTGCAGTTCAAGAGGAACAGTTTCAATTGGGCCCACAGGAAAAAATCTAAGGGGTTGCAATGAAGGTTTTAATACCTTTCCCGTATTGTTGAAGAGGCCATAGCCACCATAGTTGTCGGGCAAGATTTTAAACCCTGATGCAATACAAAGCTCATATAGTTCTTGTAGCGAAAAATAAGCCTTTGAAAGCTGTTTGTCGAATTTCATGCGGCTCTCGAACTGTTCGAAGCTGTTCAGAGGCAGCATCATTTGAGGACAGATATTAAAACTGGTTAACACTTAACGCACATTTTGTCCATCAGCAATCACTAAATCTTCGCATGTAATCATATCACTTGAAAAACTTAAGCAGTGGTTACGTTATGCCCGTCATAGAGATAATTTCGAAAAACTATTTAAACAAATTCTTTTATGGAAAAGTAATCATGGTTTTAATAAATTGTTTAATTCAGGATCAATAGACAATACAAACCTTCTGACGCTGGCAAAACAGCGAATGTTTAAACAAAGTAAACAAACTGGATCTAAGAAAGTTACAGAAAGTTAGTTCAAGTTCACAAAACATAACCGACTAACGTCGGGATACTATATAAGAAAGTTACCAAAAGGTTAGTTCAGGTTCCCTAAACATAACCGACTAACGTCAGGAAAATTGATCTGGAACAACTATTTGGAGCTCTAATCAGTTAAAAATTGCAGCTTGATCATTAGAGGTTAATAAAAACCGCTATTAAGATTTAAAGTGAAAAATTAACGTCAATTTTGGCGCACTTATCATTTGACTTTTACCACTAAATTGACGCCAATTGGAATTAGGAACTTGAAAATTTGAATGAGAGAAATTATGATCATTTAAAACGCAGAAAGTCAAGGGCGTAAAAGTCACTCGAAAAATCAAAATGTTCAAGCACAATTTTTGCATAGAGACCAACGCGTTTACAATAATTGCTACAAAGTTCGTTCAAGATCAATTAAAATTAAAACAGCACTCCTTAATGAAAAAGGACATTTTCAGGCAGAATGCTCGCGTTTCAGGCAGAATCCTCACTATTTTCCTTCTACGTTGGAATGGCGGCCTCGGCAATCCTTGCCGTATTGATTTGCCGATTTTCTGGCTTGCTCAAAAGCGAGGTCCAGGAGTGTCAGGGTGCTTCTGCTGCACAACCTCTGAAAGCAAGAAGACAATCTCTTATTATTTTCTATGCCGATTACCTGTCTTGAAGTGCTGGTTTTTCAACACTGGTTTTTAAAATTTCAACACGCAAGAGGGATCTTTTTAAAATGCCAATAACGCGCAAGAGGGATTTTTGAAAATGCTAATGGAAAGGAAGGCTTCGTGTCTAATTTTAAAAACATACTCTTAAACTTGTCGAGAATTTCACTGGGAGCTTCAAGTCTACGATCAGCCTCATGTTTTTTTGGTGCCAGAATGTAATCTCAACGCTCATTTTCCGGAAACAGCTTCTCAAACAATGCTCTACCCGGCTTTCCGACATCTGAGCCAGCGTGAATCGTCATAAGGTCTTCACCGTTGGGCATGACTGCTGTGATACCTGCGCTCCGCGAAGGATAGTCATCGATACTTTGGAACCCATGAATATCCAAGAGGCGAGTTTCTTTCAATTGGGTAGCCTAAACATTTACAGGTAAAAACCCTGTGAAATTTATTCACAAGAACTTAAGCCTCTATGATGCTTGAGAATTTGAGATCATTTGAAAAGGCTAGCAAGTAGGTTCATTTCATAAAAAGTAGAAAAACTAAATGAGCGATGGGGTACCTTAGCGTCAATTCTTGCGCATATGTTTGCCCGTCTTCTTTCGTCCGCTTTCTTCAGCTCCTCAAATGCTTTCATTCAACTATTCATCTCAACAACATGCCCATCTAGATATTCCTGGAGAAGACGGCAATTTGGCCCACAATCGACTGCGTTGTCCGCAATGGTTGGAAGTGTGCTTGAGCTGGTGGTCGCAGAAGTAGAAGGTTGAGAAAGATCGGGCTCAGGCTAAAAAAGCGCAAATATATCAAAGCACAGCAACAAAATTTATCAGTTTGCCCTTCTACCGTTAACCAGTCTCTCATAGTTTTCGACAATTTCAAAGAGGCCAATCTCTAAGATGCCATTTGTAATTAGTTTTAAAAAGTCACATTTTACCGTATTGTTCTTTTTCTTTGCTGAAATGACTGGCTGAGATAACGCAGAATTGGATGCTTTTGACTTTTCGACGCCTGCTGGTTTACCAAGAGAGACTACGGTACTGTTCATCACGGGTGCACGTCCTCGACACAAGAAATTACCTTCATCGACATCAAGTGCCTTAGGATTAGCCAGCACTGTTTTTCGCAATTCAGACGGCCGCCTACCTGCATCTAGCTCCTGCTGATAGCTGTTCATGAGTTCTTCAACTTTTTTCATGTTTCCTTTTACCCACAAACGACAGGGCACATTTCCATCTTTGAATCGCAGGTCGAAACTATCACCTTCGATTAGACTTAGCATTTCAGATGGCGTAGTCTTGGGCGGCCATTTAAAGCTGCTTACAGTAATCAAAATCAGCTCTTTATTGTCAACGAAGAGCCACGCCGTGTTATTAGCTAAAATACTGGATCGGATACTGTCCTCTCTTTCGGCCTCTGAATCAAATAGGTTGCTGCTTTTCCTGCGATCAGTTCTTGAAGGTGGTTTCATTTTCAACGATCTAAAAACTTTTCAATTATTTTACTACGTTCGATTGTATTTGCAACGAAATAGAGAAACCAAAAATTTCAAAATGTGTAGAATCAATCTAAATTTTAACGTTTAACCGCTTTAATTTCACTGTCAGTTTGCTGAAATTGAAGCATAATACTAACAGTTTGAAGAATAAGCGAACAAAGAGTCAAGTATAATCAATCTAGCAATCTGAGGTAGCCATTAGATGGAATAGTAATGTTTTCTGCATTTAGAGTCAATCCAAAATTCAATAAACAAAATAAAACGAAACATAGCTTGCAGATTGCCAGAAAACAGCCGCGCGAAAAAGGACTGAGATGTTAAATTTTAATTATGTATCTGTATAATTTATTAGCTGCTCCTGCTATTAGCTGTTCTATAGTAACCTTCAAGTAGAGTGTCAAACACTCACTTTACTTCATCTCTTTAAAATAAAGAAAAGTCAATTTAATAACGAGGAAGTCATTTGTGAGAGTGAGGAAAATCACGTGTGACCAAAAATACGCGCTCACCTAAGAGCGAAAAATAACGTCACGCACGCGAAAAAAACCAAGAGACGGACAATAACAGCTTCAGCTATTGCTTCGCGGCCATTAATCAAGGTCTAATAACAGCACAAGATATCAAGTCATCAAATCAAATAGAAAATTGCAACAAAGACTTTAAGGGCTCTATTCAACATTTCCTGGCTCAGAATCACTCTCATCAATTTGTGCATTGCTTAAATTTTGACCGTCAGGCTCTTCATTCGGTCGCCTTTTTGTCTGTTTGTTTCTCTGAGACATTGCCTTTTCTTTCATTTGTGCGCACCAGAATGGGTCAAATTTCCTTTTTCTGTACCGCACTGCATCCATGCCCGATCCATTCGCAGACGAACGGGCGTCGTTGTAAGCTTCAGGCCACAGACGAGGGGGGAAATGCTTCTTCACAAGCCCTTGAACATACAAAAAACCTTAACAATTTCAGCTCTTCGTTTTGGGGAAGACAGAGAAAACCAATAAAATCCAATTTTTCAAAAAATTCGAAAGCTACTAAAAGTTCCGTACCACTTTTTGCCTTGATGAGCGTTTAGGGTCTGCAAATTTTTTGAGGGAAGTCATATTGAAAATTTTAAGTTTCTTGAAGAACATTTCTTCTAAATACCTTTGAAAAGCTTAGTTCTTTTCGGAGATGCGGGTTTCCGCACCTCGCTTTCTCTCGTTGGAGAAGTTATTTCTCGCTCAAGACCCGTTTCTCCCCAAAGTGCTGTTCTTAGCACTCTTCCGAACTCATCGGGAGTTGAGGGTACAGGAAGATTGTCAATATCAACGTCTTCATAGAAACTAGGTAGCACTTCACTGGTCTCCTCGTCCATAGAGTCATCTAATTTCTTGAGTTCTTTCTAAAAGTCAAAAAACTCTATAAGAAATTGATTTCATCCAGAAAACAACCCACGTCAAATTAAATTTCCAGATCTCAACAGCCAAATAATTTCAAACTGCATATTTGAAGATTAAAGTTGAACATTTGTGAAAAGCTTATGAGCAAAAACTTGTACAAAACCAGTGAAAAGTCATATACTCAAAATCTCTTTGAAATGTTGTAGCTGGCTTTCCAATTTTTTATTGCAATCCTGTACTGTTTTCTTATAGACTCGAAGAAGTTCACTGAACATACGTTTGTCTTCGTTTAGGACTTCCACAATCTTTTCATGATTTGAGCATTTCTAAACAGGGCAACGTAATAGACATTGGAAAGAGATCAAACAAAGCAACAACATTTCTTATGTTGGCAAAGATACAACAACAAAAACTTGATGAACAAAGTCCTAACACGTTGCAAAAAGAATTATTGTATTTTTAAACCGTTCCTTTAAAAAAAGAAAACGAAAGCAAGAGATCTAACCAGAACCCTGGGACTGTCAGGTCCAATACTCTCAACTGGTGTCAAACTACTGCCAGCCCAGCGCGCTCCCTTACGTGGGGTGACGTCCAAATTACCACTACACTGATCCGCAAACGCACCATAGAGTTCTTGATTTTTTCTGAACTCCACGTCCATTTCACCTGGTGGACCATGCTTCAGTAGAACGCAATCAACCTCAGAGCCATCAATCATAAGCGATGTTTTCTCGTCATCATTTAGTTTCATACACTCATTTATTTGCAGGGTTTTGGGCCACCGAGGATCAAACAAACTCAATTTTAACACTTGGAAATCTTCCGTAAGGAACACAAACTCAATTTTCAAAAGCATCTCTAAAATTAGTAGTAAACGAATTAGACCATTAGCTGAACAAGTCTCATTAACAATAATTCTTGTTACAAAATTTAGACATGATAACAAAGTCATTTAAATTGAACGACCAAAAGTCAACTAAATTAAACCAAGGATTCACTAATTCTAACGTTTTTTAATGTCAACAGGAGAAAACCTCGAGAGCAATTTAATTTTCAAAAAGCAAAACCAACCGCAAACTCAAGCCTAATTATGGAATCTATTTTTATTGCGCGCAGCGGATGAAATAGGCCGAGTAGACATAACCATTCAGGCAGAAACACCCGCAAACACGAACCTAAAACTTTAATCTATTTTTACTGGGCGAAGCGGATAGAATCCGCTGAGTGGACGAACGATGCAGGCAGAAACACCGGCAAACACGAGCCTAATTAATGAATATGTTTGTAACGGGCGAAGCGGATAGAATCCGCTGAGTGGACATAGCGATGCAGGCAGAGACACCCGCAAACACGAGCCTAAAATTTCAATCTTTGTACCGGGTGAAGCGGATAAAACCCGCTGAGAGGACATACCGATGCAGGCAGAGACACCCGCAAACACGAGCCTAAAATTTGAATCTTTGTACCGGGCGAAGCGGATAAAATCCGCTGAGAGGACATAACGAGGCAGGCAGAAACACCCGCAAACACGAGCCTAATTAATGATTCTGTTTGTAATGGGCAAAGTGGATAGAATCCGCTGAGTGGACATAGCGATGCAGGCAGAGACACCCGCAAACACGAGCCTAAAATTTGAATCTTTGTGCCGGGCGAAGCGGATAAAATCCGCTGAGAGTACATAACGATGCAGGCAGAGACACCCGCAAACACGAGCCTAAAATTTGAATCTTTGTTCCAGGCGAAGCGGATAAAATCCGCTGAGAGGACATACCGATGCAGGCAGAGACACCCGCAAACACGAGCCTAAAATTTGAATCTTTGTACCGGGCGAAGCGGATAAAATCCGCTGAGAGTACATAACGATGAAGGCAGAAACACCCGCAAACACGAGCCTAATTAATGATTCTGTTTGTAACGGGCGAAGCGGATAGAATCCGCTGAGTGGACATAGCGATGCAGGCAGAGACACCCGCAAACACGAGCCTAAAATTTGAATCTTTGTACCAGGCGAAGCTGATAGAATCCTATGTTTAAACCACATCAAAATTATCCCACTTTTCAGGGCTTCAGCAAGCGATTAAATTAACTGATGCTCGAAAAAAAGTTTGCAGGTAATACGATGAATTAACCTTGATGATTATATACAAGAAATTGCGAAATGTGAATTGTACTAGTACTTAGTTATCAACAAACACCAAAGATTTAATAAAACAAATTGAATAAAATTGCTGCACGAACACAAACAACGAAAACAAGAGTCAATCAAATTAGTGCAGCTGATGTTCTCTCACAACTTTTTTCTTTGCGCAAGCCAATGCTTTTCTACCTTTCAAATTAAGGTGGACACCGTCACTCAGAAACAAATTGCTTTTGTAAACTTCTCGATGAAGTTTAAAGAAGGGCAGCTGCGAGTGCCTTAGCACCGCATTGAATCGTTGGATGTTCCAATGGCTGCAATTCTTTTTCAATATTGAGCACACTATCATATTTGGGCGATATTCAAGGCCCCTGATGGCATTGTACAAACTTCTCAGTTTATCCACAACAACTGATGGATCCTCTCCGGGTTCACTCCAATTTGACAAATTGTTGCCACCGACAGCTAAGATGACGTTCCTATATACAGATAGGGTATCGAGTAACAGATGAAATTGTTCGATTCGTCCGCCTGACAATGAATATGTGACGCAGTTCCTTATACAAACACTATCAAAGATTGAGTCCCCTAGTATTGCAGTATGCACACTTTCACCAACGAAATTGTTAAAAATGAACTCAGCGTTCCTCCCGTTGGGTTGCAACTTTGTTACCCTGCCATTGATTTGGTCATCTGCGAAAAGTGGCTTAAGGACTTTTTTGGGAGGTGCAATAGCGGAAGCATAAGGTCTGCCGATTCGTTTACGGTCCATGTTTTCAACAGCAATATCTAAAAATGATACACAAAATATAAACGCTAAGCGACTAATACATCACATTAGAAAATTCCAACCAATAGTATAATAGTACAGATATAGTATAGAAAGCGCGTATTGGGTGCTGCCATATAGCCTAACGAATTCGCCTTGACGAGAGCTTTCCAACGATATAACTTTTGTATGGGCCACAAGGGGGGGGGATGAGGGGGTGAGGTCGCAACGTGCTCTGGGGGGACGCGCTCTGGTCGCAACGTGCTCTGGGGGACGTGCTCTCGTGTTCTGGGGGGGGGTTCGCCATCCATCAATCTTCTCATTCTACTTCCTTTCGTTCCCTTCGTTCGACGTTCGCTATGTGAGCTTTCGGAAATTTCCATTTCATTTCACCTTCATGTTTATACATGCTTACCTCGGGGAAGTGGGAGGCAGTCAACGACACTTTCTTTGCTGTCACCTGACGGGACAGCAGACGAATAAGCATTTCACGTGACCGGATGGAGGCGGCAAACGAAAGTTTCACTTTGTCATCTGGGTTAGCCGCTATAACTATGAAGTAAATTTTCAAAGTGATAAAACTAATATATTCGTGATGCTCTATAGCTGACGAATATAGTTCAATCATTCGAAACTTTTAATTCGAACGATAAGTCATTAAAAAAAGAATTGCAGATTGGGGGGGGGGGGTTGGTGGTTATTTGCGGGACCGGGCCTGGTATCTGTCAGAAAAAGGCTTATATCTCAAAAACTACTGAACCAAATTTAAAAAATGAATATGTTTTGGAATCAGCATGAACTGGGGCTTCAACCTAGGGTTAAAAACAGTTAAAAAAATAAAGGAATCAAAACTCGATTTTTGAGATTTTGTTTGGATTTGGCCTATTTTCAGCAAAATTTGGAAAATCGAAAAATTAGGCAATGAAAAAAACCGAAACTTTTCGGCCTTATATAATCGTAAAGAGAATTAAATGGGCAAGAAAATGATATAATATACTTTCAAATACGATCTGTAACAAAAAGTTATTAAACTCAACATCTTTGAAAATTCGAAAATTTTGCAAAAATCGATTTCGGTCTCTACATTGCTCTTGCATTCTCTTGTTTGGCAATAGTTCAAAAAGATAATCAAATGGCTTTTGGAAGCGTAAATTCTAGTTTATTTTGCTACCAAAAACATTTATGTTTGCCTCTAAAATTTGAGAGAATTTTGTCAAAGTTCGACAAAAATGACTAATTTTTGACCACGAGTCGACAGTTTTCTTGACATTTTGCATAGAAATAAGGAGTTTCAAGAACGGTTCTAAAAAGTTCTAAAAAGTACAATATCACGTCAACAAAATAATTTAGTATACATTTTCTAACTCGTCTTCTTCAAAAAGTTATCAACAAACGTTTTTAATGAAGTTCTACATTTTTTTCACATACTTGGAGATTTCATTAAAATTCCGTATACAAATCAAACTATTGGCTTTTATTTCTACATAATTTCAAAAAGTGCATTATCGAGGCAACAAAACGGGTTAATATAGATTTCTCAACTCGTCTTTTTCAAAAAGTTATTAACAAACGTTTTTAATGAAGTTCGACATTTTCTTCACCTAATTGGTGTTTTCATTAAAATTCTGTATACAAATCAATTATTGGCGTTTATTTCTACACAATTTCAAAAAGTTCAGTATCAGGGCAACAAAACGGGCTAATATAGACTTCTCGATTCGTCTTTTTCAAAAAGTTGTTAACAAAAGTTTTTAATGAAGTTCGACATTTTCTTCATCTAATTGGAGATTTCATAAAAATTCTGTATACAAATCAAACTATTAGCTTTTATTTCTACACAATCTCAAAAGTTCAGTATCAGGGCAACAAAACGGGCTAATAAAGACTTCTCAATTCGTCTTTTTCAAAAATTTGTTAACAAACGTTATTAATGAAGTTCGACATTTTCTTCACCTAATTGGAGATTTCATAAAAATTCTGTTTACAAATCAAACTATTGGCTTTTAATTCTACACAATCTTAAAAAGTTCAGTATCAGGGCAACAAAACGGGCTAATATAGACTTCTCAATTCGTCTTTTTCAAAAAGTTGATAACAAAAGTTTTTAATGAAGTTCGACATTTTCTTCACCTAATTGGAGATTTCATTGAAATTCTGTATACAAATCAAACCATTGGCTTTTATTTCTACACAATCTCGAAAAGTTCAGTATCAGGGCAACAAAGCGGTCTAATATAGACTTCTCAGTTCGTCTTTTTCAAAAAGTTGTTAACAAAAGTTTTTAATGAATTTCGACATTTTCTTCGCCTAATTGGAGATTTCATAAAAATTCTGTATACAAATCAAACCATTGGCTTTTATTTCTACACAATCTCGAAAAGTTCAGTATCAGGGCAACAAAATGGGCTAATATAGACTTCTCAATTCGTCTTTTTCAAAAAGTTGTTAACAAACGTTTTTAATGAAGTTCGACATTTTCTTCACATAATTGGAGATTTCATAAAAATTCTGTATACAAATCAAACTATTGGCTTTTGTTTCTACACAATCTCAAAAAATTCCGTATCAGGGCAACAAAACGGGCTAATATAGACTTCTCAATCAACACCGCCGAACAGGAAAGTGAGACTGGAAAATGAACTAAAACATACTTCATCCAGTTATTCCTTACCAAGTTAAAGAAGGACCTACTAAATTCGGAGCTTCAGAAAGCAACGGAAAAGTTTGAAGTGAATGTGCCAGATGAATTGTTCAATGGTAAACTGAGAAATTCTTTCAATGTTGACGAGTTTGAGTCTTATCTAACTACAGTCAACAATATGGAGGGATAGCTGAATCGTTTAAATCTGCTGAAAATGTCTGACAGAGGATACATAGGGGAAAAGTGAAACAAGATCCTCAAGAGAACAATAAGGATATTCCCTGAAAACAACTGCTGAACGATAAAAGATATTACTATTATACTACCCAGAGTTATATGGTGAAACATTGGAGGAGCCCAATAAACTTCTCTCAAGCATGTGAAAACTATCCAAGGTCGGTGAAATTGCTTCGCTGATCTTAGTCTCAACAGACTAATATTCGGAATGGAAAAACTTTCTGACAATGTTCTTAGCAGAAGTTCAGAAGGATAGTCAGCTTCAGTCTCGGTGCATGACAGAATTACAATTTTCATAAATGATAAAAAAGATTGTTATTGGGAAATATATTTAACATTAATATTCATATCCATTAATATTCATAAAAATTCTGTATACAAATCAATTTATTGGCTTTTATTCCTACACAATCTCAAAAAATTCAGTATCAGGGCAACAAAACGGGCTAATATAGACTTCTCAATTCGTCTTTTTCAAAAAGTTGTTAACAAACGTTTTTAATGAAGTTCGACATTTTCTTCACCTAATTGGAGATTTCATAAAAATTCTGTATCCAAATCAAATTATTGGCTTTTAATTCTACACAATCTCAAAAAGTTCAGTGTCAGGGCAACAAAACGGGCTAATATAGACTTCTCAATTCGTCTTTTTCAAAAAGTTGTTAACAAAAGTTTTTAATGAAGTTCGACATTTTCTTCACCTAATTGGAGATTTCAAAAAAATTCTGTATACAAATCAAACTTTTGGCTTTTATTTATACACAATCTCAAAAAGTTCAGTATCAGGGCAACAAAACGGGCTAATATAGACTTCTCAATTCGTCTTTTTCAAAAAGTTGTTAACAAAAGTTTTTAATGAAGTTCGACATTTTCTTCACCTAATTGGGGATTTCATAAAAATTCTGTATACAAATCAAACTATTGGCTTTTATTTCTACACAATCTCAAAAAGTTCAGTATCAGGGCAGCAAAACGGGCTAATATAGACTTCTCAATTCGTCTTTTTCAAAAATTTGTTAACAAACGTTTTTAATGAAGTTCGACATTTTCTTCACCTAATTGGAGATTTCATAAAAATTCTGTATACAAATCAAACTATTGGCTTTTATTTCTACACAATCTCAAAAAGTTCAGCAACAGAGCAACAAAACGGGCTAATATAGACTTCTCAATTTGTCTTTTTCCAAAAGTTGTTAACAAACGTTTTTAATGAAGTTCGACATTTTCTTCGTCTAATTGGAGATTTCATAAAAATTCTGTATACAAATCAAACTATTGGCTTTTATTTCTACACAATCTCAAAAAGTTCAGTATCAGGGCAACAAAACGGGCTAATATAGACTTCTCAATTCGTCTTTTTCAAAAAGTTGTTATTAAACGTTTTTAATGAAGTTCGACATTTTCTTCACCTAATTGGAGATTTCATAAAAATTCTGTATACAAATCAAACTATTGGCTTTTATTTCTACACAATCTCAAAAAGTTCAGTATCAGGGCAACCAAACGGGCTAATATAGACTTCTCAATTCGTCTTTTTCAAAAAGTTGTTAACAAACGTTTTTAATGAAGTTCAACATTTTCTTCATCTAATTGGAGATTTCATAAAAATTCTGTATACAAATCAAACTATTAGCTTTTATTTCTACACAATCTCAAAAGATCAGTATCAGGGCAACAAAGCGGGCTAATATAGACTTCTCAATTCGTCTTTTTCAAAAAGTTGTTAACAAAAGTTTTTAATGAAGTTCGACATTTTCTTCGCCTAATTGGAGATTTCATAAAAATTCTGTATACAAATCAAATTCTTGGCTTTTATTTCTACACAATCTCAAAAATTTCAGTATCAGGGCAACAAAATGGGCTAATATAGACTTCTCAATTCGTCTTTTTCAAAAAGTTGTTATTAAACGTTTTTAATGAAGTTTGACATTTTCTTCACCTAATTGGAGATTTCATAAAAATTCTGTATACAAATCAAACTATTGGCTTTTATTTCTACACAATCTCAAAAAATTCAGTTTCAGGGCAACAAAACGGGCTAATATAGACTTCTCAATCAACACCGCCGAAGAGGAAAGTGAGACTGGAAAATGAACTAAAACCTACTTCATCCAGTTATTCCTTACCAAGTTAAAGAAGGACCTACTAAATTCAACAAAAGATTTTCATTAAGTTCTACATTTGCTTCACCTAATTCGCTCAAAAGTGTAATAAAGAGTGGAATAAAGAGTGTAATTATAGTGTATTTTTAAAAGTGTAATAAGGGTGTACTAAAGAGTGTAAAGAGTGTACATTAAAGTGTAATTTTCTCAAAATTACACTCTTACATTCTTATCCCAGCTAATTAAGAGTGGAATTGGCTTTACACCCTTATTCTCGCTTAATAACGGTGGAATCGGCTGTACGCCTCGGCCCGGGTACTTGTGATTTAACAAAAACACTTTTTTGGTTTATAGAAAATTTTATTAACCAAGAGAGTGATTACCGTATCGATGTCATTTTCATGTTGCCTTAGAGTTCCTCTCGTTATAACGAGTTCATCGTCCTGTTCAGTATTTTTACTGTTCTGTCCGGCATTCGTTGGAACGTGGCTGGCATGTCTGAAGGTTCATAGAATCTGTTAATGTTTCTGTAGGTACCTGTGCTTTTTTGTACCAGAATTTTGAAACCTGAGTGTTTTTGAAATGAATGTTGGATCAGTATTTGAACATACGCATACTCTGAATCAATTTCTCCGAATAAAATTTTTTTAAGATTTCTGAGATTTAACATGAGACCGCATCCATAAGGTGATCGATTGATTGATATTGCTATTTACTTTCGCCTATTGCGTTGTTAAGGACATTCGAATGGAGCGCTGTTTTGATACTTTTATCTTGTTTCACTGTAATAACTATTCGACTTATGGCAACATCGTCTAAACCTTTGTAGCGTTTGATGATTTGCTCATTTCCTGATAGACTTTTTAGCCCGTTTTCAACTTTTTTCAATGAGGTGTAATGGAAGTTCTAGGAACTTTGTTTGAGAAGGGTTGTAGCTTTCATTAAAATCCGATCGAGCTATATGGCTTTTGGATTTTCCAATTCGGATACACATTGGGGGGATTATATAAAATATTTAACGAATGTGCATTTAGTGGAAAAACAACATAGGCTCACCTTGTTTTTGTGATAACGAGAACCCTAGCTTAAAGCATCAAAATCGTGGGTCTTTGTTTTTGTAGGGAGTCCAAATGGAATTGGGGCAGGTCTGGAGTATCTTTTGTGTTGTTTTGACGCTCATGATTCCAATCGCTCATCATGTGACACATGTTTTCGGGTTCCAATGCGTCATGGGTAGTTAAGTTTTATATGTCCTGCTCCCCTTTATTTGAAGATGTAGTGTGTACTTCGCGTTCATCACTACCGGAAAGTTCAAGCTGTTTTTGTTTTGCAGATGATACCAAGTCGTCATGTGCCACCTCTGACATTTTTACTGACTGTCAGAGAGATCTCAATAAACTTGTAGACTGGTCTTCAGAAAATTCTTTGAAATTTAACGCAGAGAAAGGTGTTTATATTCATATCTCAGAAGCACACAAATGCGATTTCAAGATAGACCAGATTTCTTTATAGAAAGTGCACAATACAACCGATTTAGGTGTTGAAATTTGTAGCAATTTAAAGTGGAGTAGGCATATAGGTAATAAGCTAACGAAAGGTCAAAGAAGTTTCAATTGTCTCAGACACAATGTGCCATATAGCCTATCAAACAAAGTCAAGCAAAATTTGTACACATCCTGCGTTTCATCTATTCTCCTATACGCCTCTGTAGCGTGGTTTCCCGATATTGGTCACTTGAGATTACTAGAAAAACTCTACTGGAAAGACTTGTGCTGGTGTCATGGAAAACGCAATTACATTTCAGCCCTACAGTATTCAGACAACATACCCATCTGCTATCAGCTTATTGAGCGAGATCTTCGATTTTTTATTTCCATTATGTTATGGAAAACTTGTATTAAGTTTGAGGATTTTTTCACGCTCAAGATCAATTCCAGGATTTTAAGAAGCGAATACCCTAATCAACTTGACATCAACCCAACAATAAAGCAACTAACATCGAAGTCCTATTTCAAAAGGGTACAGGTTTATGTAAATGATTTTAACGAGACGGGATATTTCAATATTTTGAAACCACTAGCGGACCAGAAACGCCTCCTGAGATATTTCTTCATAAGCCTTTGTGACTCTCAGTTTGATTTAAACTACAAATGCACTTGGTCCATTAGATGCCGATGTACTTTCGGCCGATCATAATTTTGTAAAATACAATTTTTTTGTATCAATACCATATTCACAGAATTTCATCAAACGATATGTTGAAACCCCTTATATTGGTAAAGCGAAGTATTTTACTACTACTACTACTACTACTACTACTACTACTACTACTACTACTTCTGACTGGACGGGTCCTAGGAAGTTGTTGGGTTGATTTATGTTCTAAAATTGATTTCGACGTAGTCGTTGAAATGGGCATACTTTACCGACAAGGCCCACATTTTTATTTAAGATTTATTGTGGGTTTTTTAACTGCACTCTCAAAAAGTGAGCTCCTAAGCGTGCTTTTGTTGTTTGATAAGCAAAAACAAACAAGTAAGGACCAGGTGCTTGATAGCAAAAATATGCCGCTATTTTTAATAATATGCAAGTACCATGCTTTTCACTCAGTAGAAGAATATTAAATTTATTATAAAAATAATTACAAAATTGTGTAATTAATTGCTCTTGAACGAAGTTCATAGCAATTATTGTAAACGTGTGTGTCTTTTTTACGCAAAATTTTCGCTTGACATTTTTGACTTTTCGAGTGAATTTTACGCCCTTGACTTTTTGCGTTTCGTGTGATCTAAAATTCTCTCTCAATCACAACTTCAAGCAGCTGAGCTCAATTGGCGGCAACTTAATACTAAAAGTCAAGTGAAAAGTGCGCCGAAACTGGTGCCATTTTTTACTTTGAATCTTTATAGTGTTATATGTTAGCCTCTAATGTGGTTATTTGAAGCCCACTATTGAACTTTTTAGTCCCATTTTGGGCTCCCCCTCCCTCCCTCCCCCTCCCCTACTGAAGCAGGCCGCAATTCATTAGTTCATTAGAGCCCCCACTAGTCGTTCGAGAGCAATTCTTCCGACGTTTAGTCGGTTATGTTTTAAGTTTGGTATTAATGTTGCTTTCATTAACAAATTGGTCAAATATTCTGAACAAACAGCTGGTCGAAAGGATAATGGAAAGATTCTGAGGTCAGCGTTTTTGATTGGCTAAGCTTTAGGCATATAAAAAAATTGGATAAGGAGAACTCTGAAAACATTTGTTCTACTATGTCTGGAACTTTTGATCCTGAATAGCGGATTCTGTTTGGTCCTCCCTCAACTTGCCCTCTCCAGAAGAATTCGAAACAGAAACCAACTCAATCTTTTAGCTGAACCTCTTTCCTCATAATCTCAATAGCAACTGCAAAGGTGATGTTGCCCCCTCGCTTCGCAAAGAGCACAAGATCCCTAGAGGAAAACTTCAGCGTAAGACAGGGGGACTCACTTCCGAGAACGTTTTCGTACTCGATAAAGGCAATTTCGATAATTTTATACTGCATCGCAACACATACTGAAAGATTGATGTTGAAAAAATTTTCCAGAACCTTTAGATGTTTTCTAATGTCAAATTTACAAGTTTTATTGTCAGTTGTATACGTACCATGTTACCCGTGAAAATTGACACCAACTTTCTAAATGTATGATAAACATAGTAAGACCTTGAATTCTTCCTGCAAATAGAAAAAGATGTAGAATAACAGACATATGCAGACTAAGAATTGGCCAGCAAGTTGTTATACTGGCTTATCTGTTCACTTTTTTTCAGAAAAATGAATACCGAAACCACGCAGAAAGAAAACAACCAATCTGAATCGTTCAAAGATTTTTGCAAGTCTTTGCAGTAGCATAAATCATTTTTGAACCCTTTATACGCGTTGTAACGGTTAGCTTGTAGGTCTAGTCGGTGCTTTTACCAACCCCTACAAACTTGTCTAGAGATTAACAATATTTAAAAAATCAATTCATTATTCTATACATGTTGGTACTTCGAAATTCCAAAATCGGCCAACGGAGTCTTAACAAAACAAAAATTTTCCAAGAAAAAAAACAAAAATTTTCAAAACAAAATTTTTCCAGGAAAAAAATTATTGCTCCACTTTAATTGTTGCTCCACAATTTTAACTTGTCTGAATTGTGATTTGTAGCTGCTGAATCTTCTTATTCCTACTGAAAAACCACGATTTTTTTAGTGCGAAAGTGTCAACTGCAAAATTATGTACGCTTTGTTTGGGCTAGTCAAAGGCAACACGGTAAAGGGACAAGTTGACGCGTTGAATTATTTCACAACCCCCTAACGCTGATTTTTTTGTACTAATACGTGAATAATTATAATTGTTTTTTGTCTTTGCATGTTGGGTTGATCTACTTAAACTGCAATAGATTTCAAATCCGACTTGTTGTATGTTCTCTGTCGTCCACAACTGAGAGAAACTGCAAAATTTGTCCAAAAATACAATTAAAAACCCTCATTTCAACAACGAGGAGCTTAAGCAAAATGAAAATGACTGTTAAAGTGGTATCCCGACCCAACATGAACAAACCTATCTCTGGGTGAAAGGCTTCATGAAACTATCGTTGACTTTCTATACATGTCACTTTTTTCGATTGACATAGATAAAGGTGCCAAACACTTTTCCGAAGTTTTATTGAGACTATAAATGAGCCTATTATGAAAATTTAATAAAGCATTGTATATGCATTGGTACGTACAATCAACGTTAGCATTCGAGTACGATAGCAACATGTGTTTAAGACGGCAAAGATTTTTTGATGCTCTTTTAACGCTTTCTTGTCTGATGAATTAAAAGCCGATCAACATTCGTTCAAATCCGTTTCGGAAAGCCGAACGTGAAAAATCTCAAACAGGCACTATCGGATAGATTCATATATTAGATTTACTGAAATTATGTTGTATGCACTTTTTTCGGAGCTTTTAACGTAAAATATAACGTATTTTATGCGTAATCGAAT
>NC_134476.1:50855549-50921671 GCF_964194025.1 Convolutriloba macropyga
AATGGAAGGACTGATCTTGATTGTCTGATCTTGATGACCCACCACTGCCTTCATATAAAATTTATATCATAGGGTTTGACATAATTGCCCTTTGTTACTGATCTGTTAGAGACGATTTAGAAACAAGCAGAATTTTGTTGATAAAAGTTATATCAAGTGTTTTAAAGAATCGGGTTTGAAAGTTCTCAATAGAAATAAAAACAAACCAGGTAGTTCAATACAACTGCTCATTAACTCATACAATTAGGGAGATCAATTTAAGGTGGCCGCTTTCGAAGTTTTCATCTTTATTGAAAGCCTGAGTGGATGGGTTTTTGTAGCAGAAACGAATCCCCGAATGCATTCTGAATTGAAGTGTGGGAGTAATTTAACAAACTGACTTATTTCTATCGATTAAATTAGTTGTAATAAGCAAGTTCGTTGTCATTTCTCAACGTTTTCCGATCATAATCCATTCAATCGAGCCTTGTGTTGAACTGATTTCACGCCTGAACCCTTCATTTAGTTGATGATCCATTTATACAAGGACAGGTTTTTGATATCGAAACGAAGTTGAAGTAGGACTCTTCAAAAATTCTTTAACTTAAAGTTCTACTCTATAAATTGATCATCAAGTTAAAGAATTTTTGAACAGTCCTACTTCAACTTCTTTTCGATATCAAAAACCTGTTAAAAATGCTTTTGGGACTTTGTTTGCTGGTACCCTAGTCTAGCCCTGGAATCATTAAAAGACCGAACTTGACCAATTTAAGGCATGAAAAGACTGTCCTTGACAGATGTGCTGACAGACTTCAAGAGATGTCCTCGACTTTGGCTGGAACGAAAACTACCGGCCTTGACTTTGGCTGGACAATATAACGTGTCTTGGATATTGATTGGACAATAAAACGTGTTCTGGACAAATAAAGGTTTAACGTGTAATTTTATTGCTAACTATTACTTACAACGTCGTCAGCATGCATGCTGTCATCTTTTGTGATTTAGAACCAACAAAAAAACTGAATAACGCCATATTTTCATCATAGCTAATAGGAAGACCCCTACAATTGAACTACCTAGTTTCACTCAATATTTTGGCAATTTAGTCCAGCTGCGATAACTTCTTTACCTTAAGAATCGCAAAGATTTTTAATTCTTTTGGCAGTTTTCCAACTGGTTTTTAAGTGGGTCTGCTCTTGTACCATGCTGTTTAGTCTTGTAGTCTTGCAACGGTGCTGCTTCTGTATGTGCTTATGCAAAAGACTTTTACTCGACCCATGAAAAGAATTGAGCTGGAATTTAACTAGGGTCCTCGACCGTGTATTTAAATTCAATATAACCTCCCCCCACCTGGAATTATTAGGTCTTTTCACAATTCCAGGTTTAGACTAGGTAAAAAGGTGTATAAAAAACTCATTCTTTTGGAATTTTTGTTACTATCTGGCTATATTGCAAATTCTGCAGACACTCGATTGGTTTGAAAATGGCAATGATGCTTGCAAAAATTTGACATAATCAATTGAATGGTGCTGTTAAGTTAATAATAACTGACAATGAACTGCCTTTGTACAAAGTGTCTTATTCAGCTTACTCATGGGTGCATTAACTTTTGTACAATTATTTTTAAATATAAATTGGAACTTTTGATCATTGAGTAATTGATTCAGAGAACTTCCACTTCGGGTTCTTCAAGACACCAATTCCTCTGATCGTTTTCCAGCCATATCGATGTCAAACTTTCTTTGTGATCGTCTCATGTGATTTTTCATCGTTCTCCGCTTCGTAGGCTGTCGTAGCCTGTGCTTCGGGGCAGGTCTTTTAGCTGGCTGTCGACGAGCCGACTCATTTTGTTTTCTACCCCTTTTCGCGGGTTGTCGACGAGATCCACCATTTCCACCCCTTTTCGAGGGCTGGCGGTTTTTTCCTCTAAAAATACAAATTTGAATTTGTGAAGAAACAAACACTTTGCTTTCGGAGCAGTTAATTGATATTGATTTTCGGCTTTTGATAAGAAAAAAAAGCAATTTGTGCTCATGTTGTAATGTGTCGTTTTGAGTTTTTGGTATTAATGGGAGGGATTTCAATTTAGAAGCCCAGTAATTATATTTTTCCGATATCGTCAAATTAGCAAGTTTAGTTCGGTTTTAAGTTAACCGCAAAAAGATAGAATTTTGAGCCATTTAGCAACATTCGCCAAAAGACAGAACCCTGGTCTACACCTAGACCTATGAAAAGACTATTCGCGACCAAAAATGGTATGAATAGACCATGGTGGACCCAAAAGAGCTGCAAAAAGAATTTTTCGAGACGTTATTTAGCACCTGGACACTTGCTCCATCTAAAAATTTACGCTGCACTTTTGCTTTGCTCGACACAAACTTTGCTACTTTCGACTCAAAAAGTTGAGATGGAGTTTTGCTCGAACAAAATTATTGAAGAGCAAAAATTGCGTCGACCAAAACTCAAATCATAAGCCAAAAAACATCGGATCTATTCTGTTCTCCCCCCAGTGTTGTTTACGCCACCCAGTTACAAAATATATGTTGTTATATAGCACGTTACCATGTAAAAAAATAGCACGTAGAGGCGTAAAAGATATAAATCCACTAAGCTGTGGGGCCAAAACAGAATAAATCCAAAATATTTTTTCATGGGTCTTTTTGACCGGGTCAAATCTCTTGTGAATTTATGGCCGAGCCAAAGTCTTTGCATTAGTCTGAATTTTTGCCTCAAAAACTTTACGTGAGGTTTCATAGCTCATTATTGCTTATAAGGTAGTCAGCATATATGCTCCTCATAAATTGCTATTCTGAAGAACCATTGATCTGTCAAATGTGTATTATTTTAATTTTTAATTCTTAATCAAAGTCATAATTCTTAATTTTGGAAGGGAGATAACTGAATAAAGCCACAATTTCATTGTGGCTACTGGGAAGAAGGTCATTACAATTAAGCTACCTATTTTCATTAAATCAAGTAATGTGGAAACATAGTCCAGTTGCCATAATTGCCGTATCTTAAGATTTCCAGAAATTCTTAAGACATTTGACAGTTTTCAATTAAGGCCGTATCTTAAGATTTCCAGAAATTCTAGATTCCAGAAAACTAAGATTGTCGTATCTTAAGATTTCCAGAAATTCTTAACATTTGACAGTTTTCCAAGTGTGCTTTAAGTTAGACTGCAGTGGTGCAATGCTGTTTAGTCTTGCTTCGTTGCTACTTCAACCTTGTCCAGCAGCAAACGAAAGAAGCAGACTTATGAAGACTTTTAATTGACCCATGAAAAGACCAAGCTCGACCCAAAAGGCCTATGAAAAGACCATGCTTCACCCAAAAAGTCATCTTAAAGGATTTTTGCTTTAAAGAAACCCATGAAAAGACTTTTGCAGGACTGTAACTAAGAAATTAAAAAGCTCGACTGGGTAACTTTGGTCAACATTGACACTCACCCCCACTACACTATTTGAGCGTTTTCATAAGTCTAGGTCTGGAATAGGGAACACTGATGAAAAACGATTACGACACGTATCCAATATCAATCTGACTCCATAAATGGACAAAAACAATGTAAAATAGCCACGAATGCGACAAAACACAATATTTTAGCTGTGACCTTACGGCAATCTTCGCATTTAACACAAATTAAAGAGTTTTAACAGCTCTTTAAATTCAGTGTTCCATTCACACTAATGAATACATTTGGTTATAAAGTCAAGCAAATATGTAACCGTGCCAGAAGACAAAAACTGCAAGCTGCAAAATAGTTGCCCAAGGATTAGATTGCCCCGGAGTGAAACAAGCCTCTCTGTAGCGCAATTTTAGAACACAGATATTCCAACAAAAATCAAAGATTTTCACACCATTGACCGCAAAACTATGCAAACACAATATAGCAAGGGTTAAAAATATTTTGCAATAATTTGTTGAGGTGATATTAACAAACCTCTTAAACACAATTGGCGACTCTGGAATTCGCTTTTCAACGCCATAAAGATTCCGTTTCAACTCGCTGAGCAGACCACCTCCTCGTTTTTCATCGTCATCATGATCTCGTTTTAACTCGCTCAGTAGACCGCCTCCTCGTTTTTCATGTTCATCGTGGTCTCGTTTCAACTCGCTGAGCAGACCACCTCCTCGTTTTTCATCGTCATCATGATCTCGTTTCAACTCGCTCAGTAGACCGCCTCCTCGTTTTTCATGTTCATCGTGGTCTCGTTTCAATTCACTCAGTAGACCGCCTCCTCGTTTCTCATCGTCATCATGATCTCGTTTCAACTCACTGAGCAGACCACCTCCTCGTTTTTCATCGTCATCATGATCTCGTTTTAACTCGCTCAGTAGACCGCCTCCTCGTTTTTCATGTTCATCATGGTCTCGTTTTAACTCGCTGAGCAGACCACCTCCTCGTTTTTCATCGTCATCATGATCTCGTTTTAACTCGCTCAGTAGACCTCCTCCTCGTTTTTCATGTTCATCGTGGTCTCGTTTCAACTCGCTGAGCAGACCACCTCCTCGTTTTTCATCGTCATCATGATCTCGTTTCAACTCGCTCAGTAGACCGCCTCCTCGTTTTTCATGTTCATCGTGGTCTCGTTTCAATTCGCTCAGTAGACCGCCTCCTCGTTTTTCATGTTCATCATGGTCTCGTTTCAATTCGCTCAGTAGACCGCCTCCTCGTTTCTCATCGTCATCATGATCGCGTTTCATCTCGCTGAGCAGACCACCTCCTCGTTTCTCATCGTCATCATGGTCTCGTTTCAACTCGCTGAGCAGACCACCTCCTCGTTTTTCATCGTCATCATGATCTCGTTTCAATTCGCTCAGTAAACCGCCTCCTCGTTTCTCATTGTCATCATGATTGCGTTTCATCTCGCTGAGCAGACCACCTCCTCGTTTCTCACCGTCATCATGATCTCGTTTTAACTCGCTCAGTAGACCGCCTCCTCGTTTTTCATGATCATCGTGGTCTCGTTTCAATTCGCTGAGCAGACCACCTCCTCGTTTTTCATCGTCATCTTGATCTCGTTTCAACTCGCTCAGTAGACCGCCTCCTCGTTTTTCATGTTCATCGTGGTCTCGTTTCAACTCGCTCAGTAGACCGCCTCCTCGTTTTTCATGTTCATCGTGGTCTCGTTTCAACTCGCTCAGCAGACCACCTCCCCGTTTTTCATCTCCAAAGTGATCTCGTTTCAATTCGCTAAGCAGACCGCCTCCTCGTTTCTCATCGTCATCAGGATGGTTTCGTTTCAACTCGCTGAGCAGATCACCTCCTCGTTTCTCATCGTCATCATGATGGTTTCGTTTTAACTCGCTCAGCAGCCCACCTGCTCGTTTCTCATCGTCATCATGATGGTTTCGTTTTAACTCGCTCAGCAGCCCACCTGCTCGTTTTTCATCGTCATCATGATGGTTTCGTTTTAACTCGCTCAGCAGCCCACCTGCTCGTTTCTCATCGTCATCAAGATGGTTTCGTTTTAACTCGCTCAGCAGCCCACCTGCTCGTTTTTCATCGTCATCATGATGGTTTCGTTTTAACTCGCTCAGCAGCCCACCTGCTCGTTTCTCATCGTCATCATGATGGTTTCGTTTTAACTCGCTCAGCAGCCCACCTGCTCGTTTTTCATCGTCATCATGATGGTTTCGTTTTAACTCGCTCAGCAGCCCACCTGCTCGTTTTTCATCGTCATCATGATGACTTCGTTTTAGATGGCCTATCAAACCACCTGCACGTTTTAATGCGGCGATTAAACCTCCTCCTCGCTTTTCTTCACTATTTCTGAAACAGAACACAATAATTGTTATTTGTTTGACAATTTCTGAAGAGAGCAAAAAGTCATTCAGTACCAAAACTTTGGTAATGCGCATTCGCAACTGAAGTTCCACGTCATTTTTATACATGATTTATGTCCTGAAGTTAAGTATGCACTTTTAAATTGAAACATCAGGCCATTATGAGTTACAATGTCACGCTCTTGTTCCTTTCATATTAAAAAAATAAATGGAAGTAGTAGAAAAGTTTGAAATAAAAGTTCATTTCTTTTACGCGCATTATCTTCAATTCGCCAATTTCCAACCGTCCAGTTTGAGTATAGATATCCTATCGGCATAAAATATGACCGGACATCCACTTCACGAAAAGGAAGCTCAATACACGGTCGGACAGAAAAATGCGATCGGACAAACATACGAAAAACCTGCAACTCAGGTCTCAGTTGACCAAAAAGCTTTCAACTTAAATCCCTATAAAAATATAATTATAAATTCCGAGCCTCGCCTTAGGTTTGTCACGTCCTTAAACCATGCTAAGTTTCCCCAGAATGATTATTGATATATCTGGCAGCAAAAAATATGTTTCCAAAAACTGAAAAAAAAACTGATAAATTGAAATGAAAAATTGAAATTTTTCGTCAAGTTCTAGTATTGTAGGCGCAGCTCTTTTAAAATCAAAGGAGTAAACACAAACTATTGTTTCCCACTCAAACTGATGGATGCGTCTGATCCCTACGCATCAACGTTCGACTCCTTCAAACTCGATGGCCCTGAAAAAATTGAAATAGGAAAAAATGGAGGCAATTTTTGTGTCGCTGCATTTTGAAAACACGATTAATGCTTCAATTTGCATTTAGAACTAATAGAGGTGATGTGGTTATCATTACATGAGAAGCAAAAGCGAACTATTTTTAACTTTTCTCATCCTCTTTTTAATCATTTGCAAACATGTGCAGCTTTAAATACAGTACACTACTATATATTTCTGAAACAAATTTGTGGAAGCCCAAATGACAAAAACGGTCAGTAGAGTATATTAAGCGTTAGAAAGGCAAAAAATAAATTAATCTAAGAAAACTTTTTTCACAAAATACATCATGATGGAAAAACTATATCCCTGATAAATTATGAAATATATAGACTATGAATAGAACTAAGTTTCTATTAACCTCAGTTTTTAAAATTTTGAATAGTTTTTCAAAAACAAAATTATTTATTATTCAGTTTTCAAATAACTAAAATTAGATTTTGATATTTTCTGGAGGAAATGATAATGTCTGAAAAATAATTACGAAATTCTTCAAAATAAAGTACTACACGAGTGACCTTGAGGCGCGAAAAAGCTTCCAAAAACTTCTTGAAGCCAAATCGAACATATCGATCGATCAAAATTTTTATAAAACAGCAAAGGCTTGCCCAATGACCAATGTCAATTACCCGATTTCAAAAAAAAACGTTGGAAGAATAAGAATAGTAATTCGAAATAATCAAAATTTCAATTTAACAGCCTAAAATTGTCCAATAGGATATTCATCACCTGTTTAGTTTAATGAATTAACATGAAAATTATCTTTTTTGCAGAACACCCGAATCTACTTCATTTGGTTTGAGCCATTATTTCAAACAAATAGGCGGGGGATGTAATACAAGCTTACAGAAAAGGTCATTGTTAGATTACACAATTAATTGATAGAATCTCCGAAAATGTATGAAAAATTACATTAGAAATGTCCTTTTATGAATGGACTCAGCGTTTCACTTGCTTTTGACTGATACATTTGTATCGCGCATAACATATTAAAAATATCGATCGACCAAAAAGGGCTTAAAAAAGTACGGCTGTTACAAACTTCTTAACTTCTAATAAATTTGGAGGTTTGAAACAGTATTAATACAGAGTCACTGTTGAAAGCAATAACGCTAAAAAATAAAGAAACATTTTTTCAATGAAATATCAACTTTTTTCAAGTGCACTTCGTTTGATTTCTTCAAGGATGTGGTGTTCCAATCGTTTGTGAGACCTGAATCAGTGCAAAAATTCACTACACACATCGATCTACCTCTCAAACTTAAATGACTATATAAACAAGACATGTAAAAATCTCAAAACATAGCTGGCAGATTGCCAGAAAATAGCCGCAATAGATTCGTAGATCGGCAATCTAAAAAAACATTAAAAAAGACAGACCAAAAAAATTCGTCTTTTCATTGAAGGCTGATCTGTTATATTTTGATTAAAAATCTGTTTAAGTTATTGCTGCCTCTATTAGCTGATCGCAAATAACCTTCATTTAGAGTGACACACACCCATTTGACCTTATCTCTTTGAATTAAAGTAAATAAAAGTCAATTTCAAAGAGAGGAAGTCATTTTTGAGAGTGAGGTAAGTCAAGTGTGACCAAAAATTTAATCACGCAAATGAACAAAAAAAAATCGCTCCACTAAGAGCGAAAAATGACGTCACACATGCAATTCAGTTGAAATTGCGTGAACGAAGGAACAAAAAGTGGCTGTGATGTCATATGGTCGTAACAAAAATCATGACGACGAAATAAAAAAAAAACCAAGAGAAGGCCAATAATAGGCCCAGCTATCGCTGTGCGGCTATTAATAAAGTACGTTATCACAGGGTTATCAGCGCTATCGAGAAGCCGAGGCAAATTCGAGGCGAAGCCAAGTTGCTGATTAACTTCGAGCGGCCAATAACAACCACGTGGTAAAGCTTTTAGTTAACTCTCGTTGTGATTACAACAGTTGCATAACTGCTAAAGACACACCTCCGTGATTCGACTACGAATTTAACACACTCTTTTATCGACACTGTTTTAGTAACAATGGTAATAAATGAGTGTCAAAAACCGTAGTAATTAGGCGTTAACGTGTTATTTCATCGGTAAGTTTATGCAACTGTTGTTACGCAACTGGTCTCATTAAAACTTGCTCTTGGTGTGAACCAGCTGACAAATAAAAAGCCACAAAAACTTTAATAACAAACTGTTCTTTTGAATTTTGAAGATGTTTTTAAAAATTTAAATTTGTATAAAAATTTAAGGAAAACATTGACAAGGCCACAGTTTTAAGTATTAGTTAGAGAGTCCTTTGTGCTTGGTCGAACTGATTAGTGCACCGGCGAGAGATAAGAGCAAGCGAAGCCGCGCTGAAAGGAAGCCCAACACTAATTAGTGAGGCATTAAAAGTGACTCTCTAATTGTTTTAGACCACCTATCAAAACAGCTGCCAAATTGCCAGAAAATAGCCGCAATAGCTTTGTAGATCTGTAGTCTCAAAAAGAAGGTAAAAAAGACAGACCAAAAAAGAAACTTACTCTTTTCATAGAGGGCTGAGATGTTAAATTTTGATTAAGAATCTGTATAATTTATTGCTGTTTCTATTAGCTGCTTTTTAATAACCTTCAATTAGAGTGACAAGCACTCAATTGACCTTATCTCTTTTAATTATAACGCAGAAAAGTCAATTTTGAGAGTGAGGTAAGTCACGTGTGACCAAAAATTTAATCACGCGAATGAACAAAAAAAACTCGCTTCACTAAGAGCAAAAATGACGTTACACGCGCACTTCAGTTGAAATTTTATGAACGAATGAACAAAAAGCAGATTTGAAGTGGTTGTGACCTCATATGGTCGTAACAAAAATTTTGACGACGAAATAAATAAAAAACCAAGAGAAGGCCAATAATAGCCCCAGCTATCGCTGTGCGGCTATTAATAAGCAAAACTGAGTGAGTTCTTAAATTTTCTTTCCGTAATAACTTAGAACATCTGTCGAAGAAAACTTCTGTGCTTAAACTCCTGTGCTTGCATTTGAAAATGCGAGCATTCAAAACACAAATGGTTACAGAATGTCTGCTTTTACCAGAGGAAAAGAATCAAATGGTGAGCGGCATTCAATCATATAAAGGAAGTAAAAAAGACAAAAACTTTAATTAGCTCAACATTGTTAAGAATTTCCTTGTTGAGAATATCATTAAAATAAAAAATACCAAGTTACGGCCGTGAAGCACTAAAACTTTTTCAAAACAAACTTTGAAGCTTGAATTATGCTTTGTTTGGAAAAAATAGATCCAGACTAATCAACTAATTGTCACCTAAATCTCGAAATTAGAATTGCTTTTCCCAAAATTGAACTTCGCACTTTTGAAAAATACCATTAATTGCGAATTTTCTTGACTGCTTGAATTGATTGAACTCCAAACATTTTGCTTTTTAATTTTGAAGTTTCTGAAAATCTAGCATGAAAACTCCAATTTAGAGACAACAATGAAAGCACTCCGCCATCACGGAATTAACAGATCTACTTCTAATAAAATTTGAAAGCAGATGCGTGGTTACAAGCTGTGGAATTCACTCATGTCAAAGTTCTTACCAAAAGTATTCAAGCTTCGACCTGAAAATTTTCTATTTTCTTTGTGCACTTCTTCGAGTACTCCTCTTAGAGGACGGCAAATTCATTAGAGTACCATTAGAGGTATGTACTGTTTTAAACCTTCTTAACATGTGGTCTAATATTGTTTTTAACAACGTCTGATGCAGCAAATTTTAAACATCAGCTCTTAACGATGCTCCAGTATTTTAATGCGTTTTTAAACCTACTTTGGAAGAAAAGCGTATATAAAGACCAAAAATCATTGCTGTCACGAATCTGTATACTAATCCCCGATTACCATTTGAACGGTAACTTTTCAATATAGCCAATGTGCTAAAATACATAATAGAAGAAATCTCACTTAACTATCCTTAATCATTTTTGTTTAATCTGATATTAGAGTTTGGTACGACATTCATGCTTTGTCGAACTTGAGCGGCTAATTTGGTCTCAAGTTCAGTTTCGACGGTTTCACGTTATGTACCTCTGAGGCCTAGCCTGGGCCCGCGAAGCAAGACCAAGTGAACTAATGTTACATGTAAAGCCTGGCAAACATTATTCATCACCTCGTAAATTACCTCACACAGGCATTATTATGCTAAATAGTTCATCGATTAGTTTCAACAATAGGGCGAAATATTTGGTACATCATAGTTAAATTGGCACAATGGATACTTTGGCATTGAGAATTTGGTCCTACCGCCAAGTTAAAGTGTGAGTTGGTGAGTGTGCAAATAAAACAAATTTAAGTTTAAAAGAACACCCAATCTGGAACCTCTAGCAGTTAGTTTTTTGCAAATATTGAGCAAAATCTCATTAAAAACTGGTGTCTAGAATTCTCAACCTTTCAGAAGCTGACTCTTTGCAAATTGGGCAAACAGCAAGATATGTTATTTCGAAACTTCAACAATTTTGGGAAATTTTTTTGAGGTTTCAAATGCGATTTTTACAGTTTCGGCCAAATAAATTGATGTGCCAGGCATACCTTGTAAATAAACGAAAAACGCGTATCCGTAAAATTGGTAAAAAATATTTTATGGTTTTAAGGACAAAGAAATGTGCGAGTTTCAGGTTTGAAATTCTGTTGATATTAATCAGAATGAAAGGCAACCAGTGACTAAATACACAAAATGCGAGAGGTACTTCTTACCTAAAAGAATGATATTGGGTCCAAAGAAACCAAAAATCCGTCAAAACCTTATAGTTCTCATGAGGAGAAAATTTAGACAATTTTTAACAATGGCTCCAGATTCTCTTTTTCCAGAAATTAGACAGTTAATTTGTCTCTGTCACAAATTATCATTGCTAGCAAAAAAATGAGAAAAAACTGTGACTGGCTACAACAAGGTTACATAAACCCAGAAATTTTTTACTCAGTATTGCTTTCTTGGGCCAAAAATATTAGGAGTATTATTAATTCAGATGGAATAACAACTAATAGGCACAGCCCGGTTGAACTGAAATCACAAGTCCCGATTTGCCCATTTCCATCAATAAATTTTGAGGTGATAATAAATATTTAAATGTAATATTGTATCACACGATTGTGATCAATTAGAAATGATTGCTTCCATTTAAAAAAAGATGTGACTGGCTCAGATATTTATCTATGAAAAAATTGAAAGTAATTTTGGCCCCCTTATAATAAACACGGCATTACGTCAGCAAAATTATACAATATCAACCGCAACTAATGCCCACAGCTATAAAAAATAGAGAGTCCAACAACTGTAGGAACTACATTCGTAACCAGAAATTACCTCAGCAAAAAATATTTGCTGTTTATTTTTGTGACCTTTTCTATCAAAATGTTACAATTTAGCGCCCAATTGAGTCCATCTGCTTAAGACTCAGAAAAAACACCGTTGAAGCATCAGAATGAAAGCAAACTTTTAGTTTTTTTGCTTCCTGCATCAACTACCGGGAAGATTTTGGGAAAAACGATACTGTAGCAAAAAAGTTTTCAGCTATAGGATAGATATTAAATAAGGTCATTGTCGTGAAATTATAAAAACTACTTAGTAAAAGTTTATACAGAACTACACGAACCCTTTAGGTTTCCGTAGGACCGTAAATCGTGTTGAAATCTCCTCTAAAATAAGAATAAACAATGTTAAAATCTCATGGAATCATTTCTCCCACGAAAACGCCTCATGGTGCTAAATAAGTGTAAAATTAAACAGTTAGTGGACATGGCTTCTTATTCTGATCAAATATATCCTGACTATGTTGGTGACAATGTTTCCCATTCTTTCCGCTACTCATTCACTTTCCTTACTTCACTTCCTTACTTTCTCCCGTTCGCGCAGTTGGCCAAACATCAGTTCCTCTAACATTCAGTTTCGACGCCTTGCTGACGCCTTGCTTTTAATTAGAGTTTAAATTTATTTAGAGGAGAAAACATTATAGAACTAGAAATTAATTAGAGTCGCTAGAAGTCTCGATATGGTGTGTTTTTACACCAAGTTCTGACACCTCATTTTGAAACACTATGCAATGTCATAAGGCTATGTCGAAAAAAAACAAGTTTTCAAAGAACAAATCTGAGCTGCAAATTAAATGTAACGCAAATCGAAAACGAAAATTCCTGCCTCGCGAAACACTTGAAAGTCCACCCTATTCACGCATTGGCGGTAAAAGCAAACTATTTTGTTTTGAAATTGAATTGATAAACAACACAACCAAAAGTTTTTATTAAAAAAATGAAATTTGCGAGAGCAAAAGATCGGGATCTATTCAAAAAACGCATAGTTTTTCCAATTTCCTGGCAAATTTTTTGCAGGCTTTTGAATCAATCTTGCACGAATCTTGATTCAAAAATCCAAAAATTGCAAAAATATGCGTAACCTTTTCCAATTTATTAATCGTTCAAGATATTTAATTTTTATTACCAGGGTTCTCTTTGCAAATCATGAAAAAAAAACACGATTAATACATAGAGCCCCACAGTACTAAAAGAGAACCGCAGAAAAAGAGTTAACATAAAGTGATAACTGTGGTGGCCTGTTTTTTCACCACCATTTGTAAACACCCTATATTTTAACACCGATTTTTAGCCCCTATTTTGTTTCCCCCATTTTAAGCTTTCTATAATTGAGGGTAATTAGGTCTCAATCAATTCTATTTAGTCTAATTAATAGAGATTAAAGTCAGTGTGAAATGAATTAGTTGTGAACACTTTTTCACATTTCGGTCATTTCACCCCAATTTTATTTTGTAAAATCATGGCACATAAATGTCAGGGGAAAAAAGCTAACGACTAAATAGTTTACAGCAAAACTGAAACAATTAGTGAATTAGTTGTCTCATCTAGTCCCTTATGGGGCAATTGAAAGCAATTGAAAAGTGGATGGAACCACAGTACATTTCTTGTTTCATTGTATTTTAAAATCACAATGATAAATTCCGACTTTGAGTTCACGATTTCCTACATAGCAAGGAAATATTGGTTGTAGAAGGCCATGAGTTTTATGTTAAAAGAGTAAATAAGACTACCACTGCCTTGAATTGCTCGAAATGCCTTCCAAAACACCACCCAGCTTCAATGCTATCGGACTGCTATTTCCATTTAACACAAAAATTTGCTAGGATAATTGGAGAGCTTGGATTGAAAAAGCTGGTGTGAGACAACCATGAAGTGGCCCTGGCACTTAAAATGATCCCTGCTCTAGCTTTCGAAAGAATGAGGAAAATCTTTTGAATTGATTGTCGAGGAAATAACTAATGTGACAGATCAACAGCATTTAGATATCTTCGTTATTGAAATAATAGACGAGTTTTATTTATATTTCCAATCAAATTTTATCAAGGGTCCACTATTGAACCCTCCTCTTATATCCCCCCACAAATCTGGAATCAAAGAGACGCAGCCATAGAGGGTATTGCAAGAACAATTAATGCTGTTGTGGGCTGTCATTATGGGATAAGCCGTGTTCAGCGGATCCCAGCCCGGAATTTGGAAACTTTTGGCCAATTTGCAAAAAGTCGCTGCGGTGCAAAAGTTAAACTTTCTGAATTCATCATCCGGACACAAATACCCAAAGAAGGAAAAGTATGAGAGCTTGAAAGGAAAGGTGCAAAAGCTGATCGAGATTTACGGGGATGAAACTGATATTCATTTCTCAGGGCTATTGTCAGTCTGCCTTAGTTGTGTATTTGAAATATTGTTGTGTTTAATTATGGTCAACTTTTGGTACAGCTCATGTGGATCACCTCTCATTCCAGGAACGAATTTGCTATTCCGCGCTGTGCCCATCCTTTCGGGAGGGGACAAATTTCACCAATCAAGAACAACCAAAATTTTATTTAAATAGTTGTTTCTATTGCTTATCATGAATACCAACTGCAAACACTTGATCAATTCCATCAGTGCAACAACGAAGTCTAATTAAGGGTTGCTCCACCAACCTGATGAAAAATAATAAACTTGAAAAAGTTAAATCGCCCAATATGTTAAACAAAGATTAGTATGCGTATGCTAGACATGTAAACGGATGCAGACATGAGACAGACCTCTTCTCGGGTCGTTTATGTTGTTGGTGTTGATGATTCCTTTTGCCAACTGCACCCAGAATGTTGCTCGGAATGTATCCTGAGAATGCGTTCCAGTCGTAACGCTTAGCCGGTCTAAATTACACTCCCCCTAAGTGTAATCAAACAATTCCCACTGTGTCAATAAGTTCTTTTATAAAGACCGACGACTGGAAATTAAAAAACGACAAACTATGGTTCTTTCAATCAAAACATTGCAAAGAAAAAACTTCTACAACACTTAAGCAAAGTTATGTGAAACTTAAATCAGGTTAACATTTGCGCAACCAAAAGCTCATAGTAAAACCAATTAACAAACTTGCAGAAATGACCCACCAAAAGCCAATAAAAAATTTTGCTAGAAAAACTTTTATAAACAACAGGGAATCTTTCATAGTCACGTTTTGTAAGTGTTTCACGTCTTTTCATCAAATATCACGACCAAAATTCAAATTAAAAAAGGCGGTTTATTTCCGTGGGGTTCTATTTCCTGTCTAAAATAGTGGGTTTTTTCCGCGTGGGTTTATTTCCTAGACCCAGGAAAATTGACCAATTATAAAATACAATGGTTTAATTGTGATAGAAAAAACATCCAATACAAAAACAAAACCGGAAGAATTCCGGAAACGATTCGAAGTCTTATCCCCGAAAGAACTGGCTTCTCAAATAGCTAAAATCTTCATGCAGAACGCATCAATGCCGAGAAAACAGCTGTATTAAGTCAAAGAACAAAACAAAATTTGCTGGAAAATAAAATGAGAAATTCGAATGATTCAATTCATTTTTCATGTAGAACAAGTACACATACAAAAGACAACCCTTTGTTTCGTGCAATGAAAACTAGTTATCCAACAACAAAAAGTCAGCCAAGCCTTAATGAGCTTACGAGCATTTTCTTCTGAGGAAAACGAGAAAAAATGAGGACAAAATTGTTCAAAATGTCTCAATTTTTTTTTTCAAATTGCATAGAAAAGACAACTCTGTAGTAAAAGAAACTTGCATTAGTAAATAGAACCTACAATCATGAGGCTTTAGTCCAGGCTTTAGTTACAAATAACTTTTTTGAAAAAAAAAGACAGAATGGGCCAAACATTGCGTTAAGAATAAATATGAGCAAAATAGTTGAAAAACCATAAAATTTATCAACAAAAAGACAAAAAACAGAATATGATGCAGAGGCAAAAAAACTGTTTAAAATAAAAACTGAGACCCCAATTGTATTTGAAGAAAGTAATTATCAGTCAACATGTCCAAACGGCATTTCAAGCAAATTCTCAGTGCCGCGCTATGTCAAATGAAATCAATTACAAACAAATTAAAAATCTAGAAAAAAGACTTAAAGTATCTTTAACAACTGATAAAAGCAGAGCTGATTAGATCTATAGGTCTCAAGAAAACAAAAGAATGATACATGCTATAATGTGGAGACAGAAAAAAAAATTGAAAAAAAAAACAGAACGAATAGTTTTTAATTATTGAGAGTTAAAAATCAAATTGCAAAAAATGAAGTAGAAAAAAAACTTCCTTATTTAGCAGAAAAATACGAATATATCACCTTATATAGATTAAAATGTAGAAACAAGGTTCAGAACGAAAACAATAAAAAATTTTGCAAAAAAAATGTCACAAAAACTTCGCAGAATTTTAAACTCTGAGCGACACAAAATCATTCAATTATTGGTAAAAGAAATTTAATTGCACTGTCAGGGGTCCCTAACAGTGCAAATAAAGACGTTTCTATTAGTTAAATCCAAAAAAGAAATAAAAAAATGGACAAAAAAACTGACAAAATTGGGCAATCATTTGTACAACTCTATAAAACAAAATACCTAACATTATTAAATGGCATTGAATGCATCAAACATCAACAATAAATTGCCATATGCACTGATGGTTGCTAAAATTGCTTTCAGATCCATAAAAAACAAGAAAATAATTTAAAAGAGCCAAAAATGAATTAAAAAATTGTGACATATGTGCTCATCTAAAAATTAAAACTTTATTATACTTTCAAAAACATTGTGATGTCAATTCGAGAGGTTAACATGTCAAAACAGCGTCTATTAGAACCTATTTTCACAGAAAACTGAATTATAAGCAAAAAAATCCGGGTCAGTTGGACGAGAAACGGCTAAAAAAGTTATATGCGGCATTCTTCAAAGGCCAAAAGTCATTCGCTGATCGAAGCGAATGATCAAAACACTTCTCTCGCTCAGAAAAAAAATGCATACGACAATTTTACTCTCTTTCGCTTTTAGGTCAAAAACGCCGTCTGAACGAATAGTACTTCCGGAAAAAAAATCATAAGAAAACCAATACTCTTCGAGTCGTAAAAAACACTGAATAATAAAAAAATTAAAACAGCTGTTTTCAATTTTATAATTCCAAATGATTTTTAAAATACTAACTGCTTTCGAAACAATTTTTCAAGCGCTTTGTTTTCGTTAAAAAAACCTTAAGAAAACCAAAACTCCTCTTCGAGTCGTAGAAACACTGAATACTAAAAAAATTAACCCAGATGTTTCCAATTTTAAAAATCTATATTATTTTAATAATATTAAACTACTTTTGAAACAATGAAAAAATTAAGAGGCAATACGATAAAAAAAATAGTTAACACTTTTCTTATACTTGAAATAACGTCAAGATAAACAAGGGCATCCACAGACAAGGATTTGATTGAAAGACTGATTTAAAAGATTTAAAAGATTGCAAGTATTGTAAACTTTTAAAAAAACAGAAAGACTAGTTCTTAATTATTGAGAGTTAAAAATCAAATCGCAAAAAATGAAGTAGAAAAAATAAAACTTCCTTATTTAGCAGAAAAATGCGAATGTATCCCCTTATATAGATTAAAATGTAGAAACAAGGTTCAGAATGAAAACAATAAAAAATTTTGCAAAAAAAAATTATAACAAAAACTTTGCAGAATTTTAAACTCTGAGCGACACAAAATCATTCAATTATTGGTAAATGAAATTTAATTGCACTGTCAGGGGTCCCTACCAGTGCAAATAAAGACGTTTCTATTAGTTACATCCAAAAAAGAAAAAAAAATTAGACAAAAAACTGCCAAAATCGGGCAATCATTTGTACAACTCTATAAAACAAAATACCTAACGTTAATTAATGGCATTGAATGCATCAAAAATCAACAATAAATCGCCAAATGCACTGATAGTTGATAAAATTGCTTTCAGATCCATAAAAAAACAAGAAATTAATTTAAAAAAGCCAAAAACCAACACTCCTCTTCTAGTCGTAAAAACACTGAATACTAAAAAAAATTAAAACAGCTGTTTTCAATTTTATAATTCCAAATGATTTTTCAAATATTAAACTGCTTTCGAAACAATTTTTCAAGCGCTTTTTTCCGGTAAAAATAACCTTAAGAAAACCAATACTCCTCTCCGAGTCGTAGAAACACTGAATCCTAAAAAAAAATTAACCCAGCTGTTTTCAATTTTAAAAATCAATATTATTTTATTAATATTAAACTACTTTTGAAACAATGAGTGTAGTTGTTTATTTGTTGTTGTATATTGTAGTTGTTTATTTGTAGTTGTTTTTGCTAAAACAATGTCTGTGTTCATTTAGAATAATAAAAATAAAATTTCGAAGTCAATAGAGGCCTGCCGAATTCAGATGGAAATTAGGGCCGTACCATTTTCTTAATTTTGCAAGTATTGTGAACTTTTCATGCGAAGAGGCGGCTGATTTAAGGCTGAAAGAGTGATTGTCAAAAGAGTGATTGAGTTCTGGGGGTGGAATGGGGGGAGTGGGTGTCGGGGTCCCCTCCAAGGGTTCGAGCTTGCGGGGTTGAGGGCGAAGAGGTGGATGGGCGTGGAAGAGTATGAATTCATTTAAAAGAACAATTTCGAGTCACGCATTAAACTTTTCTGAATTCGAAAACAACGAATGATGAGTTCTTTAAAAACAAAAATTTAACATAAATTTTTAATATCATGGCATTAGAAAAACGCAGTTAGCAACTCATCGATTAGTAAGGTTGCTTCGTTAGTAGCTAGGTAGCTGCGGCTTAGGGAAGTTAGCTTTAGCTGGAGGTGGGTGGTCAGCGCGTGGAGAAGGGTCGCGCGTGCGGGGTTACGGGTGGAATGAGGTGGATTGGTGGGAGGGTAGAGTGGCGGGGGGAGGGGAGGGTCAACTCTAAGAACCACCCTTCATAACATTAATTTATGTCTCCTCAATTTTAAGTTCGGTGAATCGCATGATCGAAGACTAGTATGGCGTAAGGCTCTAAGAGAGCTGTTCAGCCACTTAACCATTTCCGGGCTTTACCTGTTTATCCCGTTTTGAGAAAAAGTTGATTAGCCAGACCACAAAAAAAGACGCTAAGTCAGTAGAAGGAAAAACCGCATTCGAATAGACCAGCAGGACTAATATAATTGCTAAGCAGAGCACAAAGCGCCCTGAATTTTACAAACTCAATGATTCAGCAAAAACAGCGAACCGATTGAAATTAACAATAGAAGAACCTTTAGTTAGCCTAAAGTAGCAAAACCACCAGTAAGCCAATAGCGCTGACAGATGAACAATCTCTGATAACACAAATTTGAAATAGGCATATGCGTAAACATGTGAACAGCTGAATTGTCTCCGTTTATTCACTTTGGCTGAAAGAGAATTAGAGCATGCATGTGACTATAAGCTCCTACTGCACGTTCTATAAATCTTTTCGACAAACTTTTTGCTCAAAAAGAGTTCAAACTAGATTTGCAAAATTTCTTGTGAATGAATTAAACAAATCTTGGTTCTTTTTCTAATCCAGGTAAAGGTTGTCATTTTCATAATTTTACCCATTAATCCTTAATCTCAAGTTTGAACTGGGTGCCGAAATGGTAATCTGTTAAACGTTAAAGTGAAGATTTGATTAATTGGTCTATAAGACTTTTGGGAAAATATATGATGGATTTGAAGACCTGATTGAGGACAAACCACTTTCTAAATAAAAAAGGGCAGATTACGATTATGTCCGTAAAATTACTATTGTTTGGCAAGTATACAACAACAAATTTCTCGCTCAAAGAAAATTCACATTCCGGTTGTTTGAGTGGAAAATGGAACGATTTAGAAAGATTTATAAACAAAATCTAATCGCGTTGAAAGAGTAACTAGCCCTTCGTGGTCCGCTAGGTCTTCGGTCTCTTCCACCAGTTCAATCAGTTCCTCCACCGCCTCTTCCGCCTCCTCCTCCTCTTCCGAAGTGTCTCTCTTCGTCACTATCTCCTCACGTTCCTGGCGACCATGATTGTTAGCACTCACTAACTGGCCAGGCCCGAACTCTCAAACAAACACACAAACACAATCAGACTATCTTTTCGTATATCGATCTTGTTATATTGATGTAAAAATTTTTCCCAATTTAACAAGTCTATTTGGAAAATGATTTCATTGGACAAGGATAACTATGTGCTAAGTATTTTCGATCCTCTTCCTACTGGGACTTTCAAGCTATTAGTTCACGCTTCTTCGGCAACAGAGTGCCTATCAAAGTGTATAAATATGAGTGTATGCTTACACTGAAAAAAAACATAGTGTAAACACCACAGAAAACATTTTGTAATTTCTCGATACACTAAATAGCTATCAGAGAAATTCGGTACATTTGTAGTTCAGTCAAAAGGTATAGAAAAAAACCTTGCATAATAAGTAGTCTCACGTTTAGAAGTTTCAACGCATGAAGTATAGGGGAGGGGATCACTCTCAGCTAACTTCTAAATTTGAAGCAAAATTGTTCTGGAGACAATTGTCTGGTAAACAGAAAGCAAATAAGGTATTTCTTTCATTAATCGAAATAAGAAGACTCGTGCGAGTAGCACAGAATGTTCCAACATGCCTCTAAGTGAGGCCGAAATAACTTTAAGCTGTGTTAGAGAAATGGTTAAGAGTATCGGAAAGCAACTTTTGTCAATTGGAGAAAAATACTTGTTAAGTTTGAACTAAACCATTTGCTAACTTTTTCTTAAGACAACAAAAACCTCACAAAAGACATACACACAAAGAACACATAAAAAAAACCCACACACTCACACACACACACATATATATATACACAAATACAAAGAAAAACGGAAAGAAAAATTTTGTTTTCGCAAATTTGTCTTAACTCATAATTGAGGCAATCGCATCGGTAATCGTAATTTTGACACTAAATTCTAAATTGAGCTCTTTATAAGTATTTCGAAAAAGCGTGTCTCCATTATTTTGTTCTCCGAAAGAAAATTGATACAGAAAGACTGGCTCGTGCGTTAGTTTTTAATTAGCAGAAAACCGAAATGGTGGATAACTATATTGTTTTTATTTTTCAAAAAAAAAACAAAAAAAATCAAAATTTTTGGCCGTCAATTTTTTTTTTTGCTTGAAACTGTGAACATTTACTCGTGAAAATCAAAACTCCATTTTAACAAACTAAGTTTAGTACAATTTTCTCCATTTGTTAATTGCGACGTTCCTCTGGAAAACCGACCGATTTTTTATTTGTAGTTCAAAACTAGATTCTTTGAGCTACAAAATGATGTTTTTCTTTATTCGCTGCGAAGCGCGAAAACAAGTTAAAATTTGACTGAAAAAAAAACAGTATTACCACATTAAAAAAATGATGGAACAATAACTTTTTCATCACTGCTAATTAGGCATGAAAACAATCAAGGCTTTGCAGTCGTACAAAGAAACAACAACAAACAGCCGCAATTGTTTAGGACAACTATTGAGAAACCAACAAGACCAGAGACAAAAATGCTATCAAAAATAAGATTTTTATTTAAAATTCTGTCCTTAATTTCGGAACAAGATTCAGAGACTATTTCGATTTAATTTATACTTTCACGCTTAAGTAGTAAGCTTTCGCTTTCTGCTTGCTACTTCGGCGTGACTAAAATCACAACTCCAATTTCAGTTCTCATTGTCCACAAAAATTCAAGGAATGTGTGAAAATGCCCTAAGAAAGCTTCCATATACAATTCAAATTTTTTGATATGAAAAAAAATATTGCTTTGCGCTATTAAAAACAAAAATCTTGAAGCTAGCTCTATTTTGATGCAGGGCTCGGTAAAAATTTTGGTTAGAGTGTTGGTTCCAAAAACATTCAATTACGTTTCTACTCAATTTTCTTTATTCAATTTTTGGTGATAACTTTGATTTGTTTAATTCCCCAAATACGGAGATAACAGAGTTTTCATTAATCTTTAATAAGCCGCGTTGAAGCTGTAAAAAGTGCCAACAGATTCAGCAGGCATCAAAACTACACTTAGAAGTACTTTATTCCCTAGTCGAACACCGATCTTACGAAAGAGTCCTTCTCTTGTGAGACCTTCCAAGAACATGGTTAACTCCTTGTTCTAAGGAATTTAGATCAATTCTTTCAATAGTCTTGTATAAATTTTACAAGATCTTGCGAGATAACGGTCGTTTTTGGACTAAGGTTCCATAATAATATGTCACAATGGAGTCAATAATGCATACAGTACTAACCACTTAGAGTAGAGAGGCAGAAGAGTGCAGCCACGAAGCCACAGATCAAGTTCATCCCAATCAATGTCCAACTTTTACTACCAATTTTTAAAAATAGAATCAATTCTATCTCCCCTTTTTCAAATCTGCATCAAACTTATCAACTCGGGGAATTAAAAAGAAATAAAATGATCAAACAACACTTTGCCAGATTGCGCAACTAACTGCTGGGGCTTTTATTACCTCAATTTAATTGCGTAATGTCCACGTGGCTTTAATTTAACACCAATTATGGTAGAATCAATTTCATTTTTATTTGCCCAATTTTTTCAACTAACCATCGCCATATGTTTGCAAGTTTTTTATGCGTTGCTGGTAACCGATTCAAATTCGATCTGATTATATCATGGTCTGCATTAATTTCAAAAGTAATTTCGAATATGGGTACTAATATGCGGATAATTTATTTCATGGCATCACAAAACCTCAGTGGAGAAAAACATAATTTTTTAAAGTAGAAACTATCCCCCTAGAAAATTTATTCAGGATATATTTCTTCATTGATAATATTTCATTTATATTTTACCATTCAAACATGCATATTTCATGAATATAAACAAATGTTGAACACTTAAATGTCCTTTCATTCGAATCAAAAAGTCTTATAGCATTGAGAATTTAAATATTGAGTACCAGAAAATCACTGTAATTGATAAATTCTCTTTGACAAAGTTTGTCAATTGATATTAAAAATTTGACTTGTGAAAATTATAGATCTCCACCGTTCAACTATTTAAAACTCGAAAAATCTCATTACAACCGATAGAAAACAAGTCTGAGGGTTGAAAACTGAATTAATCAGTAAAGCATAAATAGCAGGAAAATAAAATGAACAGGATAACACACAGTACAGTAGTTTGAGCATATTTAACACAAGAAGAAAAACTATCAAGCAAAATGAAAATAAAATCAAACATCACTATTTCATCAAACACATTACAGTAATATGACCCCATGATGTAAGTTTTTTGCCAAAAGGGCTGGCAAGTAGTTGTCCAAATTTCTTCAACTGGCAGCTATAGAACCCTTAGCTACACAAATTTCACAAACTTTGAAAAAATTACTAAAATCAAGCCATACGTTTCAATATACTCATCCACTCCCGATTCACAATTTTTTGCTTAGCTAAATTTTCTTTTGCTTAAACATGCACCCAGTAAGCAAATGACCATCTATAATAACAAGACGGTTCTTCCGAGACTGTGCGTAGTACGTCCCAACCTACGTCACGCTTGTGATTTTTTTTTGTACTGAGAAAAGCTTTTTTGACCATCAGTTTTGCAACTCAAATTGAAGCATTTTTTGAGCACCTTTGATTACACCTTTTTTAAATATGAAAACAGTAAAAAATCAAAACCCTCATTTTAACACGGTTTTAAAAGGTAGTTAAACACATGCATTGTCAAATACTTTACAACATAAAGCAGCTCATCAGAAAAACGAAGTACAGCAAGAGCAATCAGTCGCAAAAAATTATCTTGAATAAACACAGACAGTAACTTGCAAAATAAAAGTGAAACGATCAGTTTACGCACAAGAAGTAGCAAAAACAAACAAAAGACTGATTTTTTCCCTCATCTAAACCCTAGACTAATAAAAATATGCCCAATTTATAAAATATCTACCAATTAATTAGGTGAAAATCCGAGTGAACATTCTTCTCAAAAAGTCACAGAATACTAAGTAATCATCAGAACTTGTAGGCGAAATTTGGCAAGAACTATGTTCAAAGTAAATTTGAATTAATTTGATCGGACAATTTCAAATCCTCAATAACAGTAGTAATCATATAGCGCACTAGGAAAGGGGATTATCATGCTATGGGGATAATATGGTATAAATCCGAAGTGTATATATTCACAAGTAGATCCTACGAGGTTGCTGAAACAATAGAAGTGAAGAGTGAGGATAAGAAAACAAACAAAACGCGAGATAAAACAATTGGGGAGGCGCGTAAGGGAGTGAAACAAATTTCATTTTAAAAAACCTTGGGGAAGGGAATGGCATCAACGATTGCGATGGTAGACATAAAAAGTTTTCACGAAAACTTTATTTTTGAAAGAAAATTATCCTGATTATGGAGAAAGCTTTGTGTACTTCTTAGCAACTTGTTTGCATTTGGATCCCAACATTGATCTTGACATTACTCGTAAACTGCGTCCCTACGGAGGAATAAATGGTATTGATAGTTCGTCGTTAGACAAATATTTCAAATCTTCTCAAAATTTTGAGGTTGCATGCTTTTCCTAATGAAACTGCCGCTTTCGTTTATGAGTTTAGCGAAAAAGGACCGGGTTACTCATAGGTTTTACCACCAGTTACAAACAAGTATCTTGGTCATGTGACCGGCCTTGCATTTTGTCTTAATGTGAAAACTTTCAAAGGACGATTATTCAGTTTGTTGGAATGCTGAAACCACGGGCAGTTGTTCTCGACTTTGAAGGTTTTCGGAATGAATCTGGCTTCATAGTTAAAGAACTTGCTTTTACTAACGCAAACTTTATCGACATAATTTCCTTACTACCTCCCAATTCATACACAACGCTCTCTTCAAGTGACCAAAAGTCTTAACAGTGGGTTTCTTGCACAGTCTTCTGTGCGAAACGGGAGAATATCGTTACGGCTATTTGCAACAAATCATAGACAGCATTATTCTTCAATTTCCATTACCGGTGTTTTTCGCCGAGAGCAGAAAGAAAACAAGTACTCTCACGGAACTACTTCAAAAAACGTAATAAATTTGGAGACGTTGTCTTCTTCGAAAATTGAAAATTTGAAGTTATATCAAGAAAAAATCCTATTTGCATCCTACATGCACTGAGTTTCCCAAGAAGCCAGAGGAGCAGGCATTGCGCAAGGAAGAAAACCCTGTTGTTCTATCACTGGTTGAGCAAGGAATCGACGTCCAGAGAAAACATATCCATCACTGCGTCAAGTGAATTTATCTTTTCAGTTTGACAGTCTTCAGCTGCATAGCGCAGGACAATCAATTGAATGTGACTCCAGTCAAGGATCAAACAATTGACTCTCGTGGACAAAAAATTCTGAGAAAACAGCAAATTGTGTGTGGTGCAGCTGAAATAGAAGCTTTTAAGAAATATCTTTCTCTCGTGGAATACTTCCAATTGTACCATGCCTATACAAGCAAAAATGCAGAGACTGAAACTAACCCCTTTACCTATGCCCAAGCGTGCAGTACCAACTCTGATGTCTCTGGACGATGAGAGTCTTCCCTAATAAATCAAGCAGCGGGTGAAAGAAAACGAAGTAGAATCCATTGTTTTCAGAGATAAAGTAGACTCAATACATGCAAACTATACAATCACTTACAGAAAAGATGACAAAGACTCTGAATATGTGTCGTATGAAATAAATATTGCTGAATAATTTCGTTATAAAATAAATTCGAAATTCATTTTATAAAAAATTTTTAAAATGAGTCGAACGGAAGATCAGTTAGATTCCAGCAGAGGCGTAACTGACTTGGTTTTCGACGCCGAGCACCAAGAAAGACAGTCTTGGAGGCTCTCTACTTCGCGATTACCTCAATCAGAAGTGGTATATCTTACACGAATTTTTATAATAATAATTCTCATTACTGTTATTCTAATCATATTAGTGTTTTTCTAACTTGATTGCGAAGAATCAACATTTCAGTTTCCTCTAATCTCTTGACAGTTGGGTACGCTCTTCCTAATCCAAAGTTATAAACAAAATATCTTCAACCTCTGACAGGTTGTTCATGGCGGTTTGCGGGCCATCTTGTTGTGGAAAACCTGAGCTGATTTTCAAAATGTTACTATTTGGCACATTTTCCCCAGCATTTCAAAAAAGAATTTTTTCCTATCAGAATGATCAGCCAAAATTTTAGTCATTAGAGAAGAAACTGAACATAGATTTCAATCAATTTTCTGGTTTTGAGCTCGTTTCAGAGTTAGAAAACTGCCTGCTTGTGCTTGACAATTCATGTGAATTTTCAAAGACAAAGTTTTCTAAATTAGCAACTGCGGGGCGACATAGAGACATGTGTAATATAGGTTAAACACAACTTGTTTCAACAGGGCAAATAGTCTAGAACAATTGATTTGAAAACATGTATAATTTTGTTCAAATCACCATGAAACACACAGCAAATTAATTTTATTGGTTGGCAACTGAAAAACACAGATTTTGAAAGAAAGTTATGAGCTAGCAATCAGGAAGCTATTTGGTCATTTGTTAATCAATTTATGTAATCAAACACGTTTGAAACAAAAGAGGAAAATTTAACAAGAGAAACAGGGTTTCTGAGAATTGTTGGTTTTTCTTGCTATCGATACTTGATAAATACATATTGCCTACGAAAGAATCCTTTATAATTCCAAAACAATTATTTTTGTTATATCAACCCGTAAAAAAATGAAACTTTGGAAAACCCAATTTATGAACAGGAGGCAGCTCAACTATCACTTCTTCAAAGAAACCAGTCTGAAAAACCACCAAAAATACAAGCCTATTAAAACTATGAGCAGTGTTTACGAACACAAGGGTGCTACTAAAGAAAAAACATCAGAACTCGTCAGCGAAGATAGTGAGAAAGAACCAAAATTAAACAAAAATTTCTCAATCTGAGTCTATAATATCTGAACTTGAACCAATGGAAAAAAAAACAAAATTAAGCGATCTGAAACCTAACTTGAACACATTACGCAATCTGACGTCACTTCCATTGAAGGTAACGATGTACTTCATATTGGCAAAGAACCACTGGGCGTTAAAGTTTCTACTTTTCTGTAAAATTTGCAGCAACCCACAAAAGCAATTGATTTTAAAAAACACTCAAAAATTTTGACTGCTCTCAATATATCACATTTAGTTGCAAACACTTATGCAAGCAAATCTTGAAAGCCTCGTCGGAGAGTGAACACGAATTTTACCCAGGCCGAGAAAAATCCCACAGCAGTGGTTCCGAATCAACCCCAAAAAGAGATTATGAAAAAACAAGTAACGAAACGACAGAAAAAGAAGAGACCAGTCAAAAAATTATCTTCCTTCACCTGAAGTAAAACCTTTGGACCAGCTTTCTATTTAAAAGGACAAGCTTCCCAGAGAAGCACAAAGTCTTTCACAAAGTACCATTCACAAATTTCCCAGGCTGAAAATTTTTGTGAAATTGTTTAATGAAATTTAGTCATCGGATTTGGCGCAGGTTGACAAAGTAGCAAAATATAACCGCAACAAAAAGTATGTCTCAGTAGCAGTTGACTGTCTATCAGGATATTTACGGGCGTAACTGACTTGGTTTTCGACGCCAAGCACCACGAAAGACAGTCTTGGAGGCTCTGTAATTCGCGATTACCTCAATCAGAAGTGGTATATCTTACACGAATTTTAAAATAATATTTCTCATTACTGTTATTCTAATCATAATAGTGTTTTTCAAACTTGATTGCGAAGAATCAACATTTCAGTTTCCTCTAATCTCTTGACAGTTGGGTACGCTCTTCCTAATCCCAAGTTATAAACAAAATATCTTCAACCTCTGACAGGTTGTTCATGGCGGTTTGCGGGCCATCTTGTTGTGGAAAACCTGAGCTGATTTTCAAAATGCTACTATTTGGCACATTTTCCCCAGCATTTCAAAAAATAATTTTTTCCTATCAGAATAATCCGCCCAAAATTTAGTCATTAGAGAAGAAACTGAACATAGAGTTTAATCAATTTTCTGGTTTTGAGCTCGTTTCAGAGTTAGAAAACTGTCTGCTTGTGCTTGACAATTCATGTGAATTTTCAACGACAAAGTTTTCTAAATTAGCAACTGCGGGGCTACATAGAAACATGTGTAATATACATTAAACTCAACGTGTTTCAACAGGGCAAATAGTCTAGAACAATTGATTTGAAAACATGTATAATTTTGTTCAAATCACCATGAAACACACAGCAAATTAATTTTATTGGTTGGCAACTGAAAAACACAGATTTTGAAAGAAAGTTATGAGCTAGCAATCAGGAAGCTATTTGGTCATTTGTTAATCAATTTATGTAATCAAACACGTTTGAAACAAAAGAGGAAAATTTAACAAGAGAAACAGGGTTTCTGAGAATTGTTGGTTTTTCTTGCTATCGATACTTGATAAATACATATTGCCTACGAAAGAATCCTTTATAATTCCAAAACAATTATTTTTGTTATATCAACCCGTAAAAAAATGAAACTTTGGAAAACCCAATTTATGAACAGGAGGCAGCTCAACTATCACTTCTTCAAAGAAACCAGTCTGAAAAACCACCAAAAATACAAGCCTATTAAAACTATGAGCAGTGTTTACGAACACAAGGGTGCTACTAAAGAAAAAACATCAGAACTCGTCAGCGAAGATAGTGAGAAAGAACCAAAATTAAACAAAAATTTCTCAATCTGAGTCTATAATATCTGAACTTGAACCAATGGAAAAAAAACAAAATTAAGCGATCTGAAACCTAACTTGAACACATTACGCAATCTGACGTCACTTCCATTGAAGGTAACGATGTACTTCATATTGGCAAAGAACCACTGGGCGTTAAAGTTTCTACTTTTCTGTAAAATTTGCAGCAACCCACAAAAGCAATTGATTTTAAAAAACACTCAAAAAGTTTGACTGCTCTCAATATATCACATTTAGTTGCAAACACTTATGCAAGCAAATCTTGAAAGCCTCGTCGGAGAGTGAACACGAATTTTACCCAGGCCGAGAAAAATCCCACAGCAGTGGTTCCGAATCAACCCCAAAAAGAGATTATGAAAAAACAAGTAACGAAACGACAGAAAAAGAAGAGACCAGTCAAAAAATTATCTTCCTTCACCTGAAGTAAAACCTTTGGACCAGCTTTCTATTTAAAAGGACAAGCTTCCCATAGAAGCACAAAGTCTTTCACAAAGTACCATTCACAAATTTCCCAGGCTGAAAATTTTTGTGAAATTGTTCAATGAAATTTAGTCATCGGATTTGGCGCAGGTTGACAAAGTAGCAAAATATAACCGCAACAAAAAGTATGTCTCAGTAGCAGTTGACTGTCTATCAGGATATTTACGGGCGTAACTGACTTGGTTTTCGACGCCGAGCACCACGAAAGACAGTCTTGGAGGCTCTGTAATTCGCGATTACCTCAATCAGAAGTGGTATATCTTACACGAATTTTAAAATAATATTTCTCATTACTGTTATTCTAATCATAATAGTGTTTTTCAAACTTGATTGCGAAGAATCAACATTTCAGTTTCCTCTAATCTCTTGACAGTTGGGTACGCTCTTCCTAATCCCAAGTTATAAACAAAATATCTTCAACCTCTGACAGGTTGTTCATGGCGGTTTGCGGGCCATCTTGTTGTGGAAAACCTGAGCTGATTTTCAAAATGCTACTATTTGGCACATTTTCCCCAGCATTTCAAAAAATAATTTTTTCCTATCAGAATAATCCGCCAAAAATTTAGTCATTAGAGAAGAAACTGAACATAGAGTTTAATCAATTTTCTGGTTTTGAGCTCGTTTCAGAGTTAGAAAACTGTCTGCTTGTGCTTGACAATTCATGTGAATTTTCAAAGACAAAGTTTTCTAAATTAGCAACTGCGGGGCGACATAGAGACATGTGTAATATAGGTCAAACACAACTTGTTTCAACAGGGCAAATAGTCTAGAACAATTGATTTGAAAACATGTATAATTTTGTTCAAATCACCATGAAACACACAGCAAATTAATTTTATTGGTTGACAACTGAAAAACACAGATTTTGAAAGAAAGTTATGAGCTAGCAATCAGGAAGCTATTTGGTCATTTGTTAATCAATTTATGTAATCAAACACGTTTGAAACAAAAGAGGAAACTTTAACCAAGAGAAACAAGGTTTCTGAGAATTGTTGGTTTTTCTTGCTATCGATACTTGATAAAAGCATATTGCCTACGAAAGAATCCTGTATAATTCCGAAATAACTATTATTGTTAAATCACCCCGTAAAAAATGAAATTTTGGAAAACCCTATTTATGAACAGGAGGCAGCTCAACTATGACTTTTTCAAAGAAACCAGTCTGAAAAACCACAAAAAATTCAAGCCTATTAAAACTATGAGCAGTGTTTACGAAAACAAGGGTGCTACTAAAGAAGAAACATTAGAAATAGTCAGCGTAGACAGTGAGAGAGAACCAAAACTAAACAAAAATTTCTCAATCTGAGTCTATAATATCTGAACTTGAACCAATGGAGAAAAACAAAATTAAGCGATCTGAAACCTTACTTGAACACATTACGCAATCTGACGTCATTTCCAATGAAGGAAACCATGTACTTTATATTGGCAAAGAACCACTGGGCGTTGAAGTTTCTACTTTTCTGTAAAATTTGCAGCAACCCACAAAAGCAATTGATTTAAAAAAAAACACTCAAAAATTTTGACTGCTCTCGATATATCACCACATTTAGTTGCAAACACTTACGCAATCAAATCTTGAAACCTTTGTCGGAGAGTGAACACGAATTTTACCCAGGCCGAGAAAAATCCCGCAGCAATGGTTCCGAATCAACCCTCATCAGCTTCAAAGGACGTATTTAGTACAAACACACTTGCATCATTTCAAAATTTTTTCAATGACAAAATTCAACTTTCAGGTGATTGGGGAGTAGCAGTAAGTGAAATCATTTTCCTAACAAAGACTGAAATTATTGTAAACGGAAACTTAATCAAGTCCGATTTAAAAAACTATGAACATACTCAAAAAATGTCTGCTGGAGCCAATGCATTTTCTAGGCCTAATAGAGGGCAAAAACTACCGTTTGTGCCGGGAACATTTGATACAGTGGCGCAACTTCTTGCTAAAAATAAGCGCACAGTTGAATTGCCCCATTTATCTTTCAGAGAAATGAGAAGCTCTGAAAAAAACGATATTTTTCTAGGAAAGTATGAGAAAATTACAGTTCCCAGGGAAGAAATCCCGAGCATCATTGGCTTGAAAGGTATTCCTGACGGAAACAGAAGTCATATTCGGTACAAATTGAAACCAAATACGAACAGGTTTACGAAAAGTGATGAGAAGAAAGCATATTATGGGGAGTTTCCAGCCGACGTTTGTGCTGGAAAGCATATTATTTTCATCTATACAAACATCATTGAATACCAATACGTCGGTAACACTAAGGCAGGTGTTTTGAGAGTCATTGATTTGAGACAACATCTGAAAAACAGCTCTGTATGTGTGCTTGAACCAACGTATCGAATCGTTTTTGCAAACTTAGACTACAACAAGCTTTTGACCAACACAATTCAATCAAATTTAATTTAACAGCGGACGGAAACAGCACAATAATTTCATTTTTCGGGAATGGAAAAGATATTCTAACATTACAATTCAAAAAGTTTTCCTAATAAAATGGATTCTTACTGTGCTTATCTCGCGACGTCTTTGCCTCATTTCTCTGGGCATTATCGACAAATAGGAAGTCGTTTTGGCGCTTTAGCTGCAGGAATTGGACGTGTTGCACTGCCCCTAGCACGTCTCATTTTGCCAACTGCTAAACGTTTCGGAAAAGCGCTCCTGAAACAAAGTGTAGCAGAGATTTTGGATGCAGTGGGCGACAAAAAACTTCTTAAACAGGCATTTAAAAACACAATTTCAGAAACTGTTAAAAACATAACGGAGGCTCTCGGCGAATTACTTCGCAATGGAGGAAATCAATTTGAAGCAAGCCAAAGAAAGTAAGCGACAAACGTAGAAAGACCATCTCAACGCATTGAGCAACAAAAAGAAGTCGGTCGGACTTTTCTGCTAAAAGGAAAGATGATCGGTAATTTGTTGCCATCAGAAGCAACTCACAGCTCATTGAATTTAATTGAAAACCCCCACTACTGGTGACTTTTGATGGTATTCTTTGTCAAAAACTTGGTCCAATCAAGAGTCTAAATGGACCCTTGTTAGAATTTGAGGTCACTGGTGACAGAAACAACTTCATTGATTTACAAAATATTTTTCTCGAAGTTAAATGTAAAATTGTCCAGTCTTCTGAAGCTGGTTTGAAATATGACGCCGGATCCACCGCTGAGATTACAAAAACAAATTTTCCCTACTTTTGCAATAATGTGTTACATTCACTATTCTCTGATTGTACATTGTCTGTCAATGGACTAAAAACTTCAAACGCTAACGGAAAATATGATCATAAAAGTTACACTGAAACCGAGTTCGCACATTATCAAGATGCAGAAAATACATGGCTGGAATGTCAGAGCTACTGTTATGGGGAAAAACCGAAAACGCTATCAACTGCAGAAGTGAACAGAAAACTTTTGGTGAGGCAATAAGCTAATGCACAAATTATGGTAAAATCGCTGTAGACCTTTTTTACTTGTGATAGCCATCTGCTAGGTGGTGTGACACTTCGAATTTCATTCAGACGTTCAATTGATGGTTTTGTTATAATGCCTGATGATGCTGCGAAACATAACAACGTAAAAATTGTCGAAGCTAATTTATAAATGGGGAGATTAACCTTAACAAAACTGTTGTCCGCAATTGGAAAATCATTATTGAGTAGTCCCACCTCCTAAACAAAGTACTTTTTTGTTGCTCATCATATTTATAACTCACAAAACTGTAAAACTGAGACTGCTCAATTAATTGGCTTTGTTTTCATATGATGTATTAACCCTTCCTTGATTGCAATAAAATATCTCAAAATTTATTTTTTCATACACAAGGTGAACACTCAAGAAAACAGCATCAATATTCAGTTTTCCGTATCCCCAAACAAAATAATCATAATTAGACAAAAAGTACCAGAATGAGGACCAGGCAAAGTGTTTTCAACTCTTCGAATAGTTTCACTAATAACAAAAAACAGTTTGAAATTGTTTCGATGGAGGTCGGTCGTGGTAGATAGTCTTTTGAGCAACTATCTTTGCACAGGGTTTTTGATTCGAATTCACTATTTTCCATAGCTGTTTGCAAATTATTGTTGGCAAAAGCTGGAAATTGTTTGCGTACTGTCTGAGTCAACTTTTTCAGCGGAGCTGTTGAAATCAACCGCCAATTTGAGCTTTGTAAGAACGTCTCTGTTAGTCTCCAGAGTTGCTTCAGCCAAATAAAAGAACTTGAGAGCTGCAAACAAACAGGGCACAAAAACATTCAGGTTTGGTTTCAAAGTTTCCTTTTCGAAAATTGTAGCAATATAACGTGCTAAGGGTTAGTTACTAGACTGCAAAACACAGAATCGAAATGGTCACACACTGTATAAACAATTGTGTCGGAGAAGTTAGGCTTCTCTTCAACAATCTGAAATTTGAATTGTTTTTAAAAATGTTTAAAGTAAGTTGATTAGCGGTTGTACATCGCCTCAACCATTTTTGTTGCAGGTGTTGGTCTTAGAAATTTCTTTTGGACTTTTGTTTGAATCGTGGTTTTTGCTGCAGGTGGTTTTGTTGATTCCTCTTCCATGCTGAAATTCGTATTCGCTTTCCGCTTTCTTGAACAATTTCAGAAACACAGAGGTCCCCGTCCTTTCATACGTTTTCACAGTTGCTCTAGTTAAACGGTTATCAGTTTTGTCGAAATAACAATAGCCGAAAACTGTCTTTAGTGGAAGTGAAAGACATGGCGAGACCCAAATTTATCTCTTTCAAATAAAGTTGTGAGCGCTCCAACTCACAGGCGGCGGCAAGCTTGGATTACACATGTGTCATCGGACACTCAATTAAAAACAAAAACTAAATTAAAAACAATTGATTGACGCATACAGTTTCAAGTACAGTCTAAAGTCTCAAATAGAGTTTCAAGCCTGTCCATTACAATTTTTATGACAAACAGATGGTGCACAAATGAGATCTTGATTTCACATAAATAAAGCACTCATATACACCGGAAATTAGAAACAGATGTCACCTCAGACATTCAACTTACACTTTGAATATAATTTCAAAGGCATAAAGCAATAATATACCCTAGAAATTCAAAGCAGATGTGACAAGAAGCTACACTATGAACACAATATAAAACAATAGTTAACTGAAACCAGATGTAAGCCTAGATATTAGTCTTTGGTAAGCTCAACTGTGTTCGTTGGCTCAAAATTAAAAACAGATGTGACACTAGCTAACGTGAAATCATCACAAAAGTTGTACCTAGACAACCCAAACTATAATTTTAAGGCATTGATATAAGTGTTGAGTCAAATTGCAGTTTCTTTCCAGCAACAACTTCAAACCTGTTTAACTGAATTCTTTTACACTTAACTTTCAAAGGTCGGTTAAAATTCTCGCAGAGTCAGAGGCTTCTTGGGAAAGAACATTAGTTTATCAGAGAGAATTTGTGGTTCATATTCAACAAAGAAAACAAGACGATGTGTGGCACGTTTACAATCACTGTCTTCTCCAAAGCTTCTTATAAAGGCAATTGCTGCCCTGTCCGAAAAAGCCGACCCGTCCGAATGCAGTATTATTACTTCTGAAGGTCACCTACCTGCAAAAGTGTTGCCACCATTTCAAGATTGTGATATGGACACATTACCTGATGTAATAAGATGTATTTTCTACCACTACGACTGTGACTGCGTACCTTTGTTTGAAAATCAACTCGGAGCTATTCAAGCTGGCAAAGATCTGGCCAACTTGTGGTGGATCAAAAAATCAACGTCTTTACCCGACAGTAAGACAACACTAGCTAGTCTGCCAGCAACAGCAGCAGTTGACCCAAGTCCAAACAATTTCCATTACTTAGACGAGAAAGTTCTGTCCGGAACAACTTTTCAAACGCCAAAACGAGAGGCTGTAAGAAAAAATTTTCAAACGCCCACACTTATTCAGAAACTCCAAACATTGGCAGTACACCAAGAAAGCCACAACCAGAAAATTTTTTGATGGAGTAATTCGATTAAATAACTTAATTGAAACTTGAAACTTTACTTTCATATCAAAAACTTTCAAGTTTGAGATTTTAAGTTGTTCGTGTGTGTTATACGAATTAATTCGTTTCTATTTCTAGAAATTGTAATATAACATTTTTATATCCGTTATGTGTTTCGATTCCATTTATAGAAACAAATATAACTCAAGTAATTGATCATGTTCTGACTTATTCAGGGAAGATTTTCACTTTCCCCTATGATGCAATCACACATATCATTTTCCTATCAGGCATTCATGTACTGCAATCACTATGATCTGTTTAGCTTTTGTTGTATTAATCCAAAATTAGACTACCCAATCGAGAGAATTTTTTAACATCTGCCTGTTAAACCTAAAGTTTTACGGAATTAACACATTTTCTATTTTGGAAAGTGTGTGCTCTTTTTGGCTTAAAAGACCTGTAAACATTATGAGAAAACTGTAGCAGCCTATGAATTCTGAAACCAAATTCATAAATTGGACAAATTGTCAAAAAAATTGTAATCCGTCAAAGATGAAAACAAAAAAAATGGCACTTTAAAACCCAAACGATGTCATTAAGCTCATTTAAAAAAGTTTTAACGTCGACTAGCAGCACTTCCTAGCTTTGAGCTCTCACTTAAAAGGGTACATGTGTCTTTTTTCTGAATTCTTTTTCGATGACAGGTGTTAAGAGAGAAATTGATATCGTGGGACCCCTTTATGCAAAAATGCAAAGAAATAAGATCTAACAATTTTCCTTAGAGTACTTCATTTGCTAATTAATGCCATATTAAATTGACGAGCGGTTAAGTTAAATATGACGAGCGTAATGAGAAATTTTGTGGGACACAGTGCTGAGGTCCTCTGTATTATCAGTTCCATCGCAAGTGTTTTTTGAAACCCTCATTTTTGGGATCAAAGGTCAGAGGTCATCAGTTATAAAAAATTTCTTTCAGTTTTTTTTTTAAATTTTAATTTACAGACCTGCTTTTTTAACTGTCATGTAACACAGAAACAAAATGGGCACACTGCATAAACAATGAGAAGGTAGAAGTGAACAGAAAACTTTTGGTGAGGCAATAAGCTAATGCACAAATTATGGTAAAATCGCTGTAGACCTTTTTTACTTGTGATAGCCATCTGCTAGGTGGTGTGACACTTCGAATTTCATTCAGACGTTCAATTGATGGTTTTGTTATAATGACTGATGATGCTGCGAAACATAACAACGTAAAAATTGTCGAAGCTAATTTATAAATGGGGAGATTAACCTTAACAACTGTTGTCCGCAATTGGAAAATCATTATTGAGTAGTCCCACCTCCTAAACAAAGTACTTTTTTGTTGCTCATCATATTTATAACTCACAAAACTGTAAAACTGAGACTGCTCAATTAATTGGCTTTGTTTTCATATGATGTGTTAACCCTTCCTTGATTGCAATAAAATATCTCAAAATTTATTTTTTCATACACAAGGTGAACACTCAAGAAAACAGCATCAATATTCAGTTTTCCGTATCCCCAACTAAAATAACCATTATGAGACAAAAAGTACCAGAACTAGGACCAAGCAAAGTGTTTTCAACTCTTCGAATAGTTTCACTAATAACAAAAAACAGTTTGAAATTGTTTCGATGGAGGTCGGTCGTGGTAGATAGTCTTTTGAGCAACTATCTTTGCACAGGGTTTTTGATTCGAATTCACTATTTTCCATAGCTGTTTGCAAATTATTGTTGGCAAAAGCTGGAAATTGTTTGCGTACTGTCTGAGTCAACTTTTTCAGCGGAGCTGTTGAATTCAACCGCCAATTTGAGCTTTGTAAGAACGTCTCTGTTAGTCTCCAGAGTTGCTTCAGCCAAATAAAAGAACTTGAGAGCTGCAAACAAACAGGGCACAAAAACATTCAGGTTTGGTTTCAAAGTTTCCTTTTCGAAAATTGTAGCAATATAACGTGCTAATGGTTAGTTACTAGACTGCAAAACACAGAATCGAAATGGTCACACACTGTATAAACAATTGTGTCGGAGAAGTTAGGCTTCTCTTCAACAATTTGAAAATTGAATTGTTTTTAAAAATGTGTAAAGTAATTTGGTTAGCGGTTGTACATCGCCTCAACCATTTTTGTTGCAGGTGTTGGTCTTAGAAATTTCTTTTGACTTTTGTTTGAATCGTGGTTTTTGCTGCAGGTGGTTTTGTTGATTCCTCTTCCATGCTGAAATTCGTATTCGCTTTCTTGAACAATTTCAGAAACACAGAGGTCCCCGTCCTTTCATACGTTTTCACAGTTGCTCTAGTAAAACGGTTATCAGTTTTGTCGAAATAACAATAGCCGAAAACTGTCTTTAGTGGAAGTGAAAGACATGGCGAGACCCAAATTTATCTCTTTCAAATAAAGTTGTGAGCGCTCCAACTCACAGGCGGCGGCAAGCTTGGATTACACATGTGTCATCGGACACTCAATTAAAAACAAAAACTAAATTAAAAACAATTGATTGACGCATACAGTTTCAAGTACAGTCTAAAGTCTCAAATAGAGTTTCAAGCCTGTCCATTACAATTTTTATGACAAACAGATGGTGCACAAATGAGATCTTGATTTCACATAAATAAAGCACTCATATACACCGGAAATTAGAAACAGATGTCACCTCAGACATTCCACTTACACTTTGAACATAATTTCAAAGGCATAAAGCAATAATATACCCTAGAAATTCAAAGCAGATGTGACAAGAAGCTACACTATGAACACAATATATAACAACAGTTAACTGAAAACAGATGTAAGCCTAGATATTAGTCTTTGGTAAGCTCAACTGTGTTCGTTGGCTCAAAACTAAAAACAGATGTGACACTAGCTTACGTTAAATCATCACAAAAGTTGTACCTAGACAACCCGAACTATAATTTTAAGGCATTGATATAAGTGTTGAGTCAAGATGCAGTTTCTTTCCAGCAACAACTTCAAACCTGTTTAACTGAATTCTTTTACACTTAACTTTCAAAGGCCGGTTAAAATTCTCGCAGAGTCAGAGGCTTCTTGGGGAAAGAACATTAGTTTATCAGAGAGAATTTGTTGTTCATATTCAACAAAGAAAACAAGACGATGTGTGGCACGTTTACAATCACTGTCCTCTCCAAAGCTTCTTATAAAGGCAATTGCTGCCCTGTCCGAAAAAGCCGACCCGTCCGAATGCAGTATTATTACTTCTGAAGGTCACCTACCTGCAAAAGTGCTGCCACCATTTCAAGATTGTGATATGGACACATTACCTGATGTAATAAGATGTATTTTCTACCACTACGACTGTGACTGCGTACCTTTGTTTGAAAATCAACTCGGAGCTAATCAAGCTGGCAAAGATCTGGCCCACTTGTGGTGGATCAAAAAATCAACGTCTTTACCCGACAGTAAGACAACACTAGCTAGTCTGCCAGCAACAGCAGCAGTTGACCCAAGTCCAAACAATTTCCATTACTTAGACGAGAAAGTTCTGTCCGCAACAACTTCAAACGCCAAAACGAGAGGCTGCAAGAAAAAGTTTTCAAACACCCACACTTATTCAAAAAACTCCAAACATTGGCAGTGCACCAAGAAAGCCACAACCAGAAAATTTTTTGATGGAGTAATTCGATTAAATAACTTAATTGAAACTTGAAACTTTACTTTCATATCAAAAACTTTCAATTTTGAGATTTTAAGTTGTTCGTGTGTGTTATACGAATTAATTCGTTTCTATTTCTTGAAATTGTAATATAACATTTTTATGTCCGTTGTGTTTCGATTCCATTTATAGAAAAGAATATAACTCAAGTAATTGATCATGTTCTGACTTATTCAGGGAAGATTTTCACTTTCCCCTATGATGCAATAACACATATCATTTTCCTATCAGGCATTCATGTACTGCAATCACTATGATCTGTTTAGTTTTTGTATTAATCCAAAATTAGACTACCCAATCGAGAGAATTTGTTAACATCTGCTTGTTAAACCTAAAGTTTTACGGAATTAACACATTTTCTATTTTGGGAAGTGTGTGCTCTTTTTGGCTTGAAAGACCTGTAAACATTATGAGAAAACTGTAGCAGCCTATGAATTCTGAAATCAAATTCATAAATTGGACAAATTGTCAAAAAAAATTGTAATCCGTCAAAGATGAAAACAAAAAAATGGCACTTTAAAACCCAAACGATGTCATTAAGCTCATTTAAAAAAGTTTTAACGTCGACTAGCAGCACTTCCTAGCTTTGAGCTCTCACTTAAAAGGGCACATGTGTCTTTTTTCTGAATTCTTTTTCGATGACAGGTGTTATGAGAGAAATTGATGCCGTTGGCCAACTTTATGCAAAAATGCAAAGAAATAAGATCTAACATTTTTCCTTAGGTTACTTCATTTGCTAATTAATGCCAGATGTTAAGGTCACATTGATCAACAGAGATTTCGAAAATTGGTGAAAGAGCCATTTCCGGCCATGATGCTTCTGACCAAAAACAACCAACATGTTCCCGCAAAGCCATTGCAAAAAATACCATTTTTTCCATTAATTAGCAATTGTGTTAATTAATCACTAATTAGCCCTTAATTAGGCGCTAATTATCTCCGTAGCGGTTAAGTTAAATATGACGAGCGTAATGAGAAATTTCGTGGGACACAGTGCTGAGGTCCTCTGTATTATCAGTTTCATCGCAAGTGTTTTTTGAAACCCTCATTTTTGGGATCAAAGGTCAGAGGTCATCAGTTATAAAAAAATTTCTTTCAATTTTTTTTAAATTTTAATTTACAGACCTGCTTTTTTAACTGTCATGTAACACAGAAACAAATTGGGCACACTGCATAAACAATGAGAAGGTAGGTTTCTCTTCAACAATCTGAAATTAGAACTGTTTTTAAAAATGATTAAAGTAAATTGGTGAGCGGTCGTACATCACCTCAATCATTTTTGTTGCTCTTCACATAAGTTGTACATAGACACCCTGAGCTATAATTTGACGGCATTGATATAAGCGTTGAGTCAAATTGCAGTTTGTTTCCAGCAACAACTTCAAAACTGTTTAACTGGATTCTTTTACACTTAACTTTAGAATGTCGGTTGAAATTCTCAGAGGCTTTTTGGGAAAGAACATTAGTTTATCAGAGAGATTTTGTGGTTCTTATTCAACAAAGAAAACAACACGATGTGTGGCACGTTTACAATCACTGTCTTCTTCCAAAGCTTATAAAGGCAATTGCTGCCCTGTCCGAAAAAGCCGACCCAACCGAATGCAGTATTATTACTTCTGAAGGCCACCTACCTGCAAAAAGGCTGCCACCATTTCAAGATTGTGATATGGACACATTACCTGGTGAACTAAGATGTATTTTCTACCACTACGACTGTGACTGCGTACCTTTGTTTGAAAATCAACTCGTAGCTAATCAAGCTGGTGAAGATGTGGCCAACTTGTGGTGGATCAAAACTTGTGGTGGCCAACTTGTGGTGGGTGATTCACGTCTTCACCCAACAGTAAGACGACACTCGCTAGTCTGCCAACAACAGCAGCAGTTGACCCAAGTCCAAATGTTACGCCGACACCTAGCCCATCTCTCTTCGCTGGAATTCACAACAATAGCAAACTTCCAAACAATTTCCATAACTTTGACGAGAACGTTCTGTCCGGAACAACTCTTCCGACGCTAAATTGAGAGGCTGTGAGCAGAAGTTTTCAAACACCCACTTGTTCAGAAACTCCAAACATTAGCTGTACACCAAGAACGCGACGGTTAAACTTCTTCAATTTTTTTAAATTTTAATTTACAAAACTGCTTTTTTAACTCATGTATCACAGAAACAAAATGGGCACACACTGCATAATCAATTGTGTTAGAGAAGGTAGGTTTCTCTTCAACAACCTGAATTTTTAACTGTTTTTAAAAATGTTTAAAAAAATTTGGTGAGCGGTCATACATCACCTCAACCATTTTTGTTGCTGTTGTTGGTCTTTTCTGACTTTTGTTGGAATCGTGGTTTTTGCTGCAGGTCGTTTTTATTCCTCTTCTGTGAACAGAGAGCGTATACCCTCTGGCTTTTCAACCAAGTGCATAAAATCCTGAACAGTTAGAGAAACTCTACTGAAATTCATATTCGCTTTCTTGAACAATTTCAGAAACACAGCGATCCCCGTCCTTTCATACGTTTTCACAGTTAATCTAGTTAAACGCTTATCAGTTTTGGAAATGTCGAAATAACAGTAGCCAAAAACTGTGTCTTTAGTGGAAGTGGAAGACATGGCGCAACCAAAATTTATCTCTTTCGAATAAAGTACTGAGCGCTTCAACTCAATGGCGGAGGCAAACTTGGATTACACATTTGTCTTCAAACACTCAATTAAAAACATCAAACACTCAATTAAAAACAATTGATTGACGAGAACAGTTTCAAGTACAGACTCGAGTCTCAAATAGAGTTTCAAGCCTGTCCATTACAATTTTTATGACAAACAGATGGTGCACAAATGAGATCTTGATTTCACATAAATAAAGCACTCATATACACCAAAAATTAGTAACAGATGTCACCTCAGACATTCAACTTACACTCTAAACATAATTTCAAAGGCATAAAGCAATAATATACCCTAGAAATTCAAGCAGATGTGACCTCAGAGAAGAAGCTACACTATGAACACAATATATAACAACAGTTAACTGAAAACAGATGTAAGCCTAGATATTAGTCTTTGGTACGCTTAAGTGTGTTTGTTGGCTCAAAATAAAAACAGATATGACACTAGCTCACGTGAAATTATCAGAAAAGTTGTACAGAGACACCCCGAGCTATAATTTGACGGCATTGATGCAAGCGCTGAGTCAATTGCAGTTTGTTTCCAGCAACAACTTCAAAACTGTTTAACTGAATTCTTTTACACTTAACTTTAAAATGTCGGTTGAAATTCTCAGAGGCTTTTTGAGAAAGAACATTAGTTTATCAGAGAGATTTTGTGGTTCTTATTCAACAAAGAAAACAAGACGATGTGTGGGACGTTTACAATCACTGTCAAAGACAACACTAGCACAATCAGCAGCAGTTGACCCAAGTCCAACTGCTACGCCGACACCTAGGCCATCTTTCTTCGCAGCAATTCACAACAACAGCAACCCTCCAAACAATTTCCATAACTTTGACGAGAACGTTCAGTCCGGAACAGCTTTTCAAACGCCAAAACGAGACGCTGTAAAAAAGTTTTCAAACACCCACACTTGTTCAGAAACTCCAAACATTGGTGGGGCACCGAGAAAGCGACGACCAGAAAAATCTTTGATGGAGTAACTCAATTGAAATAACTTAATTGAAACTTGAAACTTTACTTTCATATCAAAAACTTTCAATTTTGAGATTTTATGTTGTTCGTGTGTGTTATACGAATTAATTCGTTTCTATTTCTTGAAGTAGTAATATAACATTTTTATGTCCGTTATGTATTTCGATTCCAATTATAGAAAAAAATTGAGGGAAGATTTCCACTTTCCGCTATGACGCAATCACACATATTATTTTCCTCGCAGGCATTCATGTACTGCAATCACTATGATCTGTTTAGTTTTTGTGGTATTAATCCAGAATTAGACTTCCCAATCGATAGAATTTGTTAACATCTGTTTGTTAAACCTAAAGTTTTACGAAATTAACACTATTTTGTAAAGTGTGTGCTCTTATATGAACTCTGAAATCAATTCATAAATTGGACAAATCGTCAAAAAAAAGTAATCCGTCAAAGATGAAAACAAAAAAATGGCACTTTAAAACACAAATGATGTCATTAAGCTCATTTGAAAAAATTTTAACGTCCACTAGCAGCACTTCCTAGCTTTGAGCTCTCACTTAACAGGGTAAGAAAAGCAAGTTCGTAAATTCAAATTTAAAAAAAGTGAAATTTTTTTTAACTGATGAACTCTGATCTTTGATCCCAAAAGTGAGGGTTCAAAAAACACTTGCGATGAAACTGATAATACAGAGAACCTCAGCACTGTGTCCCACAAGACTTCTCATTACGATCGTCATATTTAACTTAACCGCTACGGAGATAATTAGCGCCTAATTAAGGGCTAATTAGTGATTAATTAACACAATTGCTAATTAATGGAAAAAATGGTATTTTTTGCAATGGCTTTGCGGGAACATGCTGGTTGTTTTTGGTCAGAAGCATCATGGCCGGAAATGGCTCTGTCACCAATTTTCGAAATCTCTGTTGATCAATGTGACCTTAACATCTGGCATTAATTAGCAAAAGAAGTGACCTAAGGAAAAATGTTAGATCTTATTTCTTTGCATTTCTGCATAAAGGGGGCCCACGACATCAATTTCTCCGATAACACCTGTCATCGAAAAAAAAAATTAAGAAAAAAGACACATGTAACTGTCAAGTAATTGTCATTTAATGACATTGATTTACGATGAGTGACAGAAAAAAAGTTTGTTTGTTTTAGAGCAATTTTTTCAATGCGGTCTTGGCTCGGAGAGCAATTTCGCTCATCAAACTAAACAGCGTAGGACAACTCCAACCACCAGTTTTTGAAGAGGTCAATTTGTATTTTTTGAAAAAAATTCAAAGAAGGTAACAGGTTTCTTCAGTTTTTGAAATGCAATTTTTATGTGATCCAGAAAAAAACAGTACTCGGTATGACCACTGTGAGGGTCTTCGAGCACACAGTTTTGAAATCGCAAAGTGTTTTACATCTTTTTTGCGTTCAATTTCAAAAAAAAAAATTCGAAATAAAATTTTCCCGCAAGTTTCAGCCTATCAAATCTGACGAAATCAGATATATTTGAAAATGACGCCCGCCAAACTAGGTTGTTACACAGAGTGCCTTTCATGTTACACTCTGCGTAGCAAATGCAATTACAACAAAGTCCAATACTAGTTTTCCAAATGATGCAACTCTTTCCTAAATTCAAGTCAAGTTGTTATAATCTATTGTCATGACTTTTGCTTGTCGGTATTGTGACTCTGTGCTTAGCACCAGATGAAATCGTTCTCGCCATGAAACAAAATTTCATCCAAACGAAATGAAAGGACCAACTTATCACTGTTCTTTGTGTGAGTTTACATCTCGAAAAATGTCTGAACTGGAGCAACACATGCAAACAAAAATATTCAAGGTTCAAAAACTGTTCTCGGGCTTTCACGTCGGATTCAACAGCTCGCACCTCTATGCACAACATGCACGAACAGTGCATTCAATTCCAGTCTTTGATGCTGAGTTTCCAAAAAAACCCACGGATGACAAAATGGCGCCAGCAAGAGACCTCCAAGCAATCATGACGTTCAAACAGGAGCAAATTCAGGAGCTAATTGATCAAAAACTATCAACCGGCCCGTGAAAAGTTAGTTTCTCAGCAGAACTGCAACTTCTCAAACGCTTTCCTGAGCCTGATAATTACAACGAGCGTACCACCATCTTCGCAAACTCTCTGAGGACTCCTGTTTACGCAAAAGGGTTCTCAAATGAGTTTTGTAGAAATGGTGGAAAAAATGCTCGCTGTGTTTTTTACCTTTGATTCTTCTGGAAGTGGATGGTTGCTTGAAAAAGTTCTTCGCGTCAATTTCGACTTCGCCAAGTACAGACCAGCCAGCGGGTCTTCCTATATCGAATTACCGCCACATTTTAAAAAAAGCAACTCTCTCCTCATCATCCGGAACCATACAGAAAACAACTGTTTCCTTGCCATACAGCTTTGTCGCAGCTTCCTAACTAAAGAGTATCAATTTTCAGGGAGAAGAAGAGCAAAATGAGTCTTTACAGCTAATATCTCCCAAGTTCTGTCAAACATGTCATCGCGTCAGCCTGCTGGTGAGTTTGCAATGCCCATGCGTTTCCAAAGAGTTAGAGACGTAGAGGTAAAGGTATTTGGTTTTGAAAACAGATTTGTTTACAATTCGAGTGTCCAAGAAATCTACCTCAAGTTTCGAACTTGACATACTTCTTCTTTATTAGAGTGACAAGCATCACTACATTCTTATTAAGGACTTAACCAGGTTCTTCTGTTTTATCAAGAACAAAAAGTTCAAGTCGATCCTTCAACTCTGTTGGAACTGTTTTTACTTGTGTCACAATGATCTTAAACAATTTAAAGATCATGTTAAAGTTTGCGGTAAAATTCCACCAGCTGTTATTCGGATGCCAGAAGCCAGCAACATTTTAAACAAATTCATCAAATGGTCTGCAACTGGTTGGCTCCACTTGTTATCTATTTCGGATTCTAATTCATTCTCAAGCCCGTAGCCTCTTGCACGACTAGTTCAGAGTGCATCAACCCCATCAATTGAAATACATTAACCATGTGAATTTGCGATAGCAGTAATCGATCATGGTAATCCGCAGCCCAAAATCAGTCATTTGGACAGTTCAGTCAATAGTGGTTTTCCAAATCCAGTCTTTGGAGCTGAGTTTACAAGAAACCCGCGGATGACAAAGTGGCGCTAGCAAGAGACCTCCAAGCGGTCATGACGTTCAAACAGGGGCGAGTTCAGGCGCTAATTGATCAGAAATTATCAACCGGCCCGAAAAAAGTAAATTTCTCAGCCGGTATGCAACTTCTCAAACGCTTTGGTGAGCCTGATGACTAAAACGAAAGCACCACCATCTTCGCTAACTCTCTGATTACTCCTGTGTACGCTGAAGAGTTCTCAAATGAGTTTTGTACAAATGGTGGAAAAAATGCTTGCTGTGTTTTTTACCTTTGCCTCTTTTGGATGTTTGCTTGAAAAAGTTCTTCGCGTCAATTATGACTTCACCAAGTACAGACCGGCCAGCGAGTCTCCCTATATCGACTTATCGCCACATTTACAAAAATGCAACTCTCTCCTCATCATCCGGAACCAGACAGAAAACAACTCTTTCCTTGCCATACAGCTTTGTCGCAGCTTCGTAACTAAAGAGCAACAATTTTCAGGGAGAAAAAGGCAAAATGACTATTTAAAGCTATTATCCCCCAAGTTCTATCAAACATGTCAACGCGTCAACCTGATGGTGAGTTTGCAATGCCCATCGGTTTCGAAAGATTTATCGACGTAGAGGTAAAGGTATTTGGTTTTGAAAACAGAGATTTGTTTCCAATTCGAGAGTCCAAGAAGTCTACCTCAAGTCTCTCACTTGACATACTTCTTCTTTATGAGAGTGACAAGCATCACTACATTATTTTTAAGGACTTAACAAGGTTCTTCTGTTTTATCAAGAACAGAAAGTTCATGTCGATCCTTCAACTCTGTTGGAACTGTCTTTACTTGTGTAACAAAGATCTTAAACAATTTAAAGATCATGTTAAAATTTGCGGTGATATTCCACCAGCTGTTATTCGCAGGCCAGAAGCCAGCAACAATTTAAACAAATTCAACAATTGGTCTGCAACTGGTAGGCTCCACTTGTTATCTATTTCGAATTCTAACTCATTCAAGCCCGTAGCGTCCTGCGCAACTAGTTGAGAGTGCATCAACCCCATCAACTGAAATACATGAACCATGTGAATTTGCGATAGCAGTAATAGAGCATGGTAATCCGCAGCCCAAAGTCAGTCATTTGGACAGTTCAGTCAATTGAATGCAAACTTTTGGAAAAATGATTCACAAGCTTGCCAAAGATATACACAAGCAGAAACGCAATTACCCGTTCTATCGCGGTGGCCGCTCAATTCTACAGAAGACTGACACTACAAATGTAGGATTTTTGAGAGTGAATTTCTGCAGAACGATGAAAAGGACTTAGATCATTGTCATTATACCGGCAACTCTCTTAGATGGGCTCATCCTCATTGCACCAGAGCGCGGAGAAATTTCAATTTCATTCCCATTATTCGGCATAATCAGAATTATGACATCTGCGTCACATCTGTTTAAGTTTTCAACAATGCGAGCCCACCACAACAATCAAGGTGATACCATCCACTGATGAGAATTATATAATTCTGTTAGGAGTGAAAGTGAGCTCCTTCGAGACGTCGAAAACTGGTTGAATCATTGTGCGGTTCGAAATTTGCTATAATGGAGCCCATTTTCGCCGACATTCCCCAATCCGAACATCATCTTCAAAATAAAAGGTATTACACCTATTCAAACATGAGCGACAGATTAAAGTTTGCAGATCAAGAGTTGCCGCCACCGGATAGGAAAGACACAATGGATAATGGAAAAATATAAATCAGCAGCCAGGAATTGGATAAAGCAGAACAAATGTGGAAGAAATTCGAATGTAGAACTAGATTAGCAATATTATCACAATTGCTATCTGAAGCTAGATGCTGCATTGCTTGCGTGCTGCTCAGAGTGCTGTCGAAAGCTGAGCTACCAAACCTACAGGACAGATGTAGCCCATTCTTTACGTCACCAAATATGGCAAAAGACGCTGCACTGAGAATTGCCAAAGCACGTGTGAAGTTCTCTCATAACACCTGTCATCGAAAAAGAATTCAGAAAAAAGACACATGTAACTGTCATGTAATTGTCACTTCATGACATTGATTTCAGATGAGTGACAGAAAAAAGTTTGTTTGTTTTGGAGCAATTTTTTCAATGCGGTCTTGGCGCGGGGAGCAATTTCGCTCATCACACTTAACAGCGTAGGACAACTCCATCCACCCGTTTTTGAAGATGTCAAATGGTATTTTTCTCCACTTTCTGAAATGCATTTTTTAATGTGATCCACAAACAACAATACTTGGCATGACCACTCTGAGGGTCTTCTAGCACACAGTTTTTAAAACGCAAAGCGTTTTACATCTTTTTTGCGTTCAATTTCACTAAAAATTCGAAACAAAATTTGCCCGCAAGTTTCAGCCAATCAAATCTGACAAAATCAGATATTTGAAAATGACGCCCGCCAAACTAGGTTGTTAAACAGAGTGCCTTTCATGTTCCACTCTTCGTAGCAAATGTAATTAAAACAAAGTGCAATACTAGTTTTCCGAATCATGTAATTCTTTCCTAAATTGAAGTCTAGTTGTTATAATCTATTGTCAGGACTTTTGCTTGTCGGTATTTGGTCTCGGTGCTTAGCAGCAGATGAAATCGTTCTCGCCATGAAACAAAATTTTATCCAGACGAAATGAAATTACCAAATTATCACTGTTCTTTGTGTGAGTTTACATCTCAAAAATTGTCTGAACTAGAGCAACACATGCGAACTCAATATTCAAGGTTCACAAACTGTTGTCGGGCTTGTCACCAGGGTTTCAACAGTTCGCACCTCTATGCACAACATGCAAGGTCAGTGCATTCAATTCCAGTCTTTGGTGCTGAGTTTCAAAACAAACCCGCGGATGACAAAATGGCGCTAGCAAGAGACCTCCAAGCGGTCATGACGTTCAAACAGGAGGGAATTCAGGAGCTAATTGATCAAAAATTATCAACCGGCCCGCAAAAAGTTATTTTCTCAGCAACGTTCTCAAACGCTTTCGCGAGCCTGATGATTACAACGAGCGTACCACCATCTTCGCTAACTCTCTGATGACTCCTGTGTACAGAAGGGTTTTCAAATGAGTTTTGTACAAATCGTGAAAATGCTCGCTGTGTTATTTACCTTTGCCTCTTCTGGAAGTGGATGCTTGCTTGAAAAAGTTCTTCGCGTCAATTTTGACGTCGCCAAGTACAGACCGGCCATGGGTCTTCCTATATCGACTTACCGCCACATTTACAAAAATGCAACTCTCCTCATCATCCGGAACCATACAGAAAACATTTATTTCCTTGCCATTCAGCTTTGTCGCAGCTTCCTAACTAAAGAACAACAATTTTCAGGGAGAAGAAGGGCAAAATGACTCTTTAAAGCAAATATCCCCCAAGTTCTATCAAACATGTCATCGCGTCAGCCTGCTGGTGAGTTTGCAATGCCCAAGGGTTTCGAAAGATTTAGCGACGTAGAGGTAAACGTAATTGGTTTGAAAAACAGAGATTTAGTTCCAATTCGAGTGTCCAGGAAATCTACCTCAAGTCTCACAATTGACATACTTCTTCTTTATGAGAGTGACAAGCATCACTATGTTCTTATTAAGGACTTAACAGGGTTCTTCTGTTCTATCAAGAAAAAAAAGTTCAGGTCGATCCTTCAACTCTGTTGGAACTGTCTTAACTTGTGTCACAAAGATCTTAAACAATTTAAAGAACATGTTAATGTTTGCGGTAATATTCCAACAGCTGTTATTCGCAGACCAGAGAGCCAGCAACAATTTATACAAATTCAACAATTGGTCTGCAAATGGTTGGCTCCACTTGTTATCCATTTCGAATTCTAATTCACTCTCAAGCCCGTAGCGTCCTGCACAACTAGTTCAGAGTGCATCAACCCCATCAATTGAAATACATGAACCACGTGAATTTGCGATAGCAGTAGTAGAGCATGGTAATCCGCAGCCCAAAGCCAGTCATTTGGACAGTTCAGTCAATTGAATGCAAACTTTTATGCAAATGATTCACAAGCTTGCCAAAAATACACAAGCAAAAACGCAAGTGCCCGTTCTATCGCGGTGAGCGCTCAATTCTTCAGAAGACTGACACTAAAAAATGAAGGATTTGCGAGAGTGAATTTCTGCAAAACGATGAAAAGGACTTAGATCATTGTCATTATACCGGCAACTTTCTTGGATGGGCTCATTGCACCAGAGCGCGGATAAATTTCAATTTCATTCCCATTATTGGGCATGGTCAGAAATATGTCCTGCATCACATCTGTTTTTAAGTCTTCAACAATGCGAGCCCACCACAAAAAACAAGAAGATACCATCCACTGATGAGAATTATATAATGCTGCTAGGAGTGAAAGTGAGCACCTTCGAGACGGCTGAAAAAAAATTGTACCTATTTACGAGTATCTGCGGTCTCTAGACTCCTATAGAGTATTCAGTGGATCGTTAGAAAAACTGGTGGGAACGTTGCGCGGTTCGGAATTTGCTATAATGGAGCCCATTTTCGCCGATACTCATCAATCCGAAAATCATCTCAAACAGAAAAGATATTACCCCTATTCAAACATGAGCGACAGATCAAAGTTTGCAGATCAAGAGTTGCCGCCACTTCAGATGTGGAAGAACAGAATGGATAATGAAAAAATATCAATCAGGAGGCAGGAAATGGATAAAGCAAAACAAATTTCGGAGATATTCTAATGTAGAATTAGATTAGCAAGATTATCACAATTGCTATATGAAGCTGGATGTTGCATTGCTTGCGCACTGCTCAGAGTGCTGTCGAAAGCTGAGCTACCAAACCTAAAGGATAGATGTAGCCCAATTCTTTACAGCACCAAATATGGCAACAGACGCTGCACTGAGAATTACGAAAGCACGTGTGGAGTTTATAACGGAACCAGAACACTTAGACATGATCGAGCCATCAGTGAGGGGCGGCATGACTTCAGTATCTGATACGCGCTATGCCAAAGCCAATAATCGGTATTTGACAGGGTTCCAGCCTAAAGAGCCTTCTACGTTTGCATTCAGCGTAAACGCTAATAATTTTTACAGCGGTGTAATGCAAGACGAATTTCTCCTCATAGCCAACTTCAAAGTCCCAAATAAAGTATCGATCGGTGAAATACTGAATACGCCAACATATTCGACCATTGGGTACTTTGTTGAGGTGGACCTTGAATATCCGGCAAGCAGTCACGACCAACAAAGATTATCACCTAGCGGCAGTGAGGGAAATAGTGTTAGATGACTGGCTAAGCGAATTCCGAGTCGACATAAAAGAGCGGTTCAATATACCCCAGGCCAAAGTCTCCAAATTGCTGCTGACGTTGTCTGACAAGAGGCATTAAGTTTTGCACTTCAAGTTACTACAGCTATACGTTCAAAATGGAATGCGCATTACCAAGCGGCGCCGCCTGCTACAACTAAATCGAGAATAATGGTTGGAACCCGACATTACTCTGAACAGCAATCTGAGCAAGAGTGCAACAAATAAATTCCAGCAAAACTACTACAAACTTATGAATAATTCGGTCTAAGGGAGAAATATAGAATCCAAAAGGCGCCGCTGGAAAGAAGAAATAACCCGCAATGCTGAAAGAGTCGGAAAAATACTGTCAAAAGTTGAGTTTGAAAGATTCAAAAATTTGGGTAAAACATGGCTGAGATGTGCTTGAAGCCGGAAATAAAAAACTGGAAAACACCAAAAAATATTGTTGCAAGCTTCTTCGAACTACCAACATTTTAGATGTACAGATTCCTTAATTGTATTATGCGGGCTAATTTCTCCTGTCGACTGCTCTACTCAGATACAGGCAGTCTGCTTTATGAGGCGGAATCAGACGATGTCTACTACGAACTAGTGGGGACATTATTTTGGAATTCATCTGCCTCTAACAAAAAATGTACTCTATAATTTCCAAGGGTTAGATTTCTTTTTTTCACGACTGTTAAACTTCAAGTTAATAAAATTTACCTCCTTCACGTTGTCGTAAGCTGTCGGCAAAAGGCGTCACCAAAGCGGCACAAAGACTGTTGACCCACGAAATGCATAAAGATACGCTGATATCATCAAAACCAGTAGGAGCAATTAACACCCGAATAACCTCGGAAAATCAGTAACAGCTAACTCTCTGATTTTGATGACAAGCGGTACATCTGTTTGGACGGTTTATCAACTCTTCGATTCGGACATTATTCATTGCAAACATATGTAGAGAGCGATGGGGATATGGATTCAAAAGATGGTTCGATCCCAATCAATCAGACAGTCAATAATTCGAAATTTTAGCGAAGATAAAGTCAGCGAATGGTTCAAAGACAGCCAAGTTAATTGGTACTTTGAAGGTAATGCATTACCACTCCCTGCTAAAAGAATGCGCAAGTACTGCAGTGAGAGATTTATCAACTACTGGACAATGCCAGTAATTCTTCGCCGCCCAATCCTGGACTGATTAACGCAAGCAAAATGAGAGATGAAGACATCCCCGATGGCCGAACAATTGATTTCGATAGAGCTACCAGCTCAAAAGAAGAACAAAGTTTTTGCTCTCTAGTGGATTTTGAAGCCAGTCAAAGTAGCGGCGAACAGCAGTTTCAACATAAAATTCCCTTTCTAATGCTTTTATACACATTTTAATGTGTTCGTTTCAGTTCAGATAGTTGATTTTGTTTGGTGTGCTGCTTTCAATTTGAAAGGCCTTGATTCAAGTTTTAATAATGTTCAATTCATACGAAACTTGTTTTAGTTCACTAAACGGACGGCCAAATTAGAAAGAACAGAGACAAGTTGCGGTTATACATATATTTCCCCGCTCATATTTATCCCATGTTTAAGGATCAATCAATATTATCCGCATGCAAATCTATACACTATTTTCATGCATGGGACTTATACCCTATTATCCCCATGGCATGATCACCCCCATATTCTAGTGCGCTATATGAATACTACTAATAACAAAACAGAATTAGCATGAAATAATTTTTTTACTTCTTTCGTAATAAAAAATTTTTATGGTTCCAGTGTTGGCAAAGATAATATTTTTCTGCAATCTTTTCTCATGATTTTTTTTCTGTTTTTGTTGTAGGAAATTTCCCCTATATGATCAATTGAGTTAACCACAGTCGTAGAGAACCCCCTCTAAAGTGGTGCACTTGATTTTGGCCAGCGTGTTGGCCAACGTGTTGCAAAATTCAAAAATTCTCTGCCTCAATACAAAAATATTAGGTGCTTTTATTATTCGAAGTGTAATACATAAGTGAAAACATATCACGGCCTTTGTAGAAATCCTATTAAATTTCTACTGACAGTTAGAAAACAATTTGAGTAGCGTAAACATCCAAGTCATTGGGTAAGTTTGGGAAGTGTGACTTGGGAAAATTGAAACAAGAAAATCTTTTTTATCGCTCTTTCCACAAGCTCTTTCCTGTTGTTATAATTTTGAATGACTCCTAAACAACAATTTCTATTATTTCATAACATATCAACAAAGAGATTGATGGCTAGTTACAATGCGAAAAATTTGCAACCTGTCGAATTGCCACCAAAAACTATTCCTAACTTCTTCATCTTATTTTTACTCGTTATCCGTTGAAAGCTATCACACATAAAGCCAATTTTTAAACTAGAAGGGAACAAAACTAAGCATTGAGCATTGTAAATCTATAATACTCATCTCAAAGAAGGACACAATTTCACGCCCACTGTTTCTCAAAATGATTCGAAAATTCAGTTTTCTGAACTCTGCAATCCTATATTTGAAATTTTCGTCATTAAATCAGTTTTCTTTCCGTCTAATTCGCTCAACTCATGTAGTTTTTCTCAACTTTTCTCTTTCTATTAATCTCTTAAGATCCATTTCAAGCACTTTGCTGGATTAACCGCATTTTTCAGGTCGTTTGAGCTCGTTCCTGTCATAATACAAATATTCGAAAATTGGTCTCACATTTTTCATGTTATGAAAAATTCACATTTTTTGTGGTTATGTAATGAACGCATGAAATGATAGAAAATTATGCAAGGAATGCACTAATTAGGCGCACGTTAAAGCTCAAGTTGTGAAGTAATTTAATTGCTTTTCATAACATTTTCACAATTCCTTTTTGCTCTAAATTTTTAGTCAACTTCATTGTACTTAGGAAGCCTCCAACGAATACTAGAAAAACTCTTTTAAATTGCCGCCCTTCCGCTGAGTTCACAATTTTTTTCTGCTCAACCACCTGATTCTTTTTATTACAACTTAAAAAATAAGGACTATTCATTATTCGGCTCAATTTGTCTTTTCATTATTTCGCTACAAAATACCTAAGAACATGTACAAAACTGAACTTTCCTGATTTTTGATTTGAAACTCAAATCTATAATGCATCACTCTACTATGCTTAGGTCTATATGTAGGGTTAGCAGGGCACCCACTCGATAATCTAATTGGATGTATGCAAATTTCCGGTTCCATATTTTTGAGACTTGAAAATTACATCTCAACAAAATAAAAAATCATGCATCTTGAAGTCTAAATCGTTGGTGCACCGCCCAGATGAGTGAAGACAAAAAGTATCGCTGGCAAGAAAATAAAGACAGCAGTTGTTCTGATACATTATATCCATAACAAAAACTTATGATACCAGTAAGATATGAATCTCGTTAGTTTGATTGAATTGGTAATCAGAAGCTAACGACATGTTATTCACTTAGCACAAACACATCACTCAGTTCCAAAAGGTCATCAATAGACTTCAAAGAAGCCTATTCTAGTCATGCTTTGAAGCAGTTTAAAGGTACTTGGCCAAAAAACCTTCTTCAAAATAATCAAAATTCCAACATTGGAATAAACGGATTCAAAAACCAATAAAGATCAGAAAAATTTTGAAAGTAGTTCAGCATTGCCTTGAATGTAACCTTGGACAAACAGAGATAAAATTTTCCAGTTTGCATTGCTTTGTGCTGGTACTAGAGCATGATGTTGAGTAATTTCCATACCCTTACGACAAACAATTTAGCACTACAGCCTGTTGCGTTATTAGATGGTTTGATGGATCTACGTCTAGTTCTCGATTTCGAGACCTTCAAGTTCAACAAAAAGTATTATTGATTTAATTTCCTGCAATGGGCTCTCATTCCGCAAAAAAATTAATAAGTTAAAAATTTCTTTCAAATTCAGTTCCCTTACAGATAAAATCTGATTGCGTTCTCTCACAGCACAAATTGAATTGTTTTTTCTCAAACCGCATATATGCATATATTTCTGAATCACTGACTCTGTTCAGATTTCATGGGCTCTAGCGCTCTTTTGTGCACTGTTCCATACAACAGCACAGCACATTGAGCAATCGGTTGTACAAAGACCTCATTGTACAAAAATCATTGCGGGGAAACTCAGCAATTTTGTCAAGCGAAGCGATAAAAAGAACTCGTTAATTTAATCAACATGTCAGCTAAGTATTCAATATGCTCAGTAAAATACAAAAGGCTATCACCAACAACTCCAAGAAACTTTACATTAGCTTTTCGTTCACAGTTTCCTCATTTATTTTGTTAGGCTGAACAGTAGCTTCATTACCACTGTTACCTCTACTAAAAAAAATTACACACTTTTTTACACTTTTTGTCAGGGTTTTTTTGAACCAACCGACAACGTCGTTTACGCGTTACTGATAATGTATACTTTTGTTCATTTCGTACTGCAGAACTGTGTCTTCGGCAAATAGTATAATTGTTCACTGTATCAAAAGCTGATCGTAAATCCAAAAAAGCTGCTCTTTGCAGGATTCTTCATGTCCCATGACTTTTTATTTCAAGCGTTAGCTTGACTAGATTTTTAATAGTAGAAAATTTTCTTCTGAAGCCGTACTGTTTTTGAAAAGGAGCATTATTTTTATCAAGAAAACTGCTTACTTGATCGAACAAGTAAGCAGAAATATTTTTTGAAATATTTTGTTGATTGTAGGTAGGATAGAAAAAGGCCTCAAATTGATTGGATCAACAAAACGTCCCGATTTATGGAGAGGAATAACTATGGCCTTTTTCCAAAATTCTGGGAACACGCGCTTTCTGATGCGGTCATCAAATAGTACCGAGTACAGGAACTCGCAAAATTCTATTTTTTTAGAACAAAATTATTAAAACAGTAATGATCTTGTCAAAGTTGTTCGGCAATTTCGGAATCATTTTTGACAAAAGTTCTTTGTTTACAAGCTTAATACCATTGAGTTTTTGCTCTATTTGATCTCACTATTTAGTTTTGACTTGTGGAAGTAGGTGTCATTTTAAATCCAACTGCAGAAAAAATTATTAAACAATTCGATAGAGCTCATGTCGACGCCTAAGGATTTTGAGTTTCCCTCAACTTCTTACACTGCCTTAAAGAAGCTTTTTTGCGTTGGAATTAAATTCTCTTTGACAAAAATTGCGTTTTTGTTTTTTTCAACTAGTTTCCGCAACAAGTTTCTTATCCGTTTGTACCTTAATTCACTTGATTCATACTTGTCACGTAAGAAAGTTTGATTGAGGTTATTTTTCAATGAAGATAAAAATGATTGATAATTTCAACCAATAATACTATAATTTTACTGAGTGAGCCGATATTTCTTAACACAGGTTCTGCCTTAAGACATTAAAATATTTTAATCGCGCATTTGATTTCAGTTGATCACAGTGTCTACTTCATTCATTCATTGCAAGCTTGCCGTCTCCGCTTTCGACGCTCAGCCTTGAACTCTTCATACATCCACGGCGATGTTTGACATTCCTGATCATTTGAATTTGCAATCTCAGCAACTGTCGGGTTCCTCAAAGGTAGCTTTTTCAGCTGACTTTTCGCAGCTTCACTTCTTTCTGCATAAACGTCTTGATTGGATGATGTTGCTGCTGAAGTTGTTACCGAATCTGCAGCATCGTTGTCACCTGATGAATTCAATCTGGCCCTGCGTTTTGGTTTGGCAACCAGGGGAGAATTGTTCAGTTCAAGTTCGGTTTCCGATTCGTCTGAATTTGAAATCAGTCGTGATTTTATTATCTTTGGTTTTCCTCGATTTCTGTTAGAGGCAGGCTGGCTTGCAGTTGATTGTTTTCCGTGCACTATTGGTGACGGGAATGCCTGAGTTGCGTTGTTGATGTTACCGAAAACAAACAATTGTAAATTATTACGAAAGGAAAGAAGAAAGCCGAACATTGTCAACAGATAATGAAGACTTAATGTTGCATGTCTAAAATTTCAAGATAACAATCATTTGTTGCAACAAAAATTTATTTTGTTCACAAGTGACAAAGAAAACAAAATTTTTGGTCATGGGGGCAGTTCCTACAGTAATTACAATCACTGGTACTTAAAAAGTAGTGAAAACAATATATATGAGCACCACTTACCACTGTCAAAAATTAATTTTCCTGAGGTCGGAGCTTTCAGTCTTTTGAGACCATCGGCAAAGATAGCTTTGATCTTTTTATAATCGGGTGTCTGTTCATAATCTAAAGATTTCACAACCATCCAATACTTCTCCAAACTAATATCTACTGGCACTGGGTATGACGCTAGAGATTTGGGAAGAGCAGATCGGAATTTAATTTTCTCAGTCGCGACTGTGTTTGGATTTGACAGATGGTTTATCCATGGAAGTGTCCCTGTCATCCAGTGTAGCAACACATAGCCCAGAATCTCCAAATCTGCTCTTCGCGATGTCTTCACACCTGTACCATATTTGATTCAAACCACCATATCTGATTAGTCTTTTCAGAAAAATTGTTATCTATGAGCTAAATGAAGGGCATTTGACATTATCAGCAATCTGGTCGGTAACAGCAACTTTTTGCGAAACCTCACGCCAAGGGGGTCCTATTTTGAAGCACCATGTTTGTACCAATTTCAAACCTGTACCTGGCATATGAATGCCATATTTATGCAATGTCATTTCATAATAGGGATAATCTTTTTATCTGTTCAGTATTGCAGTCTATTTCAATTTTAAAAAAAGCAAATTCGGTTGAAAATAAAATACGAAGGCAAAAAAGCATAATTCTTCACAGCAAAACCTCCTTTTCTTCGTAATTATTTAAACACCTGAAAGGCAATTTTAATGGGCAATCGGTATCAATTCTGACTCCCGTCGACCATAGCCATGATTTTGCGCTGTAATGCAGTTTTTTTGAAATTGTTATTAATTTTTAAGTCTTTGTCGATTACATTTTGAAAATCTGTTTGTATCTAAGTCACTACTGATTTAAGAAGTACCTTTCTGTTTAATCTACTTCCCGGAAAGTTATTTCGGTGAAGCTACCGAGGAAGCAGAACTTCATTGTGTGAAAAACACTTTTGAATTCTTGTAGATTTGAAAACAAGAAAGTTAGATTTGAAGATGCTTCAAATCTACAAGAAATCAAAAGTGTTTTTCACACAATGAAGTTCTGCTTCCTCGGTAGCTTCACCAAAACAACTTTCCGGGAAGTAGATTAAACAGAAAGGTACTTCTTAAATCAGTAGTGACCTAGATACAAACAGATTTTCAAAATTTAATCGACAAAGACTTAAAAATTAAAAACAATTTCAAAAAACTGCATTAAAGCGCAAAATCATGGCTATGGTTGACCGGAGTCAAAATTGATACCGATGCCTGCGGATACTTTTTTCAATGTTTAGGCATGTAAAGAAGCTGATTTTGAGCATGTCATACAAAAGCTAACTCAAAGGCAAATTTGAGCAAATTCTAAAGTGCGACAAGACACTTGATGGATAGCTCAAAGCATCCCAATTAAGACTTATCTCAGGTCTTAATTTCACTTCAAAAGCTGGATTAGTGACAAGAACATTACGTCAATATAAGATCGGAATTGGTTGAGATCAAATTTAATTATACACAGTATACCCAGGCAAACAAAGCAGTTTAATCAAAGTTGAAAGCCGAAAAAAAACTTATCGGTGAGAAAGAGCTGTTGCGTACTTAATAAGACTGTAAACAGGCCAGATACTATATATTCACTCAAAAGTAGTTGGCACTAGATCACTTTTCAGAAAAACAATTGAAATCATTTACTTTTTAGAAGTAACATTTTGGAAGTAAGTCGCTGAGTTGATGAAAGCTAAACTCGAAATTGAATTCGTTTAAAATGGGAACAACCTTATTGAATTAAATTACCTCAAGAGTTCAAGACCTAGCATCAAAACCCGGTGAGATTGTTCTTGATCAACCCCCCCCCCAACGTCGTTCCTCCGGTTGCGCCTACAGATAGATGCTATTAGGCGCCAGCGGATTCAGTGACATTTCAAAAACAAGCAGTAGAGTACTGCAACAGAAACTGCCACAACGGGGAGGACACTTCAGAGAAATACTAGACAACACATCAAAAAAAGTAGTGATCGACAAAAACAAGATCAAAAGTCTAGCTATCGAAAAAGAACCTTCAGTTCGGGAAAAAGTTCGTTTTTACGATTTGCAATCCCCCGGATGATATAAATACAGTTTCGAACATGGGAAAAATGAATCACCATTTGAGAAAAACTGTTGTGAACGATAGTGTTCGTCTGCATCTCCAGTCTCAAGATAATGCAAGCTCACGAGACATCATTAATGACTCTGACCCTAACAGTGATGCACCTACTGGTTTGATGAAAAACTTTCAAGACATGAGTGTAAAAAGAACAATTCCACACAACACCAGGAAAAAAACTTTTCATCGCCGACACTGTCAATAAAGTCTATAGATGCAAGTGTTAGAAACTCGGGGCATGAAACCAAAATTAGACATAATGGTTGGGGCTCAGAGCACGACTCGTGGTTCAATGGGAAATCAATTTGGGCCTATTCGAAGCACAAATATAATTTGAACAATCGCGAAAAAAACATTAAAGAAGAAATTTTGGATGAAAATGACCTACTCCTCGCGTCCTGTGAGCAAAACCAGCTTGATGATAATTTCTTTGAAAATGTTCACCAAACCATACAGAGAGAAGAAAAAACTGCCCTGATTACAGACACTAGTAAGTTCACATGTTCTAACATGTCGTTTCGTTCCGGTCAAATTTAGAGCTAAGTGGTCACAACTGCTGACCAGCAACCTGGATGATTGCGCCAAAATACCAGATGAACTGAATTGGCAGAAATAGTTTTCAGTTTCGAAGCGCATCCTGCGTGCGAGCAAACGAAAAGGTAAGAAGCGTAAACCAAAACAGGATCAGCGGCTATCCGATCGCATCGATCGATGGAATGCGGGTGAATATGCAATCCTTTGGACAGAAGCTTTGCCAATGAAACAAGCGAAGAAAAATTCCACAAATGGAATAGAAAAATAGGCCAGCAGAGCTAAGTGTCTACGTTTGCAAGGTCATTTGGCAGCACCGCAAAAATCCTGTCATCTGATGGACTTGCGCCTAATAGGAGAGCTACTCTGAAAGCACTAGAAGAGCTACATCCCAAAGAAGCGCCTCCAACCCTGCTCGAACCTGATAATGTTGCATCAAGTGCGTATCAATTTAGCGATAACATAGTTTTTGAACAATTGAAAACTTTCAGCAAGTACACTGCAGTTGGTCCTTCCAAGATGTATTCCGAACACCTATTGCACGCAGTAAAATGTACTGCTCCCGACCACACTGGATCCGCCCTTAAAGCATTAGCAAGTTTTGTAAATATTAGAAGCAGGGGTTAAAGTCCCTTCATTTGTTTCAAAGCCCTGTGCAGCGCATCGCTCACCGTTTTATCCAAAAAGAAAGAAGGAGTACGCCCAATAGCTGTCAGTGAAATCCTGGAGGCGCCTAATTGCTAAATGTTTACTGGAAGAAGCAAAATCAGACGCAATTGAGTTGTTCGATTACCTTCAGCTAGGGGTTAGAGTCAGCGGAGGTGCGGAATCAATTATCCACTATGCGAAAATCACTTACGAAAAAATCATCAACGTTGACTCTAAGGTTGGAGTGCTTCAGATTGATTTCGGAAATGCCTTTAATTCGGTTGAGCCTTCACACTGCAAGCAGCATGAAATTTCCTACCATGTATTGCAGCCATCACAAATTTTTGCTACTCTCAGCATGTTCCACTACTGTATAATAACGCCAGTCTTCAAAGTGAATCGGGTGTTCAACAAGGAGATTCGCTGGGTCAACTTCTCTTTTCGTTGACGTTATGGCCTGTTATAGAAAAATTAAGAGACGCGGTTCAAAATCTTACCCAGCACACTTGGAATTTGGACGATTGTTTCGTTGCCGACTCCGAAGATCAAATCCCAACAACGCTCGATATCTTAGCAAATGAAGGTCCAAAAAGGCGTCTATATTTGAAAAGACAAGTGCGAACTCTGGTCAATCGTAGATCTACCCTCAGTTGATGGAGAAGCTACAAGAAAAACGAGCAATGGTTTTGAACTACTGGGTGCCAATGTCGGATCACCAGAATTTGTTTCTTCTTACTTGCAGAAACGTGTTCAAAAGGTTGTGTTGCTCTTGGAGAGTTAGAGTTATCTGGATGACTTCGTTATTGCTTAGGGACACCAAAGTTAGTCTACTCTCTACGCAGTAACACGCCGACAAGAGATCTGATCGATGTTTTAAATGTCTTCGATTCCAGCCAACGGGATGCGTTAGATCATATAATAGGTACTGTCAACTCTGACAATGCCTGGAAGCAGTCAGCCTTGCCGATGAACATTTCTGGCCTCGGAGTGCGACAATCGCAACAGCAATACAGGGCCGCATATGTGGGCTCAGTGTTAGCTTCTGATGAATTGGTACAGAAAAATACAAACCAGCGCGCTTCAGATAGCGGAGTTTTTGAAGAACTTTGTACAAGCCTTGAACCTTTCAACTTGACTTCCTTAACAAAGAAAATTCAAGAAGCTGTAGATACTGAACAGTTTTCTGAGCTGCTAAGAATTCAGTCGCCAAAGAAGGAGAAAGCAAGACTGCAACCACTCTGTTTGCCTCAATCTGGCGCATGACTTGCGTCACCTCCAGTTCCTGCCTTAGGTCTCCATCTCAGTCCCAGTGAATTTCAAATTAGTGTCAAGTACAGACTACGGATTGCATTTCATGAAGATGAAAGAAAATGCCCTTACTGCAGGTCTGGGACAATGACATTTTCGGTGACCACGCCGTCATCTGTCACGGAAGAGTTGATGCAATTTCACGGCACGACAGGATTCGTGACCGTATTGCATCAGCTTGCTCAGCAGCTAACTTGTCTCAAGTCATCGAAAAACAGAACCTTATTGCTGGAAACAGTTCTCGCCCTGGCGACATATTTCTGCATTCATGGAAATCAGGTCGTCCAGCTGCTCTAGACGTCATCGTATCTTCCCGACTGCAACGAAACGTTATAAATCATGCGGCAGAGAAGTCCGGTTACGCAATTGAAGCAGCCGAAGAGCGAAAGTATGCACAAAACGAAAACGGTTGCTCTGAGCAAGGAATTTTGTTGGTTCTTCTTGCTGTTGAGTCAATGGGCGGTCTGTCAGTTACTCTCAAGAAAACGTTAAAGCGCATAGCTCTGTTAGCTGACAGCAGGAATTATCAGTCGCAAGGACATGCTTTCGCTTTTGATAGATTGGCTCAGTCGGTTTCCGTTGTGATTGTGTGTTATTTGCACGAGTCCGGTATTCCCCACTTTTGCAACGTTTTTGGGCAAACTCTGTTTTGAGCAATCATTGTGAACTACAAAAAGAGTGCAGTCATCTTAGAGGTGTCACCCAATGAGAGGGGACCTTCTTTTTTGTAAAAAATTGTCTCACCCAACTAGCGGGGAGAACGTAAAAAAATTGCAATAGTTCAATGAAGATTGAAAAGAGAAGAATTCTGAAATTTAAGGAGAACAAGACTGATGTTATAGAGAGCGATTCAGAAGAATGACGAATTCTTCAACAAAACAAAAACTTATTTGAACTTTTAATGATCAGAAACTTTTGATTCCGAATCAAAACTTGATAAAGATTTGTATTAAAAAGAAATAAAATTCGTTTTTACACACAAAAAAATAAACTTTATGAGCAAATCGTATCCTCACCAGAGGACCTTTAATCAGTTTCCAAAGTTAGTTGAAAGACGTCGTTTTTTAGAAAAGTATTAGAAATAATCTAATATTCAGAAAATTAAAAATCATATACAGAAACTGGACTTTAAACAGTAACAATTGTAATTATGTGTCAAGCGTGGACCAAACAACGAAATCCGGATGCGGTCGTCCTAAGACAATGACATTGACAAATTTTACTATGTCAGATGACCTCACAGAAAATTCAAAGTTGTTTCGATTGATTTCAACTTCAATCATCTCAGAACAAGAGTAGAACAAAAGTTGGTCAACAAATTAAAAAGTTAGTCAGCATCAATTGCACAAATGAAAGTGTAATTGAGAGCAACCAATTAAGTTTTACTTCTGCGATTTTAAAAAGTCTTGTTTTAAAACCAAAAGAAACCCTGATTAAATACAGTAATGAGGGCAAAAAACTGTAAGCTTCAAAACACTGTAGGTTCCAAAATTGATTCTAGAGAATTAGCTTATGTCAATAAAAACGGAAAATAAATCTATTCAACGTAATTTGGAAACTAAATTTGTCAACACTTACATCTAAAACTCTGTCTTTCGCTATGTCGTGCCAGCAATATATATATATATATCATTATCTTAAAAATAGAGAATTAAAAGAAAATATAATATATACTGACTAAGTTCGATGAACTGCCCTCGAACGACAAGCGGGAGATTTAATTTAGGGGTGTAGCCTAGAAAAAAATTTTTGGTGCAAAAACTCCGGCTTCATAGAATTTCGAAACCGCCACCGTCAGGATGAGAGTCTGATTTCTTTACCACTAAGTTACAACGGATTTGATCCTAAACCACTCATATTCGCCATTATGCCAGCAACCAACAATGAAAGCAATTCAGATCACTCAAAAATAAAGAAATGAACTGTGAAAAGGTCACTCAAGAGGAAGTTCTAGAACAAAAGCGCACAAAAGTTTTGCACACCAAAAGACCAACACGTTTATAATATTCGCTTCAAACTTCGTCCGAGAACAATTAAAAGTTAATAGAAAATTAACTTCAAAAGTTCTTCGATTGTTTCAAAAAATTGACCAATTATACTAAAATAAACAGTTTACAATTAAGTCTATTTATCGGTAGTTAAACGGAAAAAAATGAATCGGGTTTCGAAATTTGGTTTGATATTTAGAAAACAAAAATAGTTAATTTGCTCCAAAAAGCGACGACTTCGATTTTAAAAATGAAATGAGCGTTTTCTTTAAATATGCCTCAGATTTATATGCCTCGTACATTTCGTACAGTTATACACAAAATAAACATTAATTAATAGGCGAACATAGTTACAGTAAGATAAATTGATTGTTTCGGTTGCTGATACCCGAAATTCAGTTTTCTAAGAGCTGAGTCATTTTCTTATCCTTTTACTTTCTCAAACTTTCCTCACTTGAGAATGCTTTTGGCATTCATTTTCTCGGGTATTCTTTTTGGAACCGAGAGCGATTTCTCAAATAACTCGCTTCGCGAAGCAGTTGTTTTTTCTATTTGAACTAAAAATTCGGGAGGTTGTTAGTTGCCTCAGTTCAGCCAATATTTTAGATGGATGGAATGTTTATTCGCAGCATAAAACGCAGCATTTTGTCGACCACAGAGAGCTATTTGAGCGTCCAGTTATGAATTAATCTGTTCTGATTATATTCATGAACCAACCAAAAACTTAACTAGACACTAACCCTTATGCGCATCAATGCTTGTGTACTCAATAGTCCCGTCATGCGCCTTCTTAGGGTCTTCCTTATAAGGCATATGAGCACCGTTTGGCGCAAATCTCGAGGCCAGTCCGTAATCCAGCAGATACACTTTATCCCCTTTCTGGGAATCCAACAGAATATTAGCTCCTTTAATATCCGCGTGCGCAAATTCATGGGTGTGCAAATATTCGAGAGCATCAATAAGCATAATTGCAATTCTGTAACAAGTTGCCACAGGAAACGTTTTGCTCTTTTCCAAAAATTTCTGCAAGTCGGTTCCAAATTTTTCCAACACCAGAAACCGCAGAGACTTGTTTCCCATTTCGTGAGACCCCAGAGCGTACAATTTTGGAACGGCAAGATATGTTAAACGTTTGCTTTTTACCCATTCGTCAACCATGTCTATTTTGGCGGCTCTTTGGTAAAAATTAATCTCGACGAATAGAGGTCCATTATCTTTAGGTTCAACTTTCAAAGCAAACTGTTGGGCGCCGTATTTCCCATCTTCGCAAGAGCATGAATAGATAGCCCCGAAGCCTCCCTGGCCAATTGGGGCGATGACCTTCCAGCGTTTTTTGAACACATCGGTAAGAATGGTTTTGGAGGGTATTGGTGGGGCGAGAATGTGCGTGGTTTTCTGCTTTTTAGGTGGCATCTTTACATCAATTGGTGGAACATTGTTTACAAATCTATCTGAAAAATATTAACATTGAGGATGAACTTATGTGGGCATGGAACCTTTTGATGTCTTAAGAATTAGCAATATAATGCTACTTAATACTGCACGAGGAGGTTCGCTCAGTTCTACATGCTTTACAATAACGACTCTACACTCTCCCCTCAACGAGACGCGATTGATATCTTACACAATATTAATAAATTCTTGCAAAAAATGATTAACTTGTAGGAACTTTACAATTTTTTTGAATTGTTTGTGGCCTTAAACAACGAGTTAGTATTTTATAAGACTGACAGAAAATTTTTAAGATGATGCATCCCCTTGTGTGATTCCATAAAATCTTTTAAGATCCTACAAGATAGCAATTCGGAATTTTTCCCAGTGGCAAATAGGCAGAGTAGAAGTTGTTCAATTATAATAACGGGAGTACTATAACGCCAGAGTAAGGGTAGTATACATGTATATATGGTAGGTTTAACTGAGGTAGCCTGGAGACTCCTATTGGAGCACCAGTTATTTCATACAAAATAGGGAATTATTTGTCTCCAATTGGCCAGTCTCGTTTGAAATAATTCACAGAATAGATCTCTGTCTCCTACAATGCATTTCATCAACCAAGCTGACAAATATTGATTGTTTTTTCTCTTATTGTGCTTATATTTATTAAAGCTCCAAAACCATTGATTTCGTATTCATAATTGATTGCGACCACTGTTTTCGCCTACACCAAGCAAAATTATAAAATTGCGTCAAGGAAGCTAAAAAATTTAAGCCCACTTATGTATTGCCCCCCCAGGGACAGGTGGGCGTGTTTCACCACTAAAACTGGCCAAAATTCTCAAGGGTTTTGTGCCACAGCAGGGCATAACGATTTGAGATTCGCGCATGCAAATTGAGGCGTACACTTAGTGGATGTCAACAGATATGACCCATGTTTTTTGTTTCGAAGTGATGAAACAGTATAAATAGCTATTGTAATTTCTGTCGTCTTGCTAACGGTTATTAATATATTATCCTTTACGTACAACGTAATTGTTACATACCTTTAATTTTGTTTTATTTTGATGTCTATTTGCTTTTGATTCAGCTTTACCCTTAATTCGTAATTACGTACATGTATGTAATCCTATATTGTTTTAAACGAGATCATCTCAACACGTGCTTTTCTTCTTATAATCAAAAAGAAGTTATTCACCAGTTGTTAGTTATGAGTAGTGACAAAA
>NC_134476.1:50921694-51113304 GCF_964194025.1 Convolutriloba macropyga
GACCCCCCCATTTCTCACTACTGTTATGATACTAATGTTTAACTTGTTTGCTAACTAATTTTGTTCAACGTTTCGCTAGTCGCAACTCTCGTCACTCAATCATCAGATGAGAAAACTAATTTTCGAAAATTTACCACTATTAATTTTGCCCGAATTTAGTTTTATAACAATAACTCTGAAATAATTTTTTCGAACGATTACAAATTTTAAAAGTTAGTGTTTCATTAAATAGTTCTTTCGATCAGCCGCACTTTTACTATTTTGCACTTTCAAGATTCATTTTTCAAATGCTGTTAAAATCGTTAACTTTTTTGGCCATAATTGCTACTGTATCATGCTCAAAAATTGGGGTGAACACAACTTTGATCAATGAACCAATTCCGTGCGTTTGCGTTATTTTGATTACAGTGGATGGTCATACCCGATAAGTTGGATAGACTGGTGCAAAAATTTGTGGAACAGTACATTGAGGAGAGAACTTAATTTGGAGCAAACTGGAAAAGAAGTTGAGCTGGCAACGGAAAGCAACCGAGGAACAAGTTCAAACTTGTTTTCGATTACAATACATCACCCAGCATGTCTCAGTGTCTCTAAATCTGAAGCAGAACCACTTGTAAAACTGATCGGACCCTGTCGATCTTTATGTCGAGATGCAGCACAGGTATATCAGCAGGAGAGATCGAGAAATATTTTAAGATTGGTGCCATGGCCATTTGACTGCAATCAATTTCCACGACCAAAAGACGTTGATAAAATGTGTATTCCACCCTCACATATGCAAGCAAATTTGAAAATTAACCGAGGAATTAAAAAGCAACCATTTGTTCCGCGCAGAACATACAAATCTACTTAGAAACAAGTTAAATATCTAGCCACATAATTTATGAGGCTCTAGCGAGGAAAGCCGCAATTATTAATAAATTTAGAAATTAAAAATTGAGAAGTATTATTATACAACTCTGATCGGCAACAAGGAGGCTCGGTAATGTGCGTTTGCACATAAAGTTCCGACCCCGCTCATCCAAATTTTGGCTTAAATGTCGACCAAATGAGGAATAGATAGAAGAGCCCAAAAATTCAAGCATTTTTCAAAAAAAAGTGTACGAACAAAAAGATTGCCTCCAACGCAAATAATTCAGTGGAGTAAAAAAAAGCCGCATTAGATTGATGAGATCAGCCATTATTAGGAAAACAAGTCAAGACGAAAAACAAAATCAAACAACAATAACAACGAACATTAATTACACCCAAAAATTTGTCCATTTCAAAAGAAAAACTTATTAACAAGGTCAAAAAGGCGTCGCATAAGACTGAAACTGAACAAAATAACCTGTACTTCACTAGAAAACATACGGGACCACTCCATAAAAAGGCTCCCTGAATATAGACAAAAAAGAACGAAAGACAGCAAAGTCAAAAAAAAAATTGGCTCATATTTTCAAAAACAATGAAAGTGCAAAAAATGAAAACCATTAGATAGCAACTGAAAACATCCAAACTTTTGGTGTTCACAAAAGCCTCTATAGAGGGAACTAGGACCTGTTATTATTTTTTTAATGCGGTTACAAAAAAAACAACAAATAGAGACAACAAACAAAAATTCAATTAAAACTTGCTAGAAATTGATTGAAGCCGTAAAGCCATACTTTGCCCCTCAAAAGATGTTCAATTGAGCCTTTCTCGAACGCCAATATTGTGATATAGGACATCTCAATATGGAGAAGAGATAACAAGTAGACAAAAAGAGAAAAAGGGCTTAATTAAGTAATACTTCTGCATTTTTCGGAAAACAATTATTTTCAAGGTCATGAAAACCATTAGATACAAAATTAAATAATTAAAGAAGTTCGTCTATTTGTCCAAAGGAAGCACTTGAGATCTGTAATTAATTCGAATAATCCGATTCTTAAAAAATTAGAAATTTTACACTTGCACCATCCCTCGCGACAATAATGTCATAAGTGACCTGTAATTAACCGGACCGATAATAACAGACAGAAAAGAACAAATATGCAAATTTAAAAGTGTTTTTTCTTTATTTTTGAAAACAAAGGTTCTCAAAGTCATGAAATTCATCAGCAATCTACTCAAATAAGGATATAGGCTCATTTATTCCACCACAAAAAGGCATCAATACCTGCCATTATCCAGGAAAATTTTTACGACAAAAGAAAACAAAGTAAAAACGACAGTTAAAGACAAACGTAGAAAAATTTGTTTCATTTCCTCGAGAAAGGGGTGTCAAAGCCGTTGAAACTCTATTTTATGCCTTTCAATGATATTATATGTTCAATTGTTCCTTAATCTGAACGCCAGTAATGTGCTTTGCGAAATGTCAATAATGTGATTATGTCAAAAAACGAGAAAAATGCGTGAAAAATGGGCAAATGCCAAGAAAAAAATAAGAAATCTGATGTGAAAAAAAGAAATCTGGTAGTATCAAAGCCAGAAAACCATAACTTAGCGGGTACAACCGCAATAAAGACTAAAGATTTATTCAGTAGAAAGAAGAAGCATTATTTTTTTGCTGACACTAAGCTAAAAGTCCACCAAATTAAGAGAAAAATAATGGCAAAAACAAATAGCTCAATAAGTCATTGTTTATTTAAAAACCAACAGTTTTAAAATTCAAAAATACCCTTAAATTTCGAGTGAAAAAACTACATACCTTATTTTGGAACTGCTGAGAAAGCCATTTGGACCTATCAACAAAGAGCTTTGATTTGAATTGATTTGTTCTTCAATTAAAATAAAAAAGGTTGAACATTTCAAAAGAAAGAGCGACTGATTACAATCCGAATTATTTTTGATTACAATCCGACCAATAAAAGATATGCTATTTCTGGTCGTCCATTAAGTACAATCAATTGTTTCGAAAAATTTAGATCTAGAAAACTTTTTAGTTAAAAGATCAAATATAAATCCCGCTTATTGATAGTCATAGAGTGAAGTTAGCAAAAAAACAGCTGATTTTTAATAAAATTATGATTAGAAAACTGTGAAAGGAAGTGGAAGTCGGACTAGCTCCCTTTGTAGTCTACAAAAATTAAACTAAAATAGTCAGCAATACGTTTTTGCTTTTAAAAATAAAATCGACAGTACTTATGTTAACAATTTTTACATATTTTAGCAAAATTGACAAAATTTCAGGCAAAAATTCGGGAAAATGTGAATGAAAATAACAGAAATTTGTCCAACAATCAAAAAAATTAAACCATGATAACTCTTTTTACAAAACAATAATCAGAAAAATCTTTTAAGTTCCATATTCTACACTGGACGGGCTTTTTAATAATACCAATCACAAATCTCTGCGATGAAGATATCGATCGGTCGAAAATGTCTGTGCAAAAAAAACCAGTTGCGTCTATAGTTTCTCCCCTCAAGAGGGGTCGCAGCAAATAGATATATAGTCATTTAAACATTTCCCATAGCTTCAAATAGGATGTGAGCTTTAAATTAAATATTGTGAAAAGCCGAAACAATAAACCAAAAAAAACTAATTGTAATTTCACGTTTGGCTGGAATAGGATAGATTTTAACAAGGAGGCTGGTCAAAGTGCGTCCACACATAATGTTCAGACCCAGCTCAATAACGTTTTTGACTAAATTGTCCATGAAAAGAGGAAGAGCTAGAAAACTTTCAAAAATCACCTAATGTTCGAAAATAATTGATTCATCCAATTAAAATAGTTTAAAGCTCTAACCAAAACAACATATGCAATCAGTAATTTGAGAGCCAAAAATAACTGCCATTAAAGAGAGTAAGAGACAAGATAAACTACAAAATCAAACGAAACAAGCATTACTTACTACAGAAAGTCCATGTCTATCCATTTTTTGAACAACCTAATAAAAAAAATCAAAATGGCATCAGAATTTAGAAAAAAACGGCTAACATTATATGCAAGCAATATATGGAAACTGTCTTTACTGAGAACAATTAGCAAGTAGGCAGAAAACAAAAAGTACCACGTCAGAAAATACGTTCACTTTTTCCAAAACAAATAGTTTGAAATAAAAAGTCATGAAAGCAATTAGCTATCAACTGAAATCATTCAATCGCTTCATTTGAACCTTCAAAACAAAGCCAACAAATTGCCCGAAGATAGCCGTCGTCGACGCCCGGGACGCAAATCGGGATAAACTCGATGAAAACAGAAAAAGAAAAAAGAAGAGATAGAAAATGTTAAAACGAAACTTGTTTCCTAAGTTCTAAGTTCCTATGTTAAAAAAACTGTTCTCATCCAGTGTGCAGTTTCAGCTAGATTCTAGACCTATACTAACTTCAGCTGCTAAAGTGAAGAGTATTAAGTGTTATACTATTATCAACTAGCAATCGCTCTAACGAACCTAATTCAAAACGGCTTAATGACCGGGCCTAATCGGATTATCCCCTTTCTGTTGATTTTGCTCTTTTGGCGTAAACAGTATTCATTAAAATACGTAATTCAGGGCTTGAAATGATTTAAAATCCATTCAGTTGAAACAGTGAGTGAAGTAAGCCATAAGTCAAAAGTGGAAATCGTGGATTATGTAAAACAAAAAACGTGATCAAAGGGTAAGCGAATAAAAGGAAGGCGCTTAACAAACAGCCGTTTGAGCGGCCATTAATAACACCAATGAGACCTGTCATTATCAAAGAATGTCATAGGACTATAAAAAACAAATCCAGGCTAAAACCACGCAGCCATTTCAATTTTGCAAGGAAATGGTGTCGAAGCGTATAAGGTCAAAATCTATTCTCTAAAAATATTAAAATATAATCAAATGCACCTTATGTCAACGCCATTGATGTGATATGCGACTTGTCAAAAACATGCCATTAATATGACGATGGGACAAGACAGCAAAAGAGAACCTAAAAATCGGGAAATGTCGAAATGTACAAATAGAAAATTTATGAGAACTCATAGTATTCACCAAAAAAAACAATAATTAAAAAAAACAATTAAGACATTATAATTCACTTGAAAAACTCTATGACCTATCTCATCAATGAAAGTACGCTTAATTTAATGGTCGCGAAAAAAAATGAAGTTGGCAAATCTCTGAAATCAAAAAACAAAACAACAGTTAATTTTCAAACGAAAAACTCTAATTAGTTGGCCTATTTTCTGCCTATGGAGGCAATTGTACAATTCATTAGTGCGACTGGGTCAAAAGACTACACATTAAAACTTAATAAAGGTAGAACTCAAAATGTCGCGAACAATTTGCAAACGGTGTTGAAGTCGAAAAACCATTTGTCACCATATGCTTTTCGCTGAAACTATTATGTATGTTTATTGGCATCCCTTTTGCCTGTAAATTTGAGTTTCCGGTAATTAAAGTTTTATTTGAGGTCCTTCTGGTCCGTAACTTCATAAAAAAACAAAAAGGCAAAAGTAATTCAAAAGATAAATACAGCGCCCCCATTACAATCCAAACATTTTTGAACTACAAAAATCCACAATTGGAACAAAACCGGTCTTGCTATTGATGATTCTTCTTAAACAAAAAATTAACCAAATGCTACCAAAATCAGTAATTCATAAAAAAATGATGAATTTTGGATACTTATCGAGTTATATTACCAAAAAAGCATATGTATCAACTGAAGCATTAGCGATGTTCATTAATAGCTCCCTAGATACTGAGTTAGTCTTCAGAAAGAAAATCAAATGCTGACGAAAACTGATGAATCCAATCAAAAATCATGAAAACAAATTGTCGAATCAAATGTACAAATAGAAAATTTATGAGAACTCATAGTATTCACTAAAAAAACAATAATTAAAAAAAACAATTAAGACATTATAGTTCACTTGAAGAACTCTATGTCAAAAAACGAGAAAAATGCGTGAAAAATGGGCAAATGCCATGAAAAAAATAAGAAATCTGATGTGAAAAAAAAAGAAATCTGGTAGTATCAAAGCCAGAAAACCATAACTTAGCGGGTACAACCGCAATAAAGACTAAAGATTTATTCAGTAGAAAGAAGAAGCATTATTTTTTTGCTGACACTAAGCTAAAAGTCCACCAAATTAAGAGAAAAATAATGGCAAAAATAAATAGCTCAATAAGTCATTGTTTATTTAAAAACCAACAGTTTTAAAATTCAAAAATACCCTTAAATTTCGAGTGAAAAAACTACATACCTTATTTTGGAACTGCTGAGAAAGCCATTTGGACCTATCAACAAAGAGCTTTGATTTGAATTGATTTGTTCTTCAATTAAAATAAAAAAGGTTGAACATTTCAAAAGAAAGAGCGACTGATTACAATCCGAATTATTTTTGATTACAATCCGACCAATAAAAGATATGCTATTTCTGGTCGTCCATTAAGTACAATCAATTGTTTCGAAAAATTTAGATCTAGAAAACTTTTTAGTTAAAAGATCAAATATAAATCCCGCTTATTGATAGTCATAGAGTGAAGTTAGCAAAAAACAGCTGATTTTTAATAAAATTATGATTAGAAAACTGTGAAAGGAAGTGGAAGTCGGACTAGCTCCCTTTGTAGTCTACAAAAATTTTGCGTTTTGTTTTCGGGTGTGTATTTCCGTCAAATTGAATCAGTGGACTAAAGAAGCCTATTTCTGGCAATTTCTGATGGAAAAGGCCAAAATGTGAAACGATTAAATTAAAATTAAACTAAAATAGTCAGCAATACGTTTTTGTTTTTAAAAATAAAATCGACAGTACTTATGTTAACAATTTTTACATATTTTAGCAAAATTGACAAAATTTCAGGCAAAAATTCGGGAAAATGTGAATGAAAATAACAGAAATTTGTCCAACAATCAAAAAAATTAAACCATGATAACTCTTTTTACAAAACAAAAATCAGAAAAATCTTTTAAGTTCCATATTCTACACTGGACGGGCTTTTTAATAATACCAATCACAAATCTCTGCGATGAAGATATCGATCGGTCAAAAATGTCTGTGCAAAAAAAAACCAGTTGCGTCTATAGTTTCTCCCCTCAAGAGGGGTCGCAACAAATAGATATGTAGTCATTTAAACTTTTCCCATAGCTTCAAATAGGATGTGAGCTTTAAACTAAATATTGTGAAAAGCCGAAACAATAAACCAAAAAAAACTAATTGTAATTTCACGTTTGGCTGGAATAGGATAGATTTTAACAAGGAGGCTGGTCAAAGTGCGTCCACGCATAATGTTCAGACCCAGCTCAATAACGTTTTGACTAAATTGTCCATGAAAAGAGGAAGAGCTAGAAAACTTTCAAAAATCACCTAATGTTCGAAAATAATTGATTCATCCAATTAAAATAGTTTAAAGCTCTAACCAAAACAACATATGCAATCAATAATTTGAGAGCCAAAAATAACTGCCATTAAAGAGAGTAAGAGACAAGATTAGCAAGTAGGCAGAAAACAAAAAGTACCACGTCAGAAAATACGTTCACTTTTTCCAAAACAAATAGTTTGAAATAAAAAGTCAGGAAAGCAATTAGCTATCAACTGAAATCATTCAATCGCTTCATTTGAACCTTCAAAACATAGCCAACAAATTGCCCGAAGATAGCCGTCGTCGACGCCCGGGACGCAAATCGGGATAAACTCGATGAAAACAGAAAAAGAAAAAAGAAGAGATAGAAAATGACAAAACGAAACTTGTTTCCTAAGTTCTAAGTTCCTATGTTAAAAAAACTGTTCTCATCCAGTGTGCAGTTTCAGCTAGATTCTAGACCTATACTAACTTCAGCTTCTAAAGTGAAGAGTATTAAGTGTTATACTATTATCAACTAGCAATCGCTCTAACGAACCTAATTCAAAACGGCTTAATGACCGGGCCTAATCGGATTATCCCCTTTCTGTTGATTTTGCTCTTTTGGCGTGGACAGTATTCATTAAAATACGTAATTCAGGGCTTGAAATGATTTAAAATCCATTCAGTTGAAACAGTGAGTGAAGTAAGCCATAAGTCAAACGTGGAAATCGTGGATTATGTAAAACAAAAAACGTGATCAAAGGGTAAGCGAAAAAAGGAAGGCGCTTAACAAACAGCCGTTTGAGCGGCCATTAATAACACCAATGAGACCTGTCATTATCAAAGAATGTCATAGGACTATAAAAAACAAATCCAGGCTAAAACCACGCAGCCATTTCAATTTTGCAAGGAAACAGTGTCGAAGCGTATAAGGTCAAAATCTATTCTCTAAATTTATTAAAATATAATCAATTGCGCCTTATGTCAACGCTATTGATGTGATATGCGACTTGTCAAAAACGTGCCATTAATATGACGATGGGACAAGACAGCAAAAGAGAACCTGAAAATCGGGAAATGTCGAAATGTACAAATAGAAAATTTATGAGAACTCATAGTATTCACCAAAAAAAACAATAATTAAAAAAAACAATTAAGACATTATAGTTCACTTGAAAAACTCTATGACCTATCTCCTCAATGAAAGTACGCTTAATTTAATGGTCGCGAAAAAAATGAAGTTGGCAAATCTTTGAAATCAAAAAACAAAACATCAGTTAATTTTCAAACGAAAAACTCTAATTAGTTGGCCTATTTTCTGCCTATGGAGGCAATTGTACAATTCATTAGTGAGACTGGGTCAAAAGACTACACAATAAAACTTAATAAAGGTAGAACTCAAAATGTCGCGAACAATTTGCAAACGGTGTTGAAGTCGAAAAACCATATGTCACCATATGCTTTTCGCTGAAACTATTATGTATGTTTATTGGCATCCCTTTTGCCTGTAAATTTGAGTTTCCGGTAATTAAAGTTTTATTTGAGGTCCTTCTGGTCCGTAACTTCATAAAAAAACAAAAAGGCAAAAGTAATTCAAAAGATATATACAGCGCCCCCATTACAATCCAAACATTTTTGAACTTCAAAAATCCACAATTGGCTCAAAACCGGTCTTGCTATTACCGATTCTTCTTAAACAAAAAATTAACCAAATGCTACCAAAATCAGTAATTCATTAAAAAAATGATGAATTTTGGATACTTATCGAGTTATATTACCAAAAAAGCATATGTGTCAACTGAAAGCATTAGCGATGTTCATTAATAGCTCCCTAGATACTGAGTTAGTCTTCAGAAAGAAAATCAAATGCTGACGAAAACTGAAGAATCCAATCAAAAATCATGAAAACAAATTGTCGAGCCATAAAAATCATGAGCTTTATATGGGACCTCTTATTAATTGCAGCTTTAAATGAAAAAATATTATATATTGGTTGGGATGAAAAAATTGAAAAACAATATTTAAAAGGACAAACCCAAAATACAATCCGAATCCTTTTTCATCCTTTTTCAAAGCAATGAGACCAAAACTTGCCTTTCTATCGCTGCTCGGCTGTTAAAAACGCAATTGTTCTAAAATATTTCGAAAATAAAAAAGAAAGTAGGAAAATGCTGAATTTTCAAAAAATTTAGCTGCAAAGTTTTGCCTAAAAAATGAGTTCAAACAATTCATTAACTTAACTCTCTTCAATCTTTAAACGTAAGACCATCGAGACTATTATTATCAATTTTATCATATTTTGTCAAAATTGATCAAAATTTAAGCAAAAATTACAAAAAACGTGAACAAAACAACGGAAGTTAGGCTAACGTTCACAAATTTTTGAACCTTGGTAACGCTTGAAAAAAAATTTCAAAAATTATTTTAATTTGAAAATCAACGCTTGGCAAGATTTCTAATGATACCACTGACAATCCTGTGCCATGAATAAATCGACCGGCGAAAATTGAATGCTAAAAAACACATTTGAGCATATAGTTCCTTCCCCACTAAAGTGGGCCGGAACAATTAAATGCCATGGCCAGCAGGGCATGATCACATCTGCAGAAAACAGCCAAAGCACAAACAATAACATTAGGTTGTCCTAATCATAAGGCCAAAAAGAGCACGCTCTTCTTCAACATCCCTTCGGATCTTTTCAATTATCCCTTTTTATCACCTAAAAGAGTGTTCTCCCCTTAATTAAACTTACTATAATATAAACAATTAGCCTTGTATAACAATGAGCGCGATAGGGACTAGGTACGCCATGGGATGTAATTTGGAAATTGCAATCGGGGCAAAGCCTCGACGGGCCCACTTTCTGGTGGGATTATAACAGGATGAAGTTTTAAATGTATGACACCTAAATTCTGCATCAAATGGAGGAGAAAAAATAAATGCAATCAAACACTTAATATCCGTTAAGAATTAGTCATAGTTGCCGGGCCGGTGGGCGCGCTTTACGAAGCCGCGATGACTGACTCTTTGTTTCCAGATTACATACCAGGGCGAGTGAGAAGCATTACATGGACCGCGGTCCAAAATCGTCTGCACAATTTGTCGTTGCTTATGTAGAAGTGGAATTTCTAACTTAAGCTATCTTAGGAAATTTAAGAAGTTATAGCAAGGCACTAACCTTGGGTTATTTCTCAGAAGTTTCGAACTAAAATAGAATGAAAGAATAATGGTTAAGTAAGTTAAGATTTATTAGCGGTTTAATCAACAAATATTGATCTTGATAAGTGAAGGCAGTTCTGATTTGTTTAAACTGAACTGATTTAGAACCTTCAAGGAGAGTTAGATATCTAAGCTCAAACTAAAGGTTACTTACTAAATTGGGGATAAACATGTTTTAAAAATGTAAATTAGGGACTTTTCACATAAGATTAGTTTGTAAAAAGAAATCGGACTTGACTATATCTCCATTATTTACTTTTGCAGGGTATATATGCCACTTGATTATTGTATACGTTCAGAGCTTCTTTCCTAAGTGAAGTCTCTCCTTTCTGTTGGTAAGACAGAGAGTAACTATCTAGATTTTTGCGAGTTTTTGATATAGTTTTCTTAGTAGGCATAAGTACAAGAAGTTAAGTGGTGTTAACTTTTTCTACGTATAGGATTGTGCCCGTTTTTCTTCATAAGTTAGCTAGGGCAGAAGGTCTTTACGAGAATTAAAGTCGTCTAGAGGGCTAACTTAGTGAAAGACAATACGTTTCGTCTGGCCAAGGGGACCAAATCCACATGAGCATGGCCAAAATTGAACTTCGGAAGCTTAAAAGCAAGCCGAAGCTTTGATGCATACATCCGCAACAACATCACGCTCTAAAAACGTTATCAAGTCTGCTGGCTTCAATCTTTCGTGAGGTCACAAAATGCCCATTTCCCACAATTAAATGGAATTGCTCTCTCTTCTGTAGGGAAGAAACGCCCGAGTAAATCGGCCAAAAGGGTCGAAAAAAGGGTCGAAAAGGGTCGAGTTCTGTTGTCGTCATGAAATCAGCGGACACAGTCTTTTGTGCTGAAACTCCGAATTTTCCCTTCTCAGTACTATATTTTTCGAAAGGATTCGACCAAGCCCCTTTCAAAAAAACCGCATTGATTAATGACAAGACTGTATAATCGCGTGCGTCAATATTTACTTCTTTGAACTTCTTTTTTGTTTCTCTTTTTACCCAATCACTACGTTTGCGCTGAAAAACTTTCGCATGTCAGATATTAACTTAAATGTAGCACCATAATTTTTTATCAACATTAAGCTTCACAGTGCAGTTCAAAAACATGTACAAAAAATTGCTGTCCTATTCTTCTTCTGAGCAATTGATTCAATGGTTTTTGGTCAAAATATTTTAAAAAATCCTTTATACAACAATGATTTCTATAATTTAGGTAAAAAAGCTGCAAAACAAAACTTCCAATCTAATTTTTTTCTAAAACAGCCAGTAAATTTAAAATTATTAGATTAATTTTTTGAATATTGAGACGATGAATCTTTACTTCTTACAGAACTGTTAAAACAGGATTAATCTATCTTTACTAATAACTTACTCATTGTGGCTCTAAACAAAGAATATTCTCTCAGAGATTATTCGAGGTATTTGGTAAAATATACACCTCAGTACAACTTTTCTTCACTGCAAATTGCCAATCAAAAGCAATAAACAGTTAATCAATTATATTTAGTTCTACGCACAAAATCTATCTAATCAACAATAAATTTTCTGAATTATAGTCAACCTCTAAAATTTCACGGAGCAAATAAGCTCTAAAATAAGCAGAATAATTCGCGATCTCAATGGCACAGATAAAACCTCATTAGAAGTGATAGAAAATTTGTTAGAAGCAAAAGTATTCATTGAGCTGATTATTGCAGAAAATTAAAGGCACCATTAGTTTAAAAGCACCATTAGCTTAAAGCAGGGATAGAGATAGTTCAAGATATCTATTATATGCAATTTATTACATGAAAATTGGAAGAATAACAACTATCTTTTACAAATTTATGGATCGCAATTGTTTATATTATGCAATAATTGCCATACACGATATCTCAAATATCTGCACAGTTATGACACTGCCTTCGCCCACAACGGAAAATACGACCATCTATAATTGCATATTTACAAATTTAAGGGTGTCCGGAATATTAGCCGACGTGAAAATTAGCCGAAAAAGTAAAAAAGTAGGAAAACTAGAAGAACTAATAGCTGAGATAATTGCTGTAAGCAAACATAAGTTGGACGCGCAATTATCTAACTCGCTAACACATGAAATTAACGCATTTGGCCATGCCTCGCGGGCCATGGGACTTGATATGAATCTACCCAGGCTTAGGTACAGACTAATGAATAGACAATGCTCGACCAAAAAGTACTATGAAGAGACCGTACTCGACTCATTTGAGCTATGAAAAGACCTTACCTCGATTTAAGACACGCTGGACTTTAGCTCGACAGAGATTTTTCACAAAAGACTTTAGCTCGACCCAAAAGTTTACGAAAGACTTAAGCTCGACTCAAAAGTATATATATGTATGTATGTGTGTATGTATGTATGTACGTATGTATGATGTATGTGTGTACAAATTGTACAAATTGTGCTGGCTTTGCATGATAAACTTTTTCTGGGGGTCATTTTAAGTCGCTTTGCTATTTTTTGTTTGGTAATTACAAATTAGTGGCAGAAAAATCGGAGCGTGCTTCACGTTTCTAATGATTTCTTCTGAACTACTGTGTCCATTAAGACAAGCATAGTCGTGTTTTGTTGATTTTAGGTTCTTCTTGTCTATAATGTATAATTTTTTTCTTAAATCTTCCTGCTTAGAAAGTTATTGGGCTCTCCGTTTATAAAATTTTTTAAAAAACTGTTGTTTAAAAATGATTTTAGTATTGATGCAGTTATTCTTTTATTTGTAGCATTGCTACTTGCAAACTGTGTTATTTTGGCTTTGTTTTGATCCATCAAATTTTAGGAATACTCAATTTTTGGAATTTCGTACGTCTTTATTTTCTAAAACTTATGAAAATCTCAAGTGACTTCTTTTTTGGCAAATCATACAAAACAACCTGATGGACTATGCGGCGAGGTGGGATATTGTTCCTACTTCGAGGAAGAAGTTTTCAGCGTCCAGAAAGTATAGATTGTGCTTGCTTTAAATTCTAAACCTCTTCTGAGGGCCGTTTTATGTCGCTTTGCTATAAATCTTCCTGCTTAAAAAGTTATTGGGCTCTCCGTTTAAAAATTTTTTTGAAAAACTGTTGATTCAAAATGATTTTAGTATTGATGCAGTTTTTCTTTCATTTGTAGTATTGCTGCTTGCAATCTGTTTTGTTTAGGTTTTTTTGATCCATCAAAATTTTGGAATACTCAATTTTTGGAATTTCATGTCTTCATTTTCTAAAACTTATGAAAATCTCGAGTGACTTATTTTTTGGCAAATCTTACAAAACAACCTGATGGACTAAAAAAAACACTTCATTTGCGCAACAAATGTCAGTGTTTTAGAGCCCTCAGTTAGAGGTGAGTATCCCCATAAATATTTTGCATAGTAGTTTTTTGAATTGAGATTTGGCCCTGAATCTGGTTACCTCGCTTTTTTGGTCAAATAGCAATTTTGTTACGAGCTGATTGTTTCAGGATTAATATTTTCTTTCAATTTATTTTGAATTTTCATTTCAATCACAGCCTTCAAAAAAAGAAAGCCGGACAACTAAGAATATTTGCTACAGATATCTAAGCCAAATCTGCATTTGCGGAGGAAAGAACTGGTTTCATCACATTGAGAAAGAAAATTAAGTTTGTACTTTTTCGAATTTCTCATTCAATTTCTAATCAAAACAAGTAATTTTTGGCACAATCTGTTTCTGTTAGGACGTTCTTCTCTGGAATGGCTAGTTACAGTCCTGAAGATATTCTTTAGAACAGTGATTCAATATTGAATGCGGAAAAACGAAATGTTTTCTCAAATGTTAAGGCTGAGGTGTGTTTTGCGCAATTGAACAAGTTCTTCGGCGTGCGTTTTGTGTTTTCTAGACACTATTCAAGTTCAACAATTTTTCGTTTTCACGATTTCATCAAATTTCTGTGGATGTTGTTTTAAGTCGAAACACGCAAAACATCGTAGCCTTCATGGTGAGGTGGGAAATCTTTTCCCACCTGATCGTGAAGGTTCTCCGTGACCTATGACATCGAATTCGACCAGAATTACACCCAAAAAGACGCCGGGAATGCTGTTTCACGTTGTTTTACGTCGTTTCCGGAGAATTTGGGCTTCGATTTTAGCCCAAAAAATGGGGTACAGAACAGCATTTTGTTAAAATCTTGTGAAGTACTGGACAAAACTAAACGGATGTAATCGCATTTTGTTAGCAATGAACCCCTCTTGTTTGGTTGGTTTCCCAAATCGGCCTAATCAAAAAGTTATTATTGTTCAAAGTTGAAATAGGTCGAATTTTCGGGTTATTCTGGGTGACCCAAATTTCGGTTCTACAAAACACGTGATTTACCCAACAAGTGTTAGTGTTTTAGAATTCAAAGTTAGTGGGGAGTCTCCAGATATATATTTTGTATGTAGTTTTCCGTAGTTCGGGTGGTGTATTTTAGCTAAACGTGACCCGTACTTGTCCTATTTGGTCATTTGGTACGGTACCTTTATGTTGGTATATCTCCTCGTAGAAAGAACCGATTTTCGATCTGCTGGTTGATTTGAACTCAACTTGAGCCGTTCTTGAATCCCTGTAAATAACGTTTTGTTTCTTTCAGCCGTTTTCGAGAAATTGGCCAGGACACATACCTCCATTTTGACCAATTCGTGTCCAGTACATTTCGTGTTTATACATGTTACACCATCAAAACTCGCTATTTTAGACCCCAAAGTTAGTTCGTTATATTCGTTCAATAATGGTGATTGTCGCCATATATATTTTCCAGGCCATTTTATGTACTTCAAATGGTCAATTTTAGCTCTAAAAATGGCGTATCTCTCTTCCGGGGTCATTTGGTACGGTACCTTATTTTTGCTATAACTCCTTGAAGAATGCACCGATTGGGCTCATTTTTTAAAATGATGCGTATCTCAAGCAGTGCTACAAACTGTAGCAAGGGCGTTTTTTTATCAGCCGTTTTCGAGAAATTGGCCTGGGAACTTGGCCCCGGTTTGACCTCCTGGGGAGAGAAACATCACCACTGAAGACCAACAATTCTTCTCTTTCAGATTGTTGTTAATGCTCCAAAATTGTTAGCACAGTTTGCCGTGACGATCTGGATTGTGTTTCAATTAGTTATTGTAAGTTTCTTGTTGAAGTAGAGGAAAAATTGCTGATCGAGCACATGAGTCGTGGGAAAAGGTGGTCACATTGACTGAATGCTCATCGGCTTTGATTTTCTAAGTACTTATCAGAAACAGGTGATGGTATATATGGTTCTAAAGCCCGTTTTACGGGCAATTCAATGAGCTATGTCTCGTTTCGATTGGTTCAGTATTTCAGTAGTCATTAACGATTTTCGACCTCGAAACTCCGAAAAACACCACATGCTCACTGCTCGATCTTTAATTTTTCTTTAATCAGTGTTTATGTTGATAACCGGTTAATATGAGTTGCGATATCATTGCACCAGACTTTTAAGAACATGGCGATTTCTTTTGATTCACCTTCTATAGCTTGTGTTGGAAAAAAGTTCGGTTTTCATACGGAAATTTGCGAACTTCGCAAATAACGAATTTCAAAAATAGGTCTTATTCATCGGGTCAAGGAGTTGTTCAAATCGAACCAAACTCGGTATGGAGTATCCCATAGGTACCTGGATTGTAAAACAAAAAGAATTTTTGCTATAGCTTGTCTAGGAAAAAAGTTAAATTTTTATACGGAATTTTGCGAATTTCGCAAATAACGAATTTTAAAAATAGGTCTTCTTCATCGGGTCAAGAGCTGTTCAAATCGAACCAAACTCGGTATGGAGTATCCCCTGGGTACCTAGATTGTAAACCAAACAGAATTTTTGTAATAGCTTGTCTCGGAAAAAAGTAAGTTTTTCATACGGAAATTTGCGAATTTCGCGATTTGCGAATTTTAAATAATTTTGAAAAAAAGGTCTTTCTGATTAGGTCATAGAGTTGTCCAAATCAAACAAAACTCGGCATGGAGTATCACCATTGTAATTAGAGTGTAAAGCAACAAGATTTTCCGCTATAGCTTGCCTAGCAAAAAAGTTAGATTTTCATACGTAAATTTGCAAACTTCGCAAATAACGAATTTTAAAAATAGGTCTTTTTCATCGGGTCAAGGAGTTGTTCAAATCGAACAAAACTCGGCATGGAGTATCCCATGGGTACCTAGCTTGTAAAACAAAAAGAATTTTTGCCATAGCTTAACTAGGAAAAAAGTTAGGTTTTCATACGGAAGTTTGCCAATTTCGCGATTTGCAAATTTTAAATAATTTTGAAAAATAAGTCTTTTGATTAGGTCTTAAAGTTGTCCAAAGTGGACCAAAATCGGTGTGGAGTATCCCACGGTTATCTGGATCGTAAAACAAAAAGAGTTTTTGGTATAGATTGTCTGGGAAAAAAGTTAGTTTTTCATACGGAAAATTGCGAATTTCGCGATTTGCAAATTTTAAATAATTTTGAAATATAGGTCTTTTTGATTAGGTCATAGAGTTGTCCAAATCAAACAAAACTCGGCATGGAGTATCACCATTGTAATTAGAGTGTAAAGCAAGAAGATTTTCCGCTATAGCTTGCCTAGCAAAAAAGTTAGATTTTCGTACGTAAATTTGCAAATTTCGCAAATAACGAATTTTAAAAATAGGTCTTTTTCATCGGGTCAAGGAGTTGTTCAAATCGTACCAAACTCGGTATGGAGTATCCCATGGGTACCTAGATTGTAGATCAAAAAGAATTTTTGGTATAGCTTGCCTAGCAAAAAGTTAGTTTTTCATACGGAAATTTGCGGTTATTTCGAATAAGTCATTTTGAAAATAGGTCTTTTTGATTAGGTCTTAAAGTTGTTCAAAGGGAATCAAACTTGGCATGGGGTATCCCCTGTGTATATAGAGTTTACAACGAAAAAAAAAAGAATTTTTTCTATAGCTTGTCTAGGAAAAAAGTTAGGTTTTCATACGGAAATTTGCGAATTTCGCGATTAGCGAATTTTAATAATTTTGAAAAATAGGTCTTTTTGATTAGGTCATAGAGTTGTCCGAGTATCGCCATTGTAATTAGAGGGTAAAACAACAAGATTTTTCGCAATAGCTTGGCTAGCAAAAAAGTTAGATTTTCATAGGGAAATTTGCGAATTTCGCAAATAACGAATTTTAAAAATAGGTCTTTTTCATCGGGTCAAGGAGTTGTTCAAATAGAACCAAACTCGGTATGTATGGAGTATCCCATGGGTACCTAGATTGTAAACCAAAAAATTTGGAATAGCTTGTCCAGGAAAAAAGTAAGTTTTTCATACGGAAATTTGCGAATTTCGCGATTTGCGAATTTTAAATAATTTTGAATAATAGGTCTTTTTGATTAGGTCATAGAGTTGTCCAAATTGAAACGAGATCGGTGTGGAGTATCCCATGGGTACCTAGATTGTAGATCAAAAAGAACTTTTGGTATAGCTTGCCTAGCAAACAAGTTAGTTTTTCATACGGAAATTTGCGATTATTTCAAATAATTAATTTTAAAAACAAGTCTTTTTGATTAGGTCTTAAAGTTTTCCAAAGTGGACCAAACCCGGTGTGGAGTATCCCACGGGTATCTGGATCGTAAAACAAAAAGAATTTTTGGCATAGCTTGTCTAGGCAAAAAGTTAGTTTTTCATACGGAAATTTGCGAATTTCGCGATTTGCGAATTTTAAATAATTTCGAAAAATAGTTCTTTTTGATTAGGTCATAGAGTTGTCTAAATTGAAGCAAACTCGTTGTGGAGTATCCCATGGGTACCTAGATTGTAAAACAAAGATTTTTTTGATATAGCTTGTCTAGGAAAAAAGTTAGCTTTTCATACGGAAATTTGCGAATTTCGCAAATAACGAATTTTAAAAATAGGTCTTTTCCATCGGGTCAAGGAGCTGCTCAAATCGAACCGATCTCGGTATGGAGTATCCCATGAGTACCTAGATTGTAAAACAAAAAGAAATTTTGCTATAGCTTGTCTAGGAAAAAAGTTAGCTTTTCATACGAAAATTTGCGAATTTCGCAAATAACGAATTTTAAAAATAGGTCTTTTTCATCGGGTCAAGGAGCTGCTCAAATCGAACCAAACTCGGTATGGAGTATCCCATGAGTACCTAGATTGTAAAACAAAAAGAATTTTTGGCATAGCTTGTCTAGGAAAAAAGTTAGTTTTTCATACGGAAATTTGCGAATTTCGCGATTTGCGAATTTTAAATAATTTCGATAAATAGGTCTTTTTGATTAGGTCATAGAGTTGTCTAAATTGAAGCAAACTCGGTGTGGAGTATCCCATGGGTACCTAGATTGTAAAACAAAAAGACTTTTTTGCTATAGCTTGTCTAGGAAAAAAGTTAGCTTTTCATACGGAAATTTGCGAATTTCGCAAATAACGAATTTTAAAAATAGGTCTTTTTCATCGGGTCAAGGAGCTGCTCAAATCGACCCGAACTCGGTATGGAGTATCCCATGAGTACCTAGATTGTAAAACAAAAAGAAATTTTGCTATAGCTTGTCTAGGAAAAAAGTTAGCTTTTCATACGGAAATTTGCGAATTTCGCAAATAACGAATTTTAAAAACAGGTCTTTTTCATCGGGTCAAGGAGCTGCTCAAATCGAACCAAACTCGGTATGGAGTATCCCATGGGTACCTAGATTGTAGATCAAAAAGAATTTTTGGTATAGCTTGTCTAGGAAAAAAGTTACGTTTTTCATACGGAAATTTGCGAATTTCGCGATTTGCGAATTTTAAATAATTTTGAAATATAGGTCTTTTTGATTAGGTCATAGAGTTGTCGAAATTGAACCAAACTCGATGTGGAGTATCCCATGGGTACCTAGATTGTAAAACAAAAAGAAATTTTGCTATAGCTTTTCTAGGAAAATAGTTAGGTTTTCATACGGAAATTTGCGAATTTCGCAAACAACGAATTTAAAAACAGGTCTTTTTCATCGGGTCAAGGAGTTGTTCAAATCAAACCAAACTGGGTATAGAGTATCCCATGGGTACCTAGACTGTAAAACAAAAAGAAATTTTGCTATGGCTTGTCTAGGAAAAAAGTTAGCTTTTCATACGGAAATTTGCGAATTTCGCAAACAACGAATTTTAAAAATAGGTCTTTTTCATCGGGTCAAGGAGCTGCTCAAATCGAACCGAACTCGGTATGGAGTATCCCATGAGTACCTAGATTGTAAAACAAAAAGAAATTTTGCTATAGCTTGTCTAGGAAAAAAGTTAGCTGTTCATACGGAAATTTGCGAATTTCGCAAATAACGAATTTTAAAAATAGGTCTTTTTCATCGGGTCAAGGAGCTGCTCAAATCAAGCCAAACTCGGTATGGAGTATCCCATGAGTACCTAGATTGTAAAACAAAAAGAATTTTTGGTATAGCTTATCTAGGAAAAAGTTACGTTTTTCATACGGAAATTTGCGAATTTCGCGATTTGCGAATTTTAAATAATTTTGAAATATAGGTCTTTTTGATTAGATCATAGAGTTGTCGAAATTGAACCAAACTCGGCGTGGAGTATCCCATGGGTACCTAGATTGTAAAACAAAAAAAATTTTGCTATAGCTTTTCTAGGAAAATAGTTAGGTTTTCATACGGAAATTTGCGAATTTCGCAAACAACGAATTTTAAAAACAGGTCTTTTTCATCGGGTCAAGGAGTTGTTCAAATCAAAACAAACTGGGTATAGAGTATCCCAAGGGTACCTAGATTGTAAAACAAAAAGAAATTTTGCTATAGCTTGTCTCGGAAAAAAGTTAGATTTTCATACGGAAATTTGCGAATTTCGCAAATAACGAATTTTAAAAATAGGTCTTTTTTCATCGGGTCAAGGAGTTGTTTAAATTGAACCAAACTCGGTATGGAGTATTCCATGGGTACCTAGATTGTAAAACAAAAAAAATTTTGCTATAGCTTAACTAGGAAAAAAGTTAGGTTTTCATACGGAAGTTTGCCAATTTCGCGATTAGCGAACTTTAAAATTTTGAAAAATAGGTCTTTTTGATTAGGCCATAGAGTTGTCCAAATTGAACTAAACTCGGCATGGAGTATCACCATTGTAATAAGGGGGTAAAACAGCAAGATTTTTTGCTATAGCTTGCCTAGCAAAAAAAGTTAGTTGTTCATACGGAAATTTCCTATAATTTCCGAATAATTTTGAAAAAGCAATTTTAAAAATGTCTTTTTGATTAGGTCTCAAAATTGACCAAAGTAAACCAAACTCGGTATGGAGTATCCCCTGTGTACCTAGATTGTAAAACAAAAAGATTTTTTTGCTATAGCTTGTCTAGGAAAAAAGTTAGGTTTTCATACGGAAATTTGCGAATTTCGCAAACAACGAATTTTAAAAACAGGTCTTTTTCATCGGGTCAAGGAGTTGTTCAAATCAAAACAAACTGGGTATAGAGTATCCCAAGGGTACCTAGATTGTAAAACAAAAAGAAATTTTGCTATAGCTTGTCTCGGAAAAAAGTTAGATTTTCATACGGAAATTTGCGAATTTCGCAAATAACGAATTTTAAAAATAGGTCTTTTTTCATCGGGTCAAGGAGCTGCTCAAATCGAACCAAACTCGGTATGGAGTATCCCATGAGTACCTAGATTGTAAAACAAAAAGAATTTTTGGCATAGCTTGTCTAGGAAAAAAGTTAGTTTTTCATACGGAAATTTGCGAATTTCGCGATTTGCGAATTTTAAATAATTTCGATAAATAGGTCTTTTTGATTAGGTCATAGAGTTGTCTAAATTGAAGCAAACTCGGTGTGGAGTATCCCATGGGTACCTAGATTGTAAAACAAAAAGATTTTTTTGCTAAAGCTTGTCTAGGAAAAAAGTTAGCTTTTCATACGGAAATTTGCGAATTTCGCAAATATTGAATTTTAAAAATAGGTCTTTTTCATCGGGTCAAGGAGCTGCTCAAATCGAACCGAACTCGGTATGGAGTATCCCATGAGTACCTAGATTGTAAAACAAAAAGAAATTTTGCTATAGCTTGTCTAGGAAAAAAGTTAGCTTTTCATACGGAAATTTGCGAATTTCGCAAATAACGAATTTTAAAAACAGGTCTTTTTCATCGGGTCAAGGAGCTGCTCAAATCGAACCAAACTCGGTATGGAGTATCCCATGGGTACCTAGATTGTAGATCAAAAAGAATTTTTTGGTATAGCTTGTCTAGGAAAAAAGTTACGTTTTTCATACGGAAATTTGCGAATTTCGCGATTTGCGAATTTTAAATAATTTTGAAATATAGGTCTTTTTGATTAGGTCATAGAGTTGTCGAAATTGAACCAAACTCGGTGTGGAGTATCCCATGGGTACCTAGATTGTAAAACAAAAAAATTTTGCTATAGCTTTTCTAGGAAAATAGTTAGGTTTTCATACGGAAATTTGCGAATTTCGCAAACAACGAATTTTAAAAACAGGTCTTTTTCATCGGGTCAAGGAGTTGTTCAAATCAAACCAAACTGGGTATAGAGTATCCCATGGGTACCTAGACTGTAAAACAAAAAGAAATTTTGCTATGGCTTGTCTAGGAAAAAAGTTAGCTTTTCATACGGAAATTTGCGAATTTCGCAAACAACGAATTTTAAAAATAGGTCTTTTTCATCGGGTCAAGGAGCTGCTCAAATCGAACCGAACTCGGTATGGAGTATCCCATGAGTACCTAGATTGTAAAACAAAAAGAAATTTTGCTATAGCTTGTCTAGGAAAAAAGTTAGCTTTTCATACGGAAATTTGCGAATTTCGCAAATAACGAATTTTAAAAATAGGTCTTTTTCATCGGGTCAAGGAGCTGCTCAAATCGAGCCAAACTCGGTATGGAGTATCCCATGAGTACCTAGATTGTAAAACAAAAAGAATTTTTGGTAAAGCTTGTCTAGGAAAAAAGTTACGTTTTTCATACGGAAATTTGCGAATTTCGCGATTTGCGAATTTTAAATAATTTTGAAATATAGGTCTTTTTGATTAGATCATAGAGTTGTCGAAATTGAACCAAACTCGGCGTGGAGTATCCCATGGGTACCTAGATTGTAAAACAAAAAAAATTTTGCTATAGCTTTTCTAGGAAAATAGTTAGGTTTTCATACGGAAATTTGCGAATTTCGCAAACAACGAATTTTAAAAACAGGTCTTTTTCATCGGGTCAAGGAGTTGTTCAAATCAAAACAAACTGGGTATAGAGTATCCCAAGGGTACCTAGATTGTAAAACAAAAAGAAATTTTGCTATAGCTTGTCTCGGAAAAAAAGTTAGATTTTCATACGGAAATTTGCGAATTTCGCAAATAACGAATTTTAAAAATAGGTCTTTTTTCATCGGGTCAAGGAGTTGTTTAAATTGAACCAAACTCGGTATGGAGTATTCCATGGGTACCTAGATTGTAAAACAAAAAAAATTTTGCTATAGCTTAACTAGGAAAAAAGTTAGGTTTTCATACGGAAGTTTGCCAATTTCGCGATTAGCGAACTTTAAAATTTTGAAAAATAGGTCTTTTTGATTAGGTCAGAGAGTTGTCCAAATTGAACTAAACTCGGCATGGAGTATCACCATTGTAATAAGGGGGTAAAACAGCAAGATTTTTTGCTATAGCTTGCCTAGCAAAAAAAGTTAGGTTTTCATACGGAAATTTGCGAATTTCGCGAATAACGAATTTTGAAAATAGGTCTTTTTTATCGGATCAAGGAGTTGTTCAAAGTGAACCAAACTTGGTATGGGGTATCCCCTGTGTATATAGAGTCTACAGCAAAAAGAATTTTTGCTATAGCTTGTCTAGGAAAAAAGTTAGTTGTTCATACGGAAATTTCCTATAATTTCCGAATAATTTTGAAAAAGCAATTTTAAAAATAAGTCTTTTTGATTAGGTCTCAAAATTGTCCAAAGTAAACCAAACTCGGTATGGAGTATCCCCTGTGTACTAAGAGTCCAACAGAGATAAAATTTGTGCTATAGCTTGTCTAGGAAAAAAGTTAGTTTTTCATACGGAAATTTGCGATTATTTCAAATAAGTAATTTTAAAAAAAGGTCTTTTTGATTATGTCTTAAAATTGTCCAAAGTGGACCAAACTCGGTCTGGAGTGTCCCACGGGTATCTGGATCGTAAAACGAAAAGAATTTTTGGTATAGCTTGTCTAGGAAAAAAGTTAGTTTTTCATACGGAAATTTGCGAATTTCGCGATTTGCAAATTTTAAATAATTTTGAAAAATAGGTCTTTTTGATTAGGTCATAGAGTTGTCTAAATTGAACCAAACTCGATGTGGAGTATCCCATGGGTACCTAGATTGTAAAACAAAGATTTTTTGCTATAGCTTGTCTAGGAAAAAAGTTGTTCTTCATACGGAAATTTGCGAATTTCGCAAATAACGAATTTTAAAAATAGGTCTTTTTCATCGGGTCAAGGAGCTGCTCAAATCGAACTAATCTCGGTATGGAGTATCCCATGAGTACCTAGATTGTGAAACAAAAAGAATTTTTGGTATAGCTTGTCTAGGAAAAAAGTTAGTTTTTCATACGGAAATTTGCGAATTTCGCGATTTGCGAATTTAAATTAATTTTGAAATATAGGTCTTTTTGATTAGGTCATAGAGTTGTCGAAATTGAACCAAACTCGGTGTGGAGTATCCCATGGGAAACTAGATTGTAAAACAAAAAAATTTTTGCTATAGCTTGTCTAGGAAAATAGTTAGGTTTTCATACGGAAATTTGCGAATTTCGCAAACAACGAATTTTAAAAACAGGTCTTTTTCATCGGGTCAAGGAGTTGTTCAAATTGAACCAAACTCGATGTGGAGTATCCCATGGGAAACTAGATTGTAAAACAAAAAAAAATTTTTGCTATAGCTTGTCTAGGAAAATATTTAGGTTTTCATACGGAAATTTGCGAATTTCGCAAACAACGAATTTTAAAAACAGGTCTTTTTCATCGGGTCAAGGAGTTGTTCAAATCGAACCAAACTGGGTATAGAGTATCCCATGGGTACCTAGATTGTAGATCAAAAAGAATTTTTGGTATAGCTTGTCTAGGAAAAAAGTTACGTTTTTCATACGGAAATTTGCGAATTTCGCGATTTGCGAATTTTAAATAATTTTGAAATATAGGTCTTTTTGATTAGGTCATAGAGTTGTCGAAATTGAACCAAACTCGGTGTGGAGTATCCCATGGGAAACTAGATTGTAAAACAAAAAAATTTTTGCTATAGCTTGTCTAGGAAAATAGTTAGGTTTTCATACGGAAATTTGCGAATTTCGCAAACAACGAATTTTAAAAACAGGTCTTTTTCATCGGGTCAAGGAGTTGTTCAAATTGAACCAAACTCGATGTGGAGTATCCCATGGGAAACTAGATTGTAAAACAAAAAAAAATTTTTGCTATAGCTTGTCTAGGAAAATATTTAGGTTTTCATACGGAAATTTGCGAATTTCGCAAACAACGAATTTTAAAAACAGGTCTTTTTCATCGGGTCAAGGAGTTGTTCAAATCGAACCAAACTGGGTATAGAGTATCCCATGGGTACCTAGATTGTAAAACAAAAAGAAATTTTGCTATAGCTTGTCTAGGAAAAAAGTTAGATTTTCATACGGAAATTTGCGAATTTCGCAAATAACGAATTTTAAAAATAGGTCTTTTTCATCGGGTCAAGGAGTTGTTCAAATCGAACAAAACTCGGCATGGAGTATCCCATGGGTACCTAGCTGGTAAAACAAAAAGAATTTTTGCTATAGCTTAACTAGGAAAAAAGTTAGTTTTTCATACGGAAATTTGCGATTATTTCAAATAAGTAATTTTAAAAATAAGTCTTTTTGATTAGTTCTTTAAGTTTTCCAAATTGGACCAAACCCGGTGTGGAGTATCCCACGGGTATCTGGATCGTAAAACAAAAAGAATTTTTGGCATAGCTTGTCTAGGAAAAAAGTTAGTTTTTCATACGGAAATTTGCGAATTTCGCGATTTGCGAAATTTAAATAATTTCGAAAAATAGGTCTTTTTGATTAGGTCATAGAGTTGTCTAAATTGAAGCAAACTCGGTGTGGGGTATCCCATGGGTACCTAGATTGTAAAACAAAAAGATTTTTTTGATATAGCTTGTCTAGGAAAAAAGTTAGCTTTTCATACGGAAATTTGCGAATTTCGCAAATAACGAATTTTAAAAATAGGTCTTTTCCATCGGGTCAAGGAGCTGCTCAAATCGAACCGAACTCGGCGTGGAGTATCCCATGAGTACCTAGATTGTAAAACAAAAAGAAATTTTGCTATAGCTTGTCTAGGAAAAAAGTTAGCTTTTCATACGGAAATTTGCGAATTTCGCAAATAACGAATTTTAAAAATAGGTCTTTTTCATCGGGTCAAGGAGCTGCTCAAATCGAACCAAACTCGGTATGGAGTATCCAATGAGTACCTAGATTGTAAAACAAAAAGAATTTTTGGCATAGCTTGTCTAGGAAAAAAGTTAGTTTTTCATACGGAAATTTGCGAATTTCGCGATTTGCGAATTTTAAATAATTTCGAAAAATAGGTCTTTTTGATTAGGTCATAGAGTTGTCTAAATTGAAGCAAACTCGGTGTGGAGTATCCCATGGGTACCTAGATTGTAAAACAAAAAGATTTTTTTGCTATAGCTTGTCTAGGAAAAAAGTTAGCTTTTCATACGGAAATTTGCGAATTTCGCAAATAACGAATTTTAAAAATAGGTCTTTTTCATCGGGTCAAGGAGCTGCTCAAATCGAACCGAACTCGGTATGGAGTATCCCATGAGTACCTAGATTGTAAAACAAAAAGAAATTTTGCTATAGCTTGTCTAGGAAAAAAGTTAGCTTTTCATACGGAAATTTGCGAATTTCGCAAATAACGAATTTTATAAATAGGTCTTTTTCATCGGGTCAAGGAGCTGCTCAAATCGAACCAAACTCGGTATGGAGTATCCCATGAGTACCTAGATTGTAAAACAAAAAGAATTTTTGGCATAGCTTGTCTAGGAAAAAAGTTAGTTTTTCATACGGAAATTTGCGAATTTCGCGATTTGCGAATTTTAAATAATTTCGAAAAATAGGTCTTTTTGATTAGGTCATAGAGTTGTCTAAATTGAAGCAAACTCGGTGTGGAGTATCCCATGGGTACCTAGATTGTAAAACAAAAAGATTTTTTTGCTATAGCTTGTCTAGGAAAAAAGTTAGCTTTTCATACGGAAATTTGCGAATTTCGCAAATAACGAATTTTAAAAATAGGTCTTTTTCATCGGGTCAAGGAGCTGCTCAAATTGAACCGAACTCGGTATGGAGTATCCCATGAGTACCTAGATTGTAAAACAAAAAGAAATTTTGCTATAGCTTGTCTAGGAAAAAAGTTAGCTTTTCATACGGAAATTTGCGAATTTCGCAAATAACGAATTTTAAAAATAGGTCTTTTTCATCGGGTCAAGGAGCTGCTCAAATCGAACCAAACTCGGTACGGAGTATCCCATGGGTACCTAGATTGTAGATCAAAAAGAATTTTTGGTATAGCTTGTCTAGGAAAAAAGTTACGTTTTTCATACGGAAATTTGCGAATTTCGCGATTTGCAAATTTTAAATAATTTTGAAATATAGGTCTTTTTGATTAGGTCATAGAGTTGTCGAAATTGAACCAAACTCGGTGTGGAGTATCCCATGGGTACCTAGACTGTAAAACAAAAAGAAATTTTGCTATAGCTTGTCTAGGAAAAAAGTTAACTTTTCATACGGAAATTTGCGAATTTCGCAAACAACGAATTTTAAAAATAGGTCTTTTTCATCGGGTCAAGGAGCTGCTCAAATCGAACCAAACTCGGTATGGAGTATCCCATGGGTACCTAGATTGTAAAACAAAAAGAATTTTTGGCATAGCTTGTCTAGGAAATAAGTTAGTTTTTCATACGGAAATTTGCGAATTTCGCGATTTGCGAATTTTAAATAATTTCGAAAAATAGGTCTTTTTGATTAGATCATAGAGTTGTCTAAATTGAAGCAAACTCGGTGTGGAGTATCCCATGGGTACCTAGATTGTAAAACAAAAAGATTTTTTTGCTATAGCTTGTCTAGGAAAAAAGTTAGCTTTTCATACGGAAATTTGCGAATTTCGCAAATAACGAATTTTAAAAATAGTCTTTTTCATCGGGTCAAGGAGCTGCTCAAATCGAACCGAACTCGGTATGGAGTATCCCATGAGTACCTAGATTGTAAAACAAAAAGAAATTTTGCTATAGCTTGTCTAGGAAAAAAGTTAGCTTTTCATACGGAAATTTGCGAATTTCGCTAATAACGAATTTTAAAAATAGGTCGTTTTCATCGGGTCAAGGAGCTCCTCAAATCGAACCAAACTCGGTATGGAGTATCCCATGGGTACCTAGATTGTAGATCAAAAAGAATTTTTAGTATAGCTTGTCTAGGAAAAAAGTTACGTTTTTCATACGGAAATTTGCGAATTTCGCGATTTGCGAATTTTAAATAATTTTGAAATATAGGTCTTTTTGATTAGGTCATAGAGTTGTCGAAATTGAACCAAACTCGGTGTGGAGTATCCCATGGGTACCTAGATTGTAAAACAAAAAAAAATTTTGCTATAGCTTTTCTAGGAAAATAGTTAGGTTTTCATACGGAAATTTGCGAATTTCGCAAACAACGAATTTTAAAAACAGGTCTTTTTCATCGGGTCAAGGAGTTGTTCAAATCAAACCAAACTGGGTATAGAGTATCCCATGGGTACCTAGACTGTAAAACAAAAAGAAATTTTGCTATAGCTTGTCTAGGAAAAAAGTTAGCTTTTCATACGGAAATTTGCGAATTTCGCAAACAACGAATTTTAAAAATAGGTCTTTTTCATCGGGTCAAGGAGCTGCTCAAAACGAACCGAACTCGGTATGGAGTATCCCATGAGTACCTAGATTGTAAAACAAAAAGAAATTTTGCTATAGCTTGTCTAGGACAAAAGTTAGCTTTTCATACGGAAATTTGCGAATTTCGCAAATAACGAATTTTAAAAATAGGTCTTTTTCATCGGGTCAAGGAGCTGCTCAAATCAAACCAAACTCGGTATAGAGTATCCCATGAGTACCTAGATTGTAAAACAAAAAGAATTTTTGGTATAGCTTGTCTAGGAAAAAAGTTACGTTTTTCATACGGAAATTTGCGAATTTCGCGATTTGCGAATTTTGAATAATTTTGAAATATAGGTCTTTTTGATTAGGTCATAGAGTTGTCGAAATTGAACCAAACTCGGTGTGAAGTATCCCATGGGTACCTAGAATGTAAAACAAAAAAATTTTTGCTATAGCTTTTCTAGGAAAATAGTTAGGTTTTCATACGGAAATTTGCGAATTTCGCAAACAACGAATTTTAAAAACAGGTCTTTTTCATCGGGTCAAGGAGTTGTTCAAATCAAACCAAACTGGGTATAGAGTATCCCATGGGTACCTAGATTGTAAAACAAAAACAAATTTTGCTATAGCTTGTCTCGGAAAAAAGTTAGATTTTCATACGGAAATTTGCGAATTTCGCAAATAACAAATTTTAAAGATAGGTCTTTTTCATCGGGTCAAGGAGTTGTTCAAATTGAACCAAACTCGGTATGGAGTATTCCATGGGTACCTAGATTGTAAAACAAAAAAATTTTGCTATAGCTTAACTAGGAAAAAAGTTAGGTTTTCATACGGAAATTTGCGAATTTCGCGATTAGAGAACTTTAATAATTTTGAAAAATAGGTCTTTTTGATTAGGTCATAGAGTTGTCCAAATTGAACTAAACTCGGCATGGAGTATCACCATTGTAATTAGGGGGTAAAACAGCAAGATTTTTTGCTAGAGCTTGCCTAGCAAAAAAGTTCGGTTTTCATACGGAAATTTGCGAATTTCGCGAATAACGAATTTTAAAAATAGGTCTTCTTTATCGGATCAAGGAGTTGTTCAAAGTGAACCAAACTTGGTATGGGGTATCCCCTGTGTATATAGAGACTACAGCAAAAAGAATTTTTTGCTATAGCTTGTCTAGGAAAAAAGTTAGATGTTCATACGGAAATTTCCTATAATTTCCGAATAATTTTGAAAAAGCAATTTTAAAAATGTCTTTTTGATTAGGTCTCAAAATTGTCCAAAGTAAACCAAACTCGGTATGGAGTATCCCCTGTGTACTAAGAGTCCAACAGAGATAAAATTTGTGCTATAGCTTGTCTAGGAAAAAAGTTAGTTTTTCATACGGAAATTTGCGATTATTTCAAATAAGTAATTTTAAAAATAAGTCTTTTTGATTATGTCTTAAAATTGTCCAAAGTGGACCAAACTCGGTGTGGGGTGTCCCACGGGTATCTGGATCGTAAAACGAAAAGAATTTTTGGTATAGCTTGTCTAGGAAAAAAGTTAGTTTTTCATACGGAAATTTGCGAATTTCGCGATTTGCAAATTTTAAATAATTTTGAAAAATAGGTCTTTTTGATTAGGTCATAGAGTTGTCTAAATTGAACCAAACTCGATGTGGAGTATCCCACGGGTACCTAGATTGTAAAACAAAGATTTTTTGCTATAGCTTGTCTAGGAAAAAAGTTGTTTTTCATACGGAAATTTGCGAATTTCGCAAATAACGAATTTTAAAAATAGGTCTTTTTCATCGGGTCAAGGAGCTGCTCAAATCGAACTAAACTCGGTATGGAGTATCCCATGAGTACCTAGATTGTAAAACAAAAAGAATTTTTGGTATAGGTTGTCTAGGAAAAAAGTTAGTTTTTCATACGGAAATTTGCGAATTTCGCGATTTGCAAATTTTAAATAATTTTGAAAAATAGGTCTTTTTGATTAGCTCATAGAGTTGTCTAAATTGAACCAAACGCGATGTGGAGTATCCCATGGGTACCTAGATTGTAAAACAAAAAGATTTTTTGCTATAGCTTGTCTAGGAAAAAAGTTGTTTTTCATACGGAAATTTGCGAATTTCGCAAATAACGAATTTTAAATATAGGTCTTTTTCATCGGGTCTAGGAGTTGTTCAAATCGAACAAAACTCGGCATGGAGTATCCCATGGGTATCTAGCTTGTAAAACAAAAAGAATTTTTGCTATAGCTTGTCTAGGAAAATAGTTAAGTTTTCATACGGAAATTTGCGAATTTCGCAAACAACGAATTTTAAAAACAGGTCTTTTTCATCGGGTCAAGGAGTTGTTCAAATTGAACCAAACTCGATGTGGAGTATCCCATGGGAAACTAGATTGTAAAACAAAAAAAATTTTGCTACAGCTTGTCTAGGAAAATATTTAGGTTTTCATACGGAAATTTGCGAATTTCGCAAACAACGAATTTTAAAAACAGGTCTTTTTCATCGGGTCAAGGAGTTGTTCAAATCGAACCAAACTGGGTATAGAGTATCCCATGGGTACCTAGATTGTAAAACAAAAAGAAGTTTTGCTATAGCTTGTCTAGGAAAAAAGTTAGATTTTCATACGGAAATTTGCGAATTTCGCAAATAACGAATTTTAAAAATAGGTCTTTTTCATCGGGTCAAGGAGTTGTTCAAATCGAACAAAACTCGGCATGGAGTATCCCATGGGTACCTAGCTTGTAAAACAAAAAGAATTTTTGCCATAGCTTAACTAGGAAAAAAGTTAGGTTTTCATACGGAAGTTTGCCAATTTCGCGATTTGCAAATTTTAAATAATTTTGAAAAATAGGTCTTTTTGATTAGGTCATAAAGTTGTCCAAATTGAACTAAAGTCGGCATGGAGTATCACCATTGTAATAAGGGGGTAAAACAGCAAGATTTTTTTATTTTAGATGTTCATACGGAAATTTCCTATAATTTCCGAATAATTTTGAAAAAGCAATTTTAAAAAAAAGTCTTTTTGATTAGGTCTCAAAATTGTCCAAAGTAAACCAAACTCGGTATGGAGTATTCCCTGTGTACTAAGAGTCCAATAGAGATAAAATTTGTGCTATAGCTTGTCTAGGAAAAAAGTTAGTTTTTCATACGGAAATTTGCGATTATTTCAAATAAGTAATTTTAAAAATAAGTCTTTTTGATTATGTCTTAAAATTGTCCAAAGTGGACCAAACTCGGTGTGGGGTGTCCCACGGGTATCTGGATCGTAAAACGAAAAGAATTTTTGGTATAGCTTGTCTAGGAAAAAAGTTAGTTTTTCATACGGAAATTTGCGAATTTCGCGATTTGCAAATTTTAAATAATTTTGAAAAATAGGTCTTTTTGATTAGGTCATAGAGTTGTCTAAATTGAACCAAACTCGATGTGGAGTATCCCACGGGTACCTAGATTGTAAAACAAAAAGATTTTTTGCTATAGCTTGTCTAGGAAAAAAGTTGTTTTTCATACGGAAATTTGCGAATTTCGCAAATAACGAATTTTAAAAATAGGTCTTTTTCATCGGGTCAAGGAGCTGCTCAAATCGAACTAAACTCGGTATGGAGTATCCCATGAGTACCTAGATTGTAAAACAAAAAGAATTTTTGGTATAGGTTGTCTAGGAAAAAAGTTAGTTTTTCATACGGAAATTTGCGAATTTCGCGATTTGCAAATTTTAAATAATTTTGAAAAATAGGTCTTTTTGATTAGGTCATAGAGTTGTCTAAATTGAACCAAACGCGATGTGGAGTATCCCATGGGTACCTAGATTGTAAAACAAAAAGATTTTTTGCTATAGCTTGTCTAGGAAAAAAGTTGTTTTTCATACGGAAATTTGCGAATTTCGCAAATAACGAATTTTAAATATAGGTCTTTTTCATCGGGTCTAGGAGTTGTTCAAATCGAACAAAACTCGGCATGGAGTATCCCATGGGTACCTAGCTTGTAAAACAAAAAGAATTTTTGCTATAGCTTGTCTAGGAAAATAGTTAAGTTTTCATACGGAAATTTGCGAATTTCGCAAACAACGAATTTTAAAAACAGGTCTTTTTCATCGGGTCAAGGAGCTGTTCAAATTGAACCAAACTCGATGTGGAGTATCCCATGGGAAACTAGATTGTAAAACAAAAAAAAATTTGCTACAGCTTGTCTAGGAAAATATTTAGGTTTTCATACGGAAATTTGCGAATTTCGCAAACAACGAATTTTAAAAACAGGTCTTTTTCATCGGGTCAAGGAGTTGTTCAAATCGAACCAAACTGGGTATAGAGTATCCCATGGGTACCTAGATTGTAAAACAAAAAGAAATTTTGCTATAGCTTGTCTAGGAAAAAAGTTAGATTTTCATACGGAAATTTGCGAATTTCGCAAATAACGAATTTTAAAAATAGGTCTTTTTCATCGGGTCAAGGAGTTGTTCAAATCGAACAAAACTCGGCATGGAGTATCCCATGGGTACCTAGCTTGTAAAACAAAAAGAATTTTTGCCATAGCTTAACTAGGAAATAAGTTAGGTTTTCATACGGAAGTTTGCCAATTTCGCGATTAGCGAACTTTAAAATTTTGAAAAATAGGTCTTTGTGATTAGGTCATAGAGTTGTCCAAATTGAACTAAACTCGGCATGGAGTATCACCATTGTAATAAGGGGGTAAAACAGCAAGATTTTTTGCTATAGCTTGCCTAGCAAAAAAGTTAGTTTTTCATACGGAAATTTGCGAATTTCGCGAATAACGAATTTTAAAAATAGGTCTTTTTTATCGGATCAAGGAGTTGTTCAAAGTGAACCAAACTTGGTATGGGGTATCCCCTGTGTATATAGAGTCTACAGCAAAAAGAATTTTTGCTATAGCTTGTCTAGGAAAAAAGTTAGTTGTTCATAGGGAAATTTCCTATAATTTCCGAATAATTTTGAAAAAGCAATTTTAAAAATAAGTCTTTTTGATTAGGTCTTAAAGTTGTCCAAAGTAAACCAAACTCGGTATCGAGTATCCCCTGTGTACTAAGAGTCCAAAAGAGAAAAAATTTGAGCTATAGCTTGTCTAGGAAAAAAGTTAGTTTTTCATACGGAAATTTGCAATTATTTCGAATATTTAATTTCTAAAAATAGTATTTTTCATCGGGTCAATAAGAATCTTTTTCCCGTGAACTTTTTCCCATTGCGTAACGGGAGCCGAGCCATCGGCAAAAACTGGTTGAACCCATCCCCGGGTATCAGGGGACGCCACCATGTGTGAACTGAGACGACCTATTACGGGTCGAAGTGGGACCACTCAGCCCCGGGTATCAGGGGAACGTCTCTCTAGGGGTTGATTAATGTTCAAATTTTTGTAGAGCAAAAAAAACTTTTTTGATCGAATTGTTGTTCTAATTTTGCGCATCCGCTCATTTCTAGATGAAAACGTAAACTCCAAATATATAATTCGTTAACCATTTGCAAGTAATAGTAATGTTTCTCAACAAAAGAAGCCTCCTCATTATTGAAAAATATTCTTTAGATTAATGATAAATAACACTGGGGTGGGACCTTCCGATTACAACTATGAAACAGGTGAGCCACTCAGAAAACAGTTCAAACCAGCTTTCTCGGAGGCACAATTTCAAGGACGGTTGACAAAGCTCGGCACACATGGTCGAACACGCGAATTCATTTATAATGACTTCTGCAATGAAATTGGGGTCACAACTGCGCTAATCGGTGATTCCATTGTCGATAACATCTGCTTGAACGGTTGCTTTACATATTCGTTATCTGGAGGACATATTAACGATTTTTTTTACTTATTGCCGACTCTGAAGTCATACAATAACATTATTATTGCGCTGGGTGGCAATAATTTGTCTCATTATAATGAAGCTGGCGAAGAGCCGTGGAGAGTTCTTGAGCAGATGCAAAGCCTACGGAATGCAATGTTGGCTGCGGAAAATTCTCCGAATGTTGTTTGCACCGTCTTGAGAAGATTGAGGGCAAATCATGAGTTGATTGCAAGATACAATGAACTGCTCATAAACTCTGACATGAGTACATTTAAGTTACATCGAGAGGTCACAAAAAGAAGAAAATTTAATGACGATGGTATTCATCTTACTTTGAAGGGGCGAAGAGCTTTCGCATGTGCGATGAAAAAATTGCGCCTAGAAAAATTTGGTGAAGATTTGTCTTTCTGAGTCTTTTATTTGAATTTCTTTATTGTTAAATTTGATTTGTTAATTTGATGCGCTGTTTTCATTGATTTTGAGCTGCTAATATCACTAATTTTGATCGATTTGAAATTTTTGTTCAATTATGTTTTCTGCATTTGTTAATTTTGTTAAAAAGAGTTGAAATTAATTTTTCAGAAAATTTTGCTTAAATCTCTTATCCTTGTTTTTTTTTGTTTTTGAATGATATACTCAATCAAATCTGAACGCAAATATGATTTTCCGGTTTTTTCACTGCGCCTCCCTGTGACTAGAAAGTTTGTCGCCGATAGAAAAATTTAGTTTCATACAAAAATTCTCAATTTTTGCAAATAACTATTTTTAAAAATAGGCTGTTTATTTTTACTAAGGCAGCTGATTCGCGGGTTTGTTGCCTGCGTCTCACAGTGCCTAGAGTTTGTTGCTTTCTTTGGCACAAAACAATATTATTTCTACTCAAGCAGCTGATTCGCGGGTTTTTTGCCTGCGTCTCTCACAGTGCCTAGAGAGTTTGTTGCTTTCTTAGGCAGAAAACAATAATAATATTTATAGCCCATTTGCAGGTTTGTTGCCTGCGTCTCGCACAGTGCCTAGAGTGTTCGTGCCTTCTTTCGCACATATTAATATTATCTCTACTAAAGTATGATTCGCGGGTTTGTTGCCTGCGTCTCTCAGTGCCTAGAGAGTTTGTTGCTTTCTTACGCATAAAACAATATTATTTCTTTAAAGCAGCTGATTCGCGGGTTTTTTGCCTGCTTCTCTCACAGTGCCTAGAGAGTTTGTTGCTTTCTTAGGCAGAAAACAATAATAATAATAAAATAGCTGATTTGCGGGTTTGTTGCCTGCGTCTCTCTCAGTGCCTAGAGAGTTTGTTGCTTTCTTACGCAAAAATTAATATTATCTCTAATAAGTAGCTTATTTGCGGGTTTGTTGCCTGCGTCTCTCACAGTGCCTAGAGAGTTTGTTGCTTTCTTACGCACAAAAAATATTATCTCAAATAAAGTAGCTGATTCACGGGTTTGTTGCCTGCGTCTCTCACAGTGCCTAGAGAGTTTGTTGCTTTCTTACAAACAAAACAAAATCATCTCTACTAAAGTAGCCGATTCGCGGGTTTGTTGCCTGCGTCTCTTACAGTGCCTAGAAAGTTTGTCGCTTTCTTACGCACAAAACAATAATATCTCGATTAAAGTAGCTGATACGCGGGTTTGTTGCCGGCGTCTCACAATGCCTAGAGAGTTTGTTGCTTTCTTACGCACAAAACAATATCATCTCCAAAAAAGCCGATTCGCGTGTTTGTTGCCTGCGTCTCCCAAAGTGCCTAGAGAGTTTGTTGCTTTCTTACGCACAAAACAATATTATCTCGACTAAAGTAGCTGATTTGTGGGTTTGTTGCCTGCGTGTCTCACAGTGCCTAGAGAGTTTGTTGCTTTCTTACACACAAAACAATATTATCTCTACCAAAGTAGCTGAATCGCGAGTTTGTTGCTTTCTTACGCACAAAACAATAATATCTCGACTAAAGTAGCTGATTCGCGGGTTTGTTGCCTGCGTCTCAGTGCTTAGAGAGTTTATTGCTTTCTTACGCACAAAATTTTATCTCTACTAAAGTAGCTGATTCGTGGGTTTGTTGCCTGCGTCTCTCACAGTGCCTAAAGAGTTTGTTGCTTTCTTACGCACAAAAAAATAACTTCTCTATTCGATTCGCGGGTTTGTTGCATGCGTCTCTTAGAGTGCCTAGAGTTTGTTGCCTTCTTACGCACAACAATAATATCTCGACTAAAGTAACTGATACGAGGGTTTTTTGCCATCGTCTCAAAAGGCCGAGAGAGTTTGTTGCTTTCTTACGCACAAAACATTATTATCCCTACCAAAGTAGCTGATTCGCGGGTTTCTTGCCTGCGTCTCTCACAGTGCATAGAGAGTTTGTTGCTTTCTTACGCACAAAACAATAATATCGACTGAAGTAGCTGATTCGCGGGTTTGTTGCCTGCGTATCACAGTGCTTAGAGTTTGTTGCTTTCTTACGCACAAAACAGTGTTATCTTAACTAAAGTAGCTGATTCGTGGGTTTGTTGCCTGCATGTCTCACAGTGCTTAGAGAGTTTGCTGCTTTCTTACGCACAAAACAATATTATCTCTACCAAAGTAGCTGATTCGCGAGTTTGTTGCTTTCCTACGCACAAAACAATATCATCTCTACTGAAGAAGCTGATTCGCGGATTTTTTGCCTGCGTATCTCACAGTGCCTAGAGAGTTTGTTGCTTTCTTACGCACAAAACAATAATATCTCGACAAAAGTAGCTGATTCGCGGGATTGTTGCCTGCGTCTCACAGTGCTTGGAGAGTTTGTTGCTTTCTTACGCACAAAACAATATCATCTCTACTAAAGTAGCTGATTTGTGGGGTTTGTTGCCTGCGTGTCTCACAGTGCCTAGAGAGTTTGTTGCTTTCTTACGCACAAAACAATATTATCTCTATCAAAGTAGCTGATTCGCGGGTTTGTTGCCTACATCTATCATAGTGCCTAGAGAGTTTGCTGCTTTCTTACGCACAAAACAATATTATCTCTACTTAATTAGCTGATTCGCGGGTTTGTTGCCTGCGTCTCACAATGCCTAGAGAGTTTGTTGCTTTCTTACACACAAAACAATAGTATCTCTACCAAAGTAGCTGATCTGCGGGTTTGCTGCCTGCGTCTGTCACAGTGCCTAGAGAGTTTTGAATTTCTTACAAAATAATTTCATTTCAACTAAGGTGGTTGATTCACGGCTTTGTGTTCTGGGACTTTCTTGTTCTTAACAAAAGCTTTTGAATTTACAGATTAATTATTCAAAAAAATACTAACAATCACAAGTAACTGCTTGCTGGTCCTAATTTTACTGTGGCACTCACTTTTTAATTTGTGTTATTTTGTCAATATAGTTCTAATGTTTATAAATTTTTAATTTTTAGTTTGCAAGATTATCATTTCGATGGATTCCGTTTGTTTTCCTTGAAGCTAACGATAGATTGCTTATTTGATTTTAGTGACCAGATGCCTCTCCCAAACCAATGGCTAATTCTTTCTACTGCTAAGGACGACTTGCGCATCATATTTGCGGGTGACTCCATATGGGGTGAAAACGCCTCAGCAGTTGACAAACTATGCACAATAGAGAATGACACGCGCCTTTTTCCCCGATGGTGTGGGTAAAGAATACGTTGTTATCAAGCAAGGACTTACGAGTTTGAAAGAGCTGGAGGAAAGTTAGAGAATGAAACTTTTTTCGCAATGCCCCCTCAGATGTTGAGAGAACTGTGACCGAAGTCAACAATGTCCCTGGACGCTAACATTTCTATCACAAATGCCGAGAAAACTTCATCTGTCATCAGTCAACAAAATGAGAAGCTCAAACCTGTTGATGTTAGTTACTAAATGTACTGCGAGCCATACTTTGTTTCCTTAAAAATGCTTTCAAATGATATTTCACGAAAGTAATGTTACGTCTGTGAAGCGCTTTAAAAGGTACTCGTATTGCGGACAACCTTCAAAATGTATGTCAGCCAATTATCTTTACGTTCTAGTGCTGCAGGAAACAAGTTATTGTCTGAAAGATGTCTCAGTGCCGAGAATGAGATGCACCAGATGAGCATTATCTTTGAAGCAGCAATGAAAGACAATATGAGAAAAATGGCTAAAATGAAGCGCGCATTGAGCGAAGCGGTGAGTCTTCCTCTCAAGCAAGGACTTCTTGTCTTTTTGTTCTTTAATACGGAGTAAAAGGAACGGTATCAAAGAAAACCATCAGTAAACGAGGAAATTGACATTTATTAGTACTCTTTGCAATTGTTTAACAGGTGATTGACAGCATAAGGCGCTTCGATCCATTGCCAGAGAACCCAGATACCACTGGCCAATTAGACGATATCGGGCTTGCTGACGAAATTGGTCTCTTTGCACAAGTAGAGAAAAAACCAGAAAAACAGTTCGGAATAGATGGTCGCTACTTGGATCATGTATACATTGGTCATAAGCCGGAGCATTACGGACTGTTGCTCCGAACCAGCGTGTTTGGCAAAGATGGACTCTGAGATGTGACGATCCTGCCCCGGAGAAAAGGCAAAAGAGGAAGTCCTCCCAGGGATCTCGTGCTCAAATTTCTCCGTAAGTCATACTAATTTCATCTATGCGCCATCTTAAAAACTCAAAAGGCTAGTTGTGGACATAAAACTGAATAGACGAAAAACCTTCATGAAGGAAACTCAATATTGATTTGTCATCGGTTTTGCTGTATAATACCTAACCAAAAAAACTCAATAGAGAAATCTTTTTTCTCTATATCAATCTGTTGCGTGCCAAGTCTTCAGGTGTTTTTTTACTGTTTGGCATTCAGGGTCGGTGCAGAGGAAATTCCCAAAAAAAAATATCCGAAGGCTTTCAACTCTGCAATCAATGCTGCGAACAAGGCTGGTCTCAATGCCAGGGCACGTGTGAATGTATCAGGGCAATACACTGAAGAGGCAAAAACAACGAAAAAAGAACTAATGGCGAAGAAAAAGAAGGGCGGACAAACCCAAGATTAAAATTTCGAAAAGATGCAGCTCGAATTCTCTATTACACAGAGGAACAATGATTCTATTAATTTTTTTAGAATTTAAGTGAAATAAGGACAGGTGCTGAGATTTGAATTAGTCAAGGCTCTCTGCAGATAATTGAATCCTGATTCCAACTGCAAATTATGCTAAAGCTAAGTAAGTAGGGTATGCATAAATGCATACCCTACTTACTTAGCTTTAGCATAATTTGCAGTTGGAATCAGCATTCAATTATCTGCAGAGAGCCTTGTTGCTTATAAATAGCCTGATTTGTCGGCAAATTGTTAATTTTTTAAACTTAAATTTCTTGAAATCTTAGTTTAATTTTAGTTAGCCTAGCAGTTTTCCGAGAAGCCTAGCTTAGTTTTAGACTAGCGGAGACTATCAATTTTTAACGTTCGAATATTGACATTGAGCAAAAATTCTGCCGTTATTATATCAGTTGTCGAGACTTGCTTCTAGAACAAATTTCTCCATAGGTTCCTAATTTTTAGACCTGATCTGTTCATTGCTTCAAATATTATGTCTCAGACTAGAATAGAACAGGGAGAGTAATCACTGCACCAAACCAAAGTTCTGGATCCGAGGAGGATGCTAATCGCAAGCTGAGGAAGGCAAATTTAGATACGACACTCCTTTTCGTCTTTGATGATGAACCGTTTACTTGTTAAGTTGAATCTAAAGTTTGGCCCCTTGGATTCACACTGGATCAGAAATTAAGTCTTAAGGCAGGTACAACTGTCAGGGTTTTTCTTAAAGATGATAAGTAGATGCGAAGTTCATCATGATGGGGGCTCCTGATGAAGTTTCACGAGAGAAGAAGAAATTGAAAGTGAATTCTGACGCGAAGAAAACTTCTATCGCAAGAAAACGAAGACTGTTGATAAATCTCGTAATTGCCAGCGCAATTTATGTGAAGCCCAGCCAATGACCTGCTCGCAATCAAAGAATTCTGGCAGCTCACACTAGCATTCAGCGCTTGCACACAGCTTACTCCCCGTATCTACCAGCAACCCAGAAGTCCCATTACTAATGCAGAGTCGAGCGAATGAAGTGATTCCAGTTACGGATGAAGAAAACACAAACTGCAGCGGCGAACAGTTCGATGTTTTTCTTCTTGCCCACGAAAGACGGGCTAAGCGAGCGAGAGAGTTTTGATGTTATCAAGGGAAGAAATAATAGGTCGATGAAAAAGATAGCTGCTGAGTTTGATGAAAAGGTGAGAATATGAGTTTTTTTGAGATCTAATCAAACTCAATTTTGAAATTATGTGTTTTACACGTTTTTCTCTCTCTACATTCCTGATGTCATATCTGAACGAAATTCATTCTGAAAGTTGAATTTTCTCGAGTTTTGATTCTCTCAATCGAGCCGAAATTTTACAGGGCGCCGAGTTAGAGGAGATCCATTTGCTGCAAGCTGCTGGCTTCCTGAGTGTGGATTTAGACTAGCGCCTTCTGAGAGACAACCCAGTTGCACCGGTATTTCACATGGGCGTTGACTTGATGCAAGCACTTACAGCCGATGAGTTTCCATCACACCTCGGACGAGCATTGAGAAAAGAACTTTTTGGCGCAAACGGTCTGGTTGATGACATGATCCAGGCCCAAAATTCACCAAATCGGATTGCAGCATATCCAACTTTGACCCGGAAGTTTTCCAGTATTCTGTTTTTTAATATATAGCGTAACTCTTGCTATAACTACCTCAAACATTAAATAAAATTGTGACCACACCAATTAAAGGTTCATTCGCGGATGACTTTTGATCTAGTTCAAAAAGTTTGACAATCAGTTCATGGTTAATGGAATTATGACACAAGTTCTTCTGATTATCTGCCATTTATCTTAAACAATTTGTGACTTGTGACTATTTCATGACTACTTTTAAATTTGCAATTGAAAATGTTTGCATAAGGAGCAAAAAAGGATTGTTTTTTTTTGCAGATGTGGTTCATCAAAAGAATCCACTCACTGCACGTCTAGCTTACCGAAAAGCAAGAGATGCGGCAAATCAAGCTGGCAGGGAGCAAAAGTCATTTTTGATGAGGGAGAACAATGACGATAGCCCAACTGACGAAAAAACTATTTACAACTAAAAGACAATGAAGCAAAATTAGTTGGAGTTGAAACAAGCTATTTTTTAGAAAAATTCTTCGTTAGATTGTACTGATGAGAAAACTTTAGTGATTTCAATTGAGTTTATTTTGGACACAAATTGAAAGTAATTCATTTTTACCTAGTCATCTGCATTGCCTGCAGTTTGCATTGTTACTTATTGTTGCCTGATGTTTGTTATAAGATTTAAGTTATTTAACAAAATTGCTCTTTTTCAAAAAATTGAGTAGTTTTAAAGCTTGCACTCTTTTTAGATTTTACGTCAAGGAAAATTGTTGAATTAATCAGCTTTTTGAAAATCTATAAAGTTGATCCACATTGCCTCGTAATCTGCGGGAGGTTTTATAATTGTCTTACTTCATGTCTGAGGTTTTTAATTATGCTCACAGATTTTTTGGAAGATATTAGACACTGCGATTTAATTAACGACCTATCAGCATTCGACTGCTAACGTAAAAAACTGGGAGAAACAGCTCGTTTTGAATTTCAAATAAATATATTTCAAGTTTTTCAGTGCAAAATGATTTTTTGCGTGCTCATTGATGTTCCTGGAACACTTTTGTTAGAACAATTTGAAGTTGTCCAGTTTCAAGTTCACTTCACTTTTCAGTCGCCTTTTTCTATTGCCAATTCTTTCGAACAGCTTATTATGATTAATAATTCCACCGATTACGAAGCTATTATTGTGGAGTTCTTTCCTAATGCGGCGGAATTTCAGTGGTTTCTGGCCTGGTTTTCGCAAGTTCAAATGACATATGAACAGGAAGATGCAGTTTTCCCCTTGGTGAAAATCCTGATTGAGCTTTCAGAGTCATTGCCTGGTGTATAAAATCAAATGGAATGCTGAAAATAAGTTTTTGAAGAGATATGAAAAGTTTGATTTTCAGTGAAAAATTGTTGGGTAACATTTGAGGCAAATTACAGATAATTGTTTTTCAATTTGCTTATATTTGTGTGATTAGTTTTTGAAAAATTAGATTCTGTCAGTTTACATATAAATTAATTTTAGTTTGCAGATGGTTTATTTTGCCTTGAGCTAATGTTTGGAAAAATTGTTTGATAAATTGTGATGACGAGATAGTTATCGCTTCCTGATGTTTGTCATTAAATTATCGCTGAATTGCCCTTTTTTATTAGTTGAGTACTTTTTAGAGATTGAAATATTTCTCAATTTTACGTCAAGGTTAATCATCGAATGAACCCCAGCTGATTTTTTTAAATTATAGAGCTGATCCGCGTTGCTTCGTAATCTGCAATTTTTTTAAAAAATTTTGTTAATGCTTGAAGTACTTTTTTTTATTTGAGAAGATTGTTACCGATAAAATACGTTTAATCAAAGTTTCAAATTAAATCAATTAATCGTAAACTGATCCAAAAACCTAAGTCAAAGAGATCGAAAACTAGAAATTACTGCGATAGTGTTCCTAATGTGCAACTGTTTCTTCAGTTTCCCTGCATGTTGCTTATCAACAAATGGATCACGCAGAATACTTTGCGCAAGCTGAAGGCTTTCTTTCAATCAAGTTTCTCGCCAAGCTCAACGAGCGCCCAAAAATTTTGACCGAATTGTGGCCTGAAAAGGTTTTGAATTAGAGATGAAAAATAACAAAAGATTCAAACAAATCTTCGATGATTTAGAAGCATTGTATAAGGCCACTTTTTCTGATGGCCTAAAGATTGAACCAGATAGCTACGGTGGTTTTTGTCTCCGGAACGGTTCGAAAAGAATAAAAGCGGGAGAAATTCAAAGCTCAGTTGGTTTGCTTGTTAAAATCCCCCCTGAGAAAGACTTCGATCTGTTATGGAGGGTGAGAAGCTCCTTGTTGGTGTTGCACGCTGGGCTAACCATTCCTGTCGACCGAATTGTGATTTCTACATGAAAGGAGGTTTCAGAGGGAGACCTTGTGTAAGACTACGTGCGTTGCGAGATATTTCTCCTGGAGACGAGCCTTGTACTTACTTTAACGATGATGTGTTTCGGTTATGAAACTGCGATTGCCTGTGCAATAACAAAGATCTTCACTCACCAAAACCTGGTCATCAAGTTTTTCATCAAAACGTAAAAGAAGAGTGATTCCGCGATTTAAGTGCGTTCGCGATACACAACCGTCCAATCTGCTAAGGTTCATTAACTTTTTCGATGAAACATCAAATGTAAGTATACAATCGTTTGATAATGAGAGCTAGACTCATGAGGTTGAACAATGCGCATCGGAGAGGGAGGATGATTCTGACTCAGATTTGTGTGACTCAGACTACGTTGAAGATGAGACTGAGTCAACATGTTTGGAAGACCTTCCTGATGCAGAGGAGACTGACATCGACAATTTTGGCAACAATAGTGATGACGAAGAAGTGACCCAAAATCACCAAGAAGTTGTGCTAAGCAAGGAAAATGTAAAAATAAGTGAAGTGTTTCCTGTGAGTTCTGGAAATTTGGCCGCTTCCTTGTTATCGATAGTGGCTCAGCACAACGGTTCAGATGCACTTTTGACTGACTTGTTGAAAAGAGACCAATCTTTACTTGGTAATCAAACTATTTCTCCGTGGTTCTTAAAGAGTAAAATGTCAACTCAAGCAGCGAGTTACAAGGAATCGCATCAAAAATTAGATCATGGTGAACTCATTTTTCTTGATTTTAAAAATCTCTTATACGCAATTATTGAAAAGAGATTGCCGTTAATGTTAAACTACGCCGCAGAGCGACAGTCCAGTCAGGACCTCTTGATTCCAAAGTTTGAAATTAAAGAGAATGCAGTTAGAGTCAGCTTGATTCTCAATGCTGATGGAGCAACTGTTTGCAAGTCTCCCCCTCTGTCCACCTGGCCAGTGTTCATTGCGATTGCTGATTTGCCACCATTCCAATGGCAACGTTTCAAGAATCGTACAACGGCTGCGGTATATGTTGGCAATAGCCATCCAAATTTCAACGATATTTTTGACTTCTTGCAAAGAGAAAGGCAGAAATCAGGTGTCATCAATTTTGAGGGTAGAAAAATCACTGTTCATCTCAATCCTATACTATTGATTACCGATCTCATTGGCAAAGCAAAGATCCTGAATATGAAGCAGTGGAATGGATTTGACGGATGTACATTGTGCCTTCAAAGAGGTGTTCATATTCATGGATCTCATAGATACCCTCACGATGAAGCAACTGTCTTGAGATCACTGGAGTCGCATATGGCGAACTTGGAAGCTTTAGAGAATGGCAGTCAAGAACGTCTTAAAGCAAAAAATGGCCGCAGATCGGATTTTGAAAGAAAAACGCAAGGTGTCAAGGGCAGGAGTACTGTTTTTCGTTGATCCCGAATCAGCCTTTGACTTCTCCTGTTGATGTAATGCACCAGTTGCTTTTGGGCGTTGCTAAAGAACTTCTCCTTTTCTATTACGAGAGATTACGTCATGACAAAAAGGTTGAACTTGATCTTTTTCTCTCCAGAATTGAAGCTCCTAAGGAATTCAGGCGAAAAATTCGTCCGGTAAAAGACATAGCCACGTTCAAAGCAAAGGAATTTAAGGTCCACCTTTTAAATTTGGCACCTATTGTTTTCCCTCAGTACTTTTTCGGCGAAGATCGCATTAGCGATATTGAAGACCTCAATAAACTGATTTATGCACTGCGCTTTCTATAAGAAAGTTGCGATAAAGCAGCTCAATGCGATGTTCTTTTGAACGAGTTTTGCTTGAGCATGAACGAACAATACAATCAGTTCGAATCAATAAATTTTCATCTTCTTAGACATTTGGCGTGGCAAGCACAGAACATTGGACCGCTGTTTGTACATCAGCATCAATGTTTGAAGCAGCCAATCATCGCGTAATTTGTCCTATTACTGGAACTACTAGACACTTCGATCTCTTAGTAACGCGCTATATTCGGAACAGATCCTTGGAACACTCAAGATCGATGAGGACTGCTTGTCGTCTTGTGTGGATAGTAGCAGAGGAAGGAAGTTCGACGATACGTTTAGTTTACAAAAAAACTACTGAATCGCAATCATTTGAGGCCAAAAATCCAAGTTGCAGAATTTTCGGTCGTTTATTTACTGATTTCTACCTCACATCTACAGTTTACTCCAAAAGTAAAAGGGCAGACAAGTTTGTTTACATTGTTTTGTATGAAACTGTGGTTGGAAAAATTGATTTCTTTTTCGAAATTGAAAATAGCAAAGGTTTATGCCTTAAGATTTTCAATATTATACGTCGGCTCAGACTTGTATATCATCAAAACGCAATTACTCGTTCTGTCTTCGGCTATATTGTAGAGGAAACCGAGAAATATATTCGCGTTCCTGTTTCGTCCATTCAAAGCTTATTCCACTGTTTCCATTCAAAGCTTATTCAGGAAACTCTACATCTGGTTAAACTAATGAAAAATTTTGAACATGAATAATGAATGCTGATATCATTGTTGATTAGAGTGAACATACACATATCATATATGTGTCAATTTTTTTGGAAAAATTATATTTAAGTTCTTTTTTATTGTAACCTGATCGTAGCTGTAACTTTTACTGCGACTAATCTTGATTGTCAAATAAAGTTTTGGAAAGGAAATTTTTAAACTAATCAGGGATTGAGTAGCATTGTTTCTTGCATAGTAGCAAAGATAGCTTTTCAAATTTGTTTTCAAGTACGCAAATTTTCAAATTTGTTCAAAGATGTGTTGGAGAGTTTGTTACTTTCTTACACACAAAAGAATAATACTGCGTATACAAAACAATTTATTCTTGGTATAGGAGGGTCTGTAATACGTTGTCAAACTTTGCGTTCAAGAAACTAACAATAAGCATTTTCAAGAAAAATGTTTTTCAATTTAGTTAAGGACTTAATCAAATGATTCGATGGTCTATGTAGGAGTATGTACAAATCAAACGAAACTCGGTAAAGAACATACCCTGTACAGTTGGAGCGTAGGACGAAATGAATTTTTGCTATAATTTGCCTAGGAAAAAAGTAAATATTTCATACGGAAATTTGCGAATTTCGCGAAAAACGATTTTTAAAAAAAGGTCTGTTTCATCGGGTCAAAGAATTGTCCAAATCAATTTGGCCGCTTCCTTGTTATCGATAGTGGCTCAGCACAACGGTTCAGATGCACTTTTGACTGACTTGTTGAAAAGAGACCAATTTTTACTTGGTAATCAAACTATTTCTCCGTGGTTCTTAAAGAGTAAAATGTCAACTCAAGCAGCGAGTTACAAGGAATCGCATCAAAAATTAGATCATGGTGAACTCATTTTTCTTGATTTTAAAAATCTCTTATACGCAATTATTGAAAAGAGATTGCCGTTAATGTTAAACTACGCCGCAGAGCGACAGTCCAGTCAGGACCTCTTGATTCCAAAGTTTGAAATTAAAGAGAATGCAGTTAGAGTCAGCTTGATTCTCAATGCTGATGGAGCAACTGTTTGCAAGTCTCCCCCTCTGTCCACCTGGCCAGTGTTCATTGCGATTGCTGATTTGCCACCATTCCAATGGCAACGTTTCAAGAATCGTACAACGGCTGCGGTATATGTTGGCAATAGCCATCCAAATTTCAACGATATTTTTGACTTCTTGCAAAGAGAAAGGCAGAAATCAGGTGTCATCAATTTTGAGGGTAGAAAAATCACTGTTCATCTCAATCCTATACTATTGATTACCGATCTCATTGGCAAAGCAAAGATCCTGAATATGAAGCAGTGGAATGGATTTGACGGATGTACATTGTGCCTTCAAAGAGGTGTTCATATTCATGGATCTCATAGATACCCTCACGATGAAGCAACTGTCTTGAGATCACTGGAGTCGCATATGGCGAACTTGGAAGCTTTAGAGAATGGCAGTCAAGAACGTCTTAAAGCAAAAAATGGCCGCAGATCGGATTTTGAAAGAAAAACGCAAGGTGTCAAGGGCAGGAGTACTGTTTTTCGTTGATCGCGAATCAGCCTTTGACTTCTCCTGTTGATGTAATGCACCAGTTGCTTTTGGGCGTTGCTAAAGAACTTCTCCTTTTCTATTACGAGAGATTACGTCATGACAAAAAGGTTGAACTTGATCTTTTTCTCTCCAGAATTGAAGCTCCTAAGGAATTCACGCGAAAAATTCGTCCGGTAAAAGACATAGCCACGTTCAAAGCAAAGGAATTTAAGGTCCACCTTTTAAATTTGGCACCTATTGTTTTCCCTCAGTACTTTTTCGGCGAAGATCGCATTAGCGATATTGAAGACCTCAATAAACTGATTTATGCACTGCGCTTTCTATAAGAAAGTTGCGATAAAGCAGCTCAATGCGATGTTCTTTTGAACGAGTTTTGCTTGAGCATGAACGAACAATACAATCAGTTCGAATCAATAAATTTTCATCTTCTTAGACATTTGGCGTGGCAAGCACAGAACATTGGACCGCTGTTTGTACATCAGCATCAATGTTTGAAGCAGCCAATCATCGCGTAATTTGTCCTATTACTGGAACTACTAGACACTTCGATCTCTTAGTAACGCGCTATATTCGGAACAGATCCTTGGAACACTCAAGATCGATGAGGACTGCTTGTCGTCTTGTGTGGATAGTAGCAGAGGAAGGAAGTTCGACGATACGTTTAGTTTACAAAAAAACTACTGAATCGCAATCATTTGAGGCCAAAAATCCAAGTTGCAGAATTTTCGGTCGTTTATTTACTGATTTCTACCTCACATCTACAGTTTACTCCAAAAGTAAAAGGGCAGACAAGTTTGTTTACATTGTTTTGTATGAAACTGTGGTTGGAAAAATTGATTTCTTTTTCGAAATTGAAAATAGCAAAGGTTTATGCCTTACGATTTTCAATATTATACGTCGGCTCAGACTTGTATATCATCAAAACGCAATTACTCGTTCTGTCTTTGGCTATATTGTAGAGGAAACCGAGAAATATATTCGCGTTCCTGTTTCGTCCATTCAAAGCTTATTCCACTGTTTCCATTCAAAGCTTATTCAGGAAACTCTACATCTGGTTAAACTAATGAAAAATTTTGAACATGAATAATGAATGCTGATATCATTGTTGATTAGAGTGAACATACACATATCATATATGTGTCAATTTTTTTGGAAAAATTATATTTAAGTTCTTTTTTATTGTAACCTGATCGTAGCTGTAACTTTTACTGCGACTAATCTTGATTGTCAAATAAAGTTTTGGAAAGGAAATTTTTAAACTAATCGGGGATTGAGTAGCATTGTTTCTTGCATAGTAGCAAAGATAGCTTTTCAAATTTGTTTTCAAGTACGCAAATTTTCAAATTTGTTCGAAGATGTGTTGGAGAGTTTGTTACTTTCTTACACACAAAAGAATAATACTGCGTATACAAAACAATTTATTCTTGGTATAGGAGGGTCTGTAATACGTTGTCAAACTTTGCGTTCAAGAAACTAACAATAAGCATTTTCAAGAAAAATGTTTTTCAATTTAGTTAAGGACTTAATCAAATGATTCGATGGTCTATGTAGGAGTATGTACAAATCAAACGAAACTCGGTAAAGAACATACCCTGTGCAGTTGGAGCGTAGGACGAAATGAATTTTTGCTATAATTTGCCTAGGAAAAAAGTAAATATTTCATACGGAAATTTGCGAATTTCGCGAAAAACGATTTTTAAAAAAAGGTCTGTTTCATCGGGTCAAAGAATTGTCCAAATCAAACCAGACTCGTTATGGAGTATCCCCGTGTAGGTAGAGTGTAGGACAAAAAGTTTTTGCTATAGGTTGCCAAGGAAAAAAGTTAGTTTTTCATACGGAAATTTTTGAATTTCGCGAATAACGAATTTCAAAAATAGCTCTTTTTCACTGATTCAAGAAGTTATTCAAATTGAACCGAACTCTGTATGGTGTATCCCCTCTGTACTTAATCTAAAACAAAAAGAGTTTTTGTTATAGCTTGTCTAGGAAAAAATTTAGTATTTCATACGGAAATTTGCGATTATTTCGAATAAATTGCGATTGCAGAATTTTAAAAATATGTCTTTTTCATCGGGTCAGGGAGTTGTTCAAATCGAACTAAACTGGGTATCGAGCATATCAGGGGTACCTAGAGTGTAAAGCAACAAAAATTTTTTCTATAGGTTGCCTAGCAAAAAACGTTAGGTTTGCATACGGAAATTTGCGAATTTCGCGAATAACGCATTTTAAAAATAGGTCTTTTTTATCGGATCAAGGAGTTGTTCAAATTGAACCAAACTTGGTATGGAGTATCTCCTGTATAGGAAGAGTGTAAAACAAAATGCATTTTTTGTATAGCTTGCCAAGCAAAAAGGTTAGTTTTTTATACGGAAACTTGCTATTATTTCAAATAAGTAATTTTAAAAATAGGTCTTTTTGATTAGGTCTTAAAGTTGTTCAAAGGGAACCCAACTTGGTATGGGGTATCCCCTGTTTATATAGAGTCTACAACGAAAAGAATGTTTGCTATAGCTTGCCTAGCAAAAAAGTTAATTTTTCATACGGAAATTTGCGGTTATTTCGAATAAGTCATTTTGAAAATAGGTCTTTTTGATAAGGTCTTTTAAGTTGTTCAAAGGGAACCAAACTTTGTATGGGTTATCCCCTGTGTATATAGAGTCTACAACAAAAAGAATTTGTGGTATAGCTTGTCCAGGGAAAAAGTTAGTTTTTCATACGGAAATTTGCGAATTTTGCGGATAACGAATTTTAAAAATAGGTCTTTTTTATCGGATCAAGGAGTGAACCAAATTGATATCCAAGACTACCAGTACTATTTAAGTTGTAATGCAAAATGAATGGTCATTTATAGTTGTCATTTTATAAAGTTGTCTGTTTTGAGGAGAGCTTTTCGAGCCCAGTTTTTTTCTAGTGCTCTGCTCAATTCTCCTATAGTTGTTTGTTTGTAACTCCGCCATAGCCGGTCCCCAGCCTGGTTGAGAGAAGGAGGAGGGAAACACACCCAGAAGATACTGGAAAATCTCAAAAGTTGGTTTTTTCAATCAACTTGAGATAATTTTCCGACAGAACTGCTATAAAAAGATGTTTAAAATGTTTATTTGGCTTATGAACAGACCCTTGCTCGACCCATGCAAAGACCGTACTCGACTTCATTTGGCTTATGAACAGACCGTTACTCGACCCATGAAAAGACCGTGCTCGACTTTATTTGGCTTATGAACAGACCGTTAGTCGACCAATGTAAAGACCGTGCTCGACTTTATTTGGCTTATGAACAGACCCTTACTCGACCCATGAAAAGACCGTGCTCGACTTTATTAGTCTATGAAAAGACTTTGCTCGACCCATGAAAAGACTTTACCTGGACTTTAACTAAGTGCTGGACTGTGTTTTTATAGTCAATAAAATAAGTCGAGGTCTAAACCGGGGTATCACAACTGAACAAAATATCACGATCGAACATGTTATTCTCGCGATAACATTTGTGCGTTCTCAATTCTGATTGTTTAATGTCTCCTTTTCGGCTAATATTCCATTCGGCTAATATTCACGGCACCGAATTTAAGATAGGCTAAACACATTTGCTAGTATCAATCTCTGATTACGCAATAAGAACCATTATCAATGCAACACGGATTAATTGTTTGAACAGAAAGACCAGAATAAATTTAAGTTTGTTTGGTGAAAGAAATAATCATAATTTTAGCGAAGCCAGCAATAAGCTGTGAGCACCCCCGTTGAATTAATACCATAAAATTTTCCCTGTGTTTTATATTAGGCAGTAGGATCCATGACGCATCCACAGAACAGCATAATATAAGATTGGGGGTTGAAGATGAAAAAGAGAAAGGGTGAAGTAACATCAAATTGCAGGGGGAGTGGTTTGGCACACAAATCCATGCTATTTGAACAAGTTGCAGCTGCAGCTTCTGTACCATACTCGTCCACTTTAAAGAAACACTTCTGCACAATCTGGCTGACCTTGATCCGAATCGTATCACTTCAACAAAAATAAAATATGACCCAGTGAACTGAAAATTGGTACATCTTGATAAGAAACTAAGACAAGATACTAAATCTTGGTAAATCTTGCCAATATCTTGCCATGGTACTTACCAAGAAAACATCAAGATATGTACGAGCTTGCAACTTCTTTGCATGACTGTCAAGGAACAAGATCTTGGCAATATTTCCAAGAAAGACTAACCACGACATGGCAAGATATATCAAGTATTAAAAATTCAATAGCACCCAAAAACAAGATGTAGCAGGAAATCACAGGGAATAACTGCAAACACAGATATCAATCAGAGTGTCACTTGATCTTTGGCATAAAAACGAAAAAAAATCAGTAGTAAAAAAAAACAAACTAATAACATCATGCATTATGCAAAACAAATTTAGTTTTTGCACGAAATAATGTTTCATTTTTCCAATACATAGCTAAAGTTTCATTCGCGTTGGACAAAAAAACAGTGATTGTCAAATAGACCTCGAAAGGAAATCAAAGCTTCCGAAAACGAAGAGCAACCTTTCATAAACATGAAAAATAAATAACAAAAAAAAAACTGATCTTAAGAACTTTTTCAGTAAATAGACGACGTTGAAGATTGTGCCATTTAGTTTTTGAGGCGCTTTTTTTTAAATTTGATTTCGCCAAAAATACAATTGTGCATTCAGATTTCAATTTTAGCATCATTGGAGCTCAAGTTCAAAACTGAAATATTAGAACTAAAATTTTAGTATTTATTGTGCCCCAGTATCTGTGCCCCAGTATTTATCTATAATACTGCTTTCCATTTATTTGCACTACTTAATCAGCCTTGCATTTAATTTTGTAAACAGAATAGGCAAGGTGAAGCCATAGCTAAACAGGAAAAGACAATTTTCAACCAGATTAACTGAATTTTGTACCCAAGAAGGCAAACCTCAAAACACTTACCTTAACAATTACCTTACAAACCTCAACAATTACAATCTAATTATTTATGTACGATATCTTCTAATGATTTTGAGCTTGCCAATCTGGAAACTACCAGGGAAACTTCTAACTCCGCAACTTGTCTAGACCACTTTATATATCAAAATTTGGCCAGCTCTGATTTTAGTGTACTAACTCATGAAAACTTCTCGGATCATTATCCTATCCTAATGAAGTGGCCACTTAATGTTGATACTGAACAAAACTATCTGCCGTTTAGAGACATGAGCTTTATAAAAAATCAAGAGCAACTGTCGAACTACTTAATTGACTTAGACTGGAGCCTAAGGAATCGATGTCCTTTTTTAGATTCTGATAGTACCAATGAATTATTTACTAAATTCAACAACGTTTTCCTGGAAACCACTAACAAGTATGCTCCTCTGAAATGCTTGACCGATAAAAAGTCTAAGGTACCGAAGTGGTTTACCAACTCACTTAAAAACTTGCGCTTCAAAAAAAATAAAGCACATCGAAACATGAAACAAAATCCGCAAAATAATGAGGCAGCGACAAAATTCAAATTATTACGCAACAAGTTTGAAACATGTGTCAAAAAAGCTAAAAAAGATTTTTATAGACAAAAATTTGAATCATGTATGGGAGACTCAAGGCAAACATATAAGTTAATCAATGATATAAAAGGAACTAATCGCAAAAATTCGCAAGTACCGGCGCTCAACTCATGTAGTGAACGTTGCACTGATTCCAGCAGAGCTGACATTGCTGAGCAGTTTAACACATTCTTCACTAATGTTGGTCCAAAGTTGAAAGAAAAAATCAAACATGTTCCTTTACCTGAGATGAACGAAGTTAACCACTCCATGTATCTAAAACCAATAACCATTGACGAGGTAAGAGGAATCATTGAAAATCTAGACAATAAATTTTCATCTGGTCTGTCATAGTAAAGTTATCATCAAATATCACGATTCCATACCTAACTCAGATAATCAATAAATCATTTGAAGAAGGAATGTTTCCCGATGATCTGAAAAAGGCTAAAGTAATTCCCCTTCACAAGGATGGATCAAAACTTGATGAAAATAACTACAGACCAATTTCTCTTCTAATTGTTTGGAGTAAAATTAAAGAACGTGCTTTGTTCATTCGCATATATGCCTACATGGAATATCATAATTTGCTTTTCAATAAGCAATTTGGGTTTCGTGCCAAACACAGTACAATTGACGCTCTTGTTGAATTAGTCGAAAAAATAAGATTGAATTGCCAAAATGTAAAAGTTATCAGTTTCTTTCTTGATCTTAAAAAAGCTTTTGATACCATTGAGCGCGATATCTTATTAAAAAAGATTGAAAACACTGGTATAAGGGGCCCAGCTTTAACTTGGATAACATCATACTTAAATGGGACACAGCAGCGGGTTATTGTTAATGGGGCCTGTTCATCGTGGAATTCCATAGTTTGTGGGGTTCCACAAGGCTCAATTTTGGGTCCGTTATTGTTCCTCATTTATATCAATGATCTGCCAACAGTTTGCAAATCTCTTGATGTTATTTTATTTGCGGATGATACAAACCTCACCGCAATCAATAAAGACAATAATTCAGTGCAAGAAGATCTGCATAACATCAATAATTGGTTGATTGCTAATAAGTTAATACTAAATATGGAAAAAAAAACCGTACAAATGAATATAGGGAACAAAAATAGTGCTTCCAAATCAGTGTTTAAGTTTGATGATGTTTTTATTGAAGTTGGAAATCTTTGTAAGTATCTCGGAATCTTGGTAGATAGTAAGTTAAGCTTTCAATCACATATAGAATCTATTAAGAAAAGACTCTCAAAACAGTGTGGTATTATATGTAAGCTGCGTCACTATGTAACCCGAAAACAGTTAATTGATTACTACCGAAGCAATGTTATCCCTATAATTCAATACGGTATTTTGGTATATGGCTGTTGCAGTTATTCGTCGCTTTTACCTATCTACAATCTGCAGAAAAAAAATTTAAAATTCATTTACTTCAGGAAATTGTCAGGTAGTTCCAGGGACATTTTTATCTCTAATAAATTGCTAACAGTATTCGAGTTTCATTTATATGAGCTGCTGAAATTTGTCCTGAAATCATTGAAAAAGATGCATAGCGAAACTTATCTAAATGAACTCTTTGAATATGAGCATAGTACCAGAAACACTAGAAGGTCTACCAAAAATTACCTAAAAATTCCCTCCTTTAAAAAGCAGTTTGAGCGATCCTCTATTTCATATCGTTGTGCAAGGTTATTTAACATACTGAGAAAGAATGAAGTTTTAGCACAAAATATTGAAGACGAAAATTGGCAAAAAATATCGCAATTTTATAAATTCAAAGAAAGTTACTTGCTGAATAATGAGGAGCTAGTATCCTATATTTTTAAATAATTTTTTTTCTCTTTTCTTTTCCATTAACTCCAGTCAAAAATTGTTTCGGCACTTACTTCGTAAGTGCCGAGGTTTCAAAAATGGTATTATTTTTGCAAAATAACGAAGTCTACACATAGAAAATCGACCAAGAAAATCGAACTGCAGAAAAAAAATTTTTTTTATTTATTTAATACATAGTAGCTAGGAATCAACGTCTCTCTCGTTAGCAAAGACACAGTGTTAGTCGTTCTTCCGATTAAGCATTGTTCCTTGTTCATGTCTCTATGACAGCGTTCTGAGGTTTGTTTGCCTAGGCGTTGGCACCGGTGACCTGGTCATGGAATGTTAAATATTTAACTGTAACTATTTAACTTTAGCCAGGGCAGATACTAGGTGGGTTTAATAACCCCGTCTATCTGTCCTCTCCGAGATACGTTTTGTTGTTATGTTATATGATTAAGTAATTGTTTTAATTAAATTGATTTAATTTGCTGTCTAATATTTGGAGAAATTTATTCTTTCTTTCTCTTTCTAGTCAATGTCTCTGCTGGGGAACAACCAAACCCATGATGTGTATACAAGTATCTGCAACGTCACTTTAAAACGTCTACCAGGGCTGGAAAAAATTTTAACTGACAAAAAATGACACTGCAGAAAAATCGGAGTTCAACAACTGATTTCATGCTCAGAATTTTAATTTGAAAAAAATGTTTGTAAGAGAGAAAGATTTTTTTAAAAATCAAGACATCATTCAAAGACTTCAAACTGATTTCAAACATGGACAGAGTTCAATTTTCAAGTTTACAAATACAAAATTTATATGAATTACGCAAAAAAGGTTCATTTGTTTGGTGACCGCTACGAGTGTCATTCAGTTTTAAGTTTGTTTGATCAGCACATTTTAAACTCTGCACAACATTTTGTCACTAAAATACAAATTTTGCTAGCAGTTACGCATTTTAACTGTTAAGTAATTTCTCTGAATCAAACAATCAACCCATTACAAACGAAAACTTATGCAACTCTTTTTTAATAAAGTAAAAAGCGGGGAAAAGGAATAAAGCTGAAAAAAGCTATTGTAAAAACGGTAACATACTAACAATTCATTGTAGACAACGCCTAAAACCATTAACAACGCAAAAGCATAATGAGTTTTTTTTTATAAAATTCGGATAACAAAAAATCAATCAATAAAATTGTAATAGTGCCCCCTAAAGACTAACCCTAGCTCTTTTGCTGTCTTGTTTAGTTACTTAGTCAAATCACTACTTACTGCCTTTCCACGAAAAATAATCTAAATTAAACTCGATAATTTCGACAAGTAAAGCTCGCTAAATTCAATATTGACAAACCCATGAATAAAAATAATCCAGAAATCGGGTCCTTAGCTTTAACCTTTGTTTCACGCTTATAGCAACAACTTTTAAAGTTCTTCCAGAATTTCTTAGAAATTTTTTGCAGTTTTGTTGATATTTTTGCAATTTTGCAGCTATATTGATTTTCTTAATAATCAATTGAAACGACAGTACTTGAACAACATTACTGACAAATAAGTCCACGGAGCTGAAGTAGTACATAATTGTTATTGAAGTAATTGTCTACCTTTATGTATAATAAGTCATTTTTCCGGTAAACGCAAAGTTATCTGAAGTGAAAGAAAGCCGAATGTTGAAATATAATAGTTGAAATCTATCAGAAATAATGGCTGGTTGACCGTTACAATCAAGACAGCGTATGGCACCTGCAATTTATAATTAATTCCAAAGTACCATAGAAACAAAAATAAGGTCATTGTTTACAGAGCTAGTGAATGCAAAATCTAGGACATCTGTCCATGGCCATGCCTCTCATCCGTTGTGGAATGTAATCCACAAATTGCCGACGCTGGTGGAGCGCGCGTAGCGGCCCGCCAGGGACAATTTTAAATGCGGCTATCTGAAAAATTGTCCGTTTAATGGAGCTTTTTCAAAATTCAAGGGGAGCTTAAATGGGACTAATAAGTTCAATAGGTGGGCTTCAAAAAACCACATTAGAGGTTAACATATGCCACTATTAGGATCTAAAGTAAAAAATGGCACCAGTTTCCACGCACTTTTCATTTGACTTTTAGTATTAAATTGCCGCCAATTGAGTTCAGCTGCTTGAAATTGTGATTGAGAGAGAATTTTAGATCACGCGAAACGCAAAAAGTTAAGGGCGTAAAAGTCAATCCAAAAGTCAAAATTGTCAAGCAAAAATTTTGCATAAAAAAGACACACACGTTTACAATAATTGCTATGAACTTCGTTCAAGAGCAATTAATAAAATCAACACCACCCCGCTCACTGATAAACAATCTCAAAGAAAAATTTTTGAACACAAAAAGAGCCAAGGTGTTAAATAAACAAACATAGCTGGCAGATTGCCAGAAAATAGCCGCAATAGCTTCGTAGACCCGCAGTCTGAAAAAACGGTATAAAAGACGGACCCAAAAAATTCGTCTTTTCATTGAAGGTTGATATGTTATATTTTGATTAAAAATCTGTATAAGTTTTTGCCGCCTCTATTAGCTGCTCTCAAAGAACCTTCATTTAGAGTGATAGACACCCAATAGACCTTATCTCTCTGAATTAAGGTAAATAAAAGTCAATTTCAAAGTGAGGAAGTCATTTTTGAGAGTGAGGTAAGTCAAGTGTGACCAAAAATTTAATCACGCGAATGAACGAAAAAACTCGCTCCACTAAGAGCGAAAAATGACGTCACGCAAGCAATTCAGTTTAAATTGCATGAACGAATGAATGACAAAAAGCAGATTTGAAGTGATTGTGACGTCATATGGTCAAAACAAAAATCGCAACGACGAAATAAAAAAACCAAGAGAAGGCCAATAATAGCCCCAGCTATCGCTGTGCGGCTAATGATAAGATATATCATTAGAATCTCCGTTTGAAGAGTGCTAAATTTTGAAGAGTACTCAACGATTGAAGAGTACTCAACAAATACTTTCACTTAAAAAACGTTTCAATCTTGTCTAGAGAAAAATCCCAACATGGCAAATATATCATAATAAATTCGGCAACAAAATAGTTTCGATAGTTTTGGCAAAAAGATGATTTAATTAGGAAACGTTTTGCAACCAAATAAATTCCAGAAAAAAAACAAACAAAATTATAGCAGAAATGTAAATAATGCAAGACAGAAATTTCATTAAAAAGTAACTATAAATTCCACAAAAAAGAATTTTTCTCGGCCTTTAAAAAGATATTCGAATAGTGGAGGCACAGGAAACTGAACTTTTAAGTAGCAAAGTTTGACGAAAGTACAATCATCTATTCAACTTAAAATGTGTTCCGTTATGACAAGACCGATGATTCCCTCAAATATATTTAATCTTTGGAAACTGAAACTTACGTATATTCGTTGAAAAAGTCACTGTAACTTAAGTTTGTTGAACAAGGAACTTTGAGCAAACTCACAAAAATAGCAAAAACAACAGGAAAATTAGAACTTGAAGCAAAGCACAAAAATGTATTTAACAAACAGAACTGACTCTTGTCCTAATTGTGCCATTACAAAACTACGCTAGATGAAACCGCGAGCAAAAACTTCAAAAAATTACTGGAAACTTCATTTTGAAGCATTCATAAAGTCGAAATCTCATCGTGTCCTGAAAAGGTGAAAATGATACGTATTGTTTATCACGAGAGCAAAATCAAGCCTACACAAAATAAATTTTTATGCCTTCTAAAACTTATAACATCGCCGGCAGATTGTTGGAATAGCTGCGGAAGAATAGTTCCTTTGACCTTGAATGAATTCAAAATAAACTTAGTTTTAAAGTGCAAAAGTCATTTTATTGAGTGAGATGAGTCACTTGTGATCAAAATCTAATCCCGCAAAAACGTTTGCTAGAGAGAGTGAGAAATGACGTCACGCGCGCAAAAGCCGTTAGTGAGAGCAAGACGTTCGGACAATTAGACTTTTTCAGTTTTGCTGTGTGAGCAAATGTAGAACGAAAAAGAGCATCAGACGACGAAACAAAAAACAAAACCAAGAGCACCGCAATTTAGCTCCGCTCAGCTTACAGCTTCGCAGCTATAATAAACATTTGCCTAAAAATTCTAGATATTCCATGGCAATCCTCGCTTCGCAAACTTGGTCTTTCTACCGTCATTTAACACTATGTCATTGGTTTAAAAATGTCATACTTAAAGAACCCACCTGATAGAGGAGAAGTCGGCATCATCACTTAACGCACTCCTCACACCCAATTGTCTGATAAGGGAAATCAAATCGACTGACGATTGTTCGAATTTGAACTTCGGAAGCTTAACAGCTAGTTCACCCATTGATGCCTGGCACCGCAGCCACTTCAGCGAGTCAGGCTCTAACAACGTTACTAAATCGGCTGGTGTCATTCCTGCGTCAGGTAGCAAAATTCCCATTTCCCATGAAAACATAGAACTGCGCTCCTTTCTATAAGGAAAAAACGCCAACGAAAATCTACCCTTCGGGTCGTAAAAATTTCTGAAGCTTTCTGTTGTCGTCATGAAATCAGCGGACACAGTCTTTTGTGCTGACACTCTGAATTGTCCTTTCTTAGTTCTATATTTGTCGAAAGGATACAACCAAGCGCCTTTTAAATAAACTGCATTGATTAAGGACATGACTGTATGATCGCTTGTGTCAATATTTACTTCTTTGATTCTCTTTTTCGTTTCTCTCTTTACCCAACCGTTGATTTTTTTCACGCCTTTCGATGATTTGAAATCTACGTTTTCTACATTTGCGCTGAAAAATTTTCGCATGTCAGATATAAACTTTCTCGACGGTTCAAATCCGGTCTGTATGAAGATCCCATTAGCTGAAGTTAGCGTAAATTCAGCATCGCGCGATTCCATCAACAATTTTAATACGTCATTGGCTTTCTGTCCAGACTCCTCCGGAGCAGTTCCCAATACGAGATCCAGTTCAGCTCTTGTTTCTCCTTTTGCGCCATGTTGTAACATTGACATACATAAGAACACACTAGCAGGAGATAGGACACAATTAGAATCCTCGTTGTTCTCCAAGTAACATTTGATTAAAGAATAGCCGAAAATAGCTGCAGAATTAAAGTTTTGCGCGCGCAATGATGAATCACCATCAGATCTTGAGCCACTATTTGATGTTGCACTATTAGCACATACAGATTGAGAAGCAGAATCCATGACAAAAAATGGCAAAACGTCCCTGTTGGTCAAGAAGTCATTTACAGGATCAATTTCGAATCACGCATCAAGCCTTTCTGGATCTGAAAACAAAGAAAAATTTCTAGGAAAATAAACTACAATAATATCTGTGGTTGCTAACGTAACAGCATGACTCCACAGCGACTTGTTCTCAGCTGCCTTTATTCATAGTATTCGACACATTTCAAACTCGATGAGTAACATTGATTCATGGCTAACAGGGGCACTTTTTTGCGTCTAAAACTTTCACGTGGTGCCATCAACAAAGCCAAAATTGATAAGCTATGGTCAACCTGTAGCTATATTTACGTTATGGTGCAGCTATGAAGCACATGAGCTTCACGGAAGCAGGGCACTGAACACTCAACCATTGACGTGTTACAACAATCAAAATCGGACGGTTATCTGGCAAGATCTTACAAAATTCTTGCAAGAACCTTCCAAAATTACGTATCATTTTTCAAGATCTTGCAAGATAAGCGTCCGGATCTTGCATCTCTTGCAAGATAAACGTTATTCTCAAGATTTTTGCAAGATCTTACAAGATAACCGTTGGAGTTCGTCTGGGGTAATAAGACACCTTCGCTCTTGGCCATTACACAAGTAAAGGTTTCAGTATCTTGCAACAAATCGTAGGTGCCAACAAAATGAGTGAACAGTGGACAACAATTTCATTAATGAGTATCATCAACTGGTGATAATAGATAATGGAACTGCGTTTCGACTTTCACTCAGTTTGCAATGGACACCTGCAGACTATGTAAAAGTTACGCGTCGAAAAATTGCAAGAGCTTGGGTTCATATCAATTAGCAACTAGAATTTCCATATCTAGCTATCCGGTTTAATTACAAAAGCTCTTCAATTTTTTTTCGAAATATTCTAATAATCATATACGTTGGCTATTTATATCTTTTATATTTTTTAAGTTTGATTAACTTCTAAGATTTCCTTCCTATGCAAATTTAGCCGTCAAACTGAGATCTTGAACAAGGAATCTAGACTTAATTAATAGAACGTATTTGTCGCAGCTTTCCGTGGTTACATGTAGCAGAAACGTTTTCAAACAGTTATTTGGCAGGATACAAGGGTTCATGCTCAACTTTATCCGAAAGTAGCCGGCTGCTATCGGCAACACATACAAAAGCAACAAAAGAGACGGGCAAAATGTTTAGAGCTCTTGAAGTGTGAAAAATGGTCACAAGAGTCATTGATTGAGACTTGTTGAGCGATCTGGGATTCAAGAACTGAATTGTACTATATTTTTTAATGTGAAACAAAAAAGTCCTCCCGCTGTCAAACTGCCAAAAAAAAATTGCTGGTCCGTACCAAAAAAAATGGGCCGTAGAAACGTGTGTATACGAAATCTAGGCTTAATAGATGTTGCAAGTTTTCCTTATAAAAAATTTAACGAAAAATAGCTTCTAAGATTTTTTTGTAAACAGCGAAAAATAAAACACGGATTAATATTTCTTTTTCTACTCAATACGGAAACAATTATCAGTTTTTGAAAATTGTAAACAAGATTTTCAGTTAAAATTCACTATTTGCCACTTAACTAGGAAATGGTAACCCCAGTTTTATTTTTTTTAAAAAAAAAGTAGGAAGAGCAGTTTCCGTGATTAGGTGACTGCAATTTTTAAACAGTCAAAATAATCATTTATCAGAGATGAATATGCAGATTTTTTTCTTTTATCCTAAATGTATGACAATTTTCCATCTTATCTACCCAACACATACTTTCTCACCAACTATCCCTTAGCCGGACCACATAAAATTTGGCCCTCCTCATTAGAAAAGCAAAATTATAAAGTGTTCTCACGACGCCAGCATGCCCACAGTGGTCACTCTCAGCATCACTTTTCGGTCACCAGAAGAAAGCAAAAACTAAAAAATGCCTGCAAAACTTAACAAATATTAAAATTCATATCAATTCCAAAAGACTCTGGAGTACTAAAAGAACAATTATAATATTAAAGACCCATGAACTGTTTAGATAGATATAAAGAAAAACATATTACTGAGCAACTTTCAAACTAGGAAGCTTGGTAAAGTGCGGTCGCAAATTACCAGTAAAATCTAAGCTCGTTACTCTACTAAAGCTTAACAAAATGTATCTCGAATGATTTCCCAAGCCCATTTGCGATCTCCGAGCTCAATCGTTAGACAAATCATTTATTTAGACATTGAATAAAAAATAAAATCAATGGATTAAATTGTTAAAGAATGATTAACAATTACAATGTTTGAGACAGGAAGGCAATAAAAAATTGAAGCGTCAGAAACAAGATGATCAGCAAAATAGAACAATGAAAATAAAAGTATAAATATGTATGAGCGACAGCAACTATCAATACAAAAATGCAATCAAGTTATATCTTCAAAATTTTTTGTGAAATCTCTCATTTCTCTAATTATTTATCAGAAGATATTGTGTCCATTCAATCAATTTAGCTAAGCTGAAAAATAAAAATAAGACAGTGCGCGTTGACCGAAGCGGGTTTGTTTCTGCTGTCTTAGATGAAGAAGAGAAAGGATGACGTCACGTGAAAATCCCTATAACAAAAATAATTATAATCATGCAATTAATTCTGATAAGCTTATTTGAAATTATCCACCTTTTTACTTTGTTTGGCGTTAAATTGAAACAAAGTGGAGTCTTCTAATTGCCAAGTAATTATGGTTCCAAGTCTTTCTGTTCATTTTTTACTTAATGCAGACAAATCGTGTTATCAAAAATTCCAAAACAACAGCCACGTTAATGCAGCTTAATTTGCTATTGCTTCAACAATTTATCAAACTTTCATGCACTTATTAAATTTAAGAATATTCACAATTTCAGTCATAAATTAAATCAATGAGAGGAGGCAAACACACATCTTTTTATCCCGCTCACTATGAGGGAAGGCGATCAAATTTCATTTGTTATTAACGTATCAAAAGAAAAAATGTGAATCAAAAAACAATAATAATTTGCGTTCCCATGTAATCGCAGCGGAGCAGCATTAGGCCACAGCAGCCTGTTCCCAGCTTCACTGTTTGCTTATTATTCCAACATTTCAGACTGTTCTTTTTATGAGCAGCATTGCTCTTTTTTGGTGACGATGGCCAGTTTTTTAGCCTGGAATTTAATCGTGGTACCATCAATGCAGCCAACATTTGTAAGGCTATGGGCAACTTGAAAATATGGTTCAGCTATGATGGTACCATCATTGCAGCCAACATTTGTCAGGCTATGGTCAACCTGAAGCTATGGTTAGCCTAATTGTTGTGATAAACTTATTAAATAGCTTGCGTGTTGTTATTTATTGTGTAATCAGAGGCCGTTCATGGTTTTTGGGTAGCCTCAATCACCGGGGATTTTAGATTCCTGCGGAGGAAAGAAATCTTGGAGAATTATTTATTTGTTTACTGCGTGGAAGCATTTGGCGTGAGAGTTCGCCGCATCTGCTTGATCTGCGTGATACGGTTTTCAAACCTCTCACAAAATAAAGAAGAACATTATTATACACAATTTACAACATTCAATTACTATTTTGCTCATCAAATGCAATTAAGTTAAGAATTATTTGACGGATAAGACTGAAGAGTCAATTTCATCACATTTGAAATTTCTTAAATATCGTAAAAATGAGAAAAAGAATTTATGTAGTTAGAAATTGGTTATAGTAGAAGCAAAAATGCAGGGCCACTTGAATTGGTATAGCCTGCAGGATAAAAATTAGTTCAATATAGTAGAACATCACTAGATTACTCCACAAGGAAATAGAAGAAAAAGACGAAATTAAGAATATGGTGACTGCAGTTTATACTGTCACTTCTTTTGACCAATTTGGGCAAAAGAGGGCAAAAATTTGGTTAGGCGATTTACTGTAACGAAAGCAGTTAGACGGAACCATTCAACAATCATCTTCAATCTCTGAAAAACCGATACCATCATTTTAACTTTTGTATCGAAAAACAAAGACAGAAACAATTGGCCGAATTTCCTAAAACTTTTAATTTAATGCAGTAACATAACAAAAGTGTTATTGTTCTGTTAAAAGTTCAACAAAATGTGGCAAAAATAACTAAACTTTAACGAAAATACAAAACGCGAACAAACTGTTAATTGTTCAAATGTTCAGAAAACTTTAAACCCCGATAAATCCTCGAACAAAACGAAATTTGGAAAATCATCCAGTTAAAATAATCCAGTAAAGAAACTCCTCCCCACCATGGAAAAAATTATTTAGGCATTCTTATTTACGCGTGACCAAATATTTTCATGCCTTGAAAGTAGAAATTGTCCGAAAACTAGAAATCAGGTTAGATGGAAGCTAAACAAAAAAACTTGAAAATTTAAATGATACAAGTCAGACAAACGCTCCAAAAATGATAAAAAAACAAAAATATTTTTCTTTTCTCAGAAAAGAAAATGATAAGTGCAAAAATGTTGCCGAAGAGTTAGGATCCCAAAAATTAGCTAATAACAAAGAAGAGCTATTGAAGAATTTGACATAACCTGTTTGAAAATCAAAAAATCACTAAACGTTAAATTATCTAAATCAAAACCTTTGTGGACAATAACAATGCAAAATTCAAGAGAACTGCATGACTTTTGAACGTTCTCAAGCAAAAAAATCCAACATAGGCCAAAAAAAGGAACCGAAAGGAAACTGAATAGCACAGAGATCTTGTTCCTTTAATCCTGAATTCATACATTCCTTACCAGTTAAAACGGTGCGACCTGCGCTTATTACTCTAATAAAGCTTAACAAAATGTATCTCGAATGCTTTCCCTCGCCAATTTGCGGTCTCCGAGCTCAATTATTTAGCAAAACAATCATTTGACACAGCAATTATTTAGACGTTGAATTACAACTAAACTCTCTGGATTAAAAAATTGTTAAAGAATGATTTATAGTAACGATGTTCGAGATAACTATACAGAGGAAGGCAATAAAAATTTGAAGCACCACAAGCAAGATGATCAGGAAAATAGAACAATGAAACTAAAGCTATAAATATGTAAAAGCTAAAGCTCAATTTAGCACCATCAATTGCGCAATAACAAAAAGACGTTATTATGAAAACTCTACAATGATTTTAGAACAGACAGCAACTATCGATACAAAAATGCAAACAAGTTATATCTTAAAAATATATTTTCGTTAAATCTCTTAAATATCTAATTATTTATCAAAAATATTGTATCCATTCAATCAATTTAGCTAGGCTAAAAAAATACAAACATGATTAACACTTCAACAGAGCGCGCAGGGGGTAGACCGAAGGGGGATTGTTTCTTCTGTCTTGACATTCATTGAGCACTTGGGTCTTTCACGCAGCCACAGAATAGATTAAGACCGGATTGTGGGTTGTAGATGAAGAACAGAAAGGGTGACGTGACGTAAAAATTCCTAAAACAGAAATAATAATAATAATAAAAATAATTATAATAAGGACATTTGAAAAGTTTATTCACCTTTTTACTTTGTTTGGCGTTGAATTGAAACAAAGTGCTGTCTAATTGCCAAATAACTATGGTTCCAAATCTTTCTGTTCATTTTTACTTATTGAAGACAATTCATGTTATCAAAAATAGCTGCGTTAATGCAGCTCAATTTGTTTTGCTTCAACAATTTATCAAACTTTGATGTGCTTAATATATTTTAAAATAATTACAATTTAAGTTATAAATTAAAGCATTGAAAGGGGGAAAACACTCACCTCTTTTTATACCACCCAATATGAGGGAAGGCGATCAAATTTCACTTCTTATCAAAGTATCAAAAAAGAAATATGATCCAAATAGGTATTAACCTGGCAATCAGATCGAGAGATTTGTTGACTTCAATTATCACTTCAAAATATTTTTGAAAGGATAGACAGTTATTTGACTAAAGCCGCCAACAAGACCGCTGAGAACCTCGATAAAAAGGGACACTGAGACCAGAAAAATGTTACCCAGAAAAAAATCCAATTTCAAACTTCATCTTTTCTTGCAAATCAAATTACAAACAAAAGCCTTTCAAGTATTAAAGCCTTATAACAGTTCAATTTGAGTTAACTCGGTTGAATCGCAAATAGAGGTTATGTTGTCCACTTAGATTTAAACTAGCGCATAAGTCATTTTAATGCGAGATGAAATTCATGCATCATAAAAAAATTCCATTAAACCAATAACTCATATCAAGGGAGTAACAAATGTACCCAAACTCAGCTGCTGAGCTGTACAAGTCACTGCAAAAAATCTAGAACGACGAAATTAAAAAACATAGCAGGACAAGTCCTGACGTACAATTCAAAGAATTTTCATTGACTTAACAGAAAACTAGGCCTAGAACCGACTATGATTGGATTGGGAAAACCATTTAGAAAAAAAAATCCGATCCAAAAAATTGAAAAAACAGTAAAAAAACAAAGTGAAATTGCCGCATGTGAACAAAACCACTAGCGAGAAAGCGAATTTTTGTTCAAACACCGTTTTCTCACTGTACTTTAAATTTAGAGCGAACAAATTTCACACTGCAAAACCACTCGCTTTTTCGCTCCACTTCCTGTTTCGGCGTGACCAAAATCACTACTCTAATTTGACTTCAAAAATCATGAACATGTGTGAACAGATCTTTGAATTGTAAAAAATATAGCCCGAGGATTCCGGAAGCAAAGCGAAGGTTCGTACTACCTTGAAACCTTCCTTAGCACTTCAAGACCTCATAATCAGTATTTAAAGACAATGAACAGCCTTATAATTAAAACTAAACAATCAGTATTTATTAGAGAAACCAAACACCCGCAGAATAAAAAACTTACTATAATTATAACAAACCTCAGGATGATGAGCTCTTCATAGTTCTGCTCCGCTGACTCAATTAGACTGACTAAATTAGAATGATAAAACTGTTTTTTCGCTTTCAGGTCAAATGTAAGAACAAAGAACGAAAGAAATCATTTGCCGAAATGTCTCCGGAAACGAACGAAAGACCAGTGACTGGAAAACTTCTCCAAAAGAAGCTAATCAAATACTTTGAGGTGTTTGACTCCAAATGAAAAAAAAAACACTCAAAAAATTTACTATAAAATTAGGGTAAGTTAGGGTAACTTTATTTAGTGTGCACAAAGAAATGTTAGCACAAGGATCAATAAATGGCCCAGAACTTCTTAACAAATGAAAAAATAGCTCGTAGATTTCCAAAAAAAGACGCAATAGCTTTGCAGATCTGCATTCTCAAAAAGAAAGTAAAAAGACAGACAAAAAGAAACTTATTCTTTTCATTAAGGGCCGAGATGTTAAATTTTGATTAAGGATCTGTATAATTTATTGCTGTTTCTATGAGCTACTCTTAAATAACCTTTAATTATAATGATATACACTCACTTGACCTTATCTTTGTATTACACTTGACACTCACATTGAATTAAAGTAAAGAAAAGTCAATTTCAGAATGAGGAAGTCATTTTTGAGAGTGAGGTAAGTCACGTGGGACCAAAAACTTAATCACACGAATGAACAAAAACTCGCTCCACTGAGAGTGAAAAAGGCATGAACGGATTAACAAAAAACAGATTTGAAGTGATTGAGACGTTGTATGGTCGTAACGAAAAATGACGAATTGAAAAAAAAGAAGGTCAATAATAGCCTCAGCTATCGCTTCGCCGCTATTAACAACAACTTCAACACTAAATGACGAAAATCGAGTGGGGGAGAAAAAAAACTCAAATAGAAAATGAAAAATGTCTGACAAATTGCTCTCGAAAGACAGAGGAGGTAATTCAGGGGCTGTAGCCTAGATACATTTTTCGTTATGGAGAAAAACCTTCCGACCAGGGAAGGATTTGAAACCCCGACCGACTGACTCCTCTATAGAAGCAAAGAAGCAATAACCACTCGGAGAGCATACCCCCTGAATTCGTATGCTACAATCGCAGTCGTTTTAGCAACCAAATTTATCTTGGGTTGAGCGAAATTCAGATCACTCAATCATGAAGGACATAAGCGTAAAAAAACACTTGAGAAGTCAAAGAGATTACTAGAAATTGAGAATCACTCTAACATGAGGGACACAAACGTCGAAAATTCACTTGAGAAGTAATACGAATATAATAATTGCTTCACTTCACCCATCTGTCACTTAACTTAGAATTTGTTACAATAAAACCACTCAATACAAAAATTTCAAGTGGAAACCAAAAATCTAAAACGGTCCGAAAAGGCTCAAGTGAAAATTTGCTGGCTTATCAAAAACCGTGATATGAAAAAGTCAAACGAATTTAAAAACATAGCCAGCCGAGTACCGGAAACGACTCAAAGTCATTCAATAGAAACTAACCTTAAAAAATCGAAAGAAAAAAACGAATAATCTTAGTTAGACACAATTTTTAGATATGAATGTGGGTAGGTGCGGGGGGAGGGGAGTACGTAGGTGTGCGTGTGTAGGGGGATTTAGGGAAGTGGAAGGAGCTCGGTGGGGATGTAGGTAGGAGGTGCGGAGTGGTAAGCTAAGTGTGAGGGGTTTAGAAGGGGCTAGGTAGGTGACCGGAGGGGCAGGTACGTAGGGGGCCAGTGTAGGTAGGTAAGAGTAGGTAGGTAAGTAGGTGGAGGGGTCAAGGGGGCAGGGCGGAAGTGGGGGTAGGTAGGGGGTTGGGCTGGTCTCCAGCTTAGATAAAGAGGAGGGACCTATATGGGATCAAAAGTTCTCAAAACAATCTCTTCACCTTGAATATTACCAGTAGTTCCTAATTACTATATATTAAAAACTAAGCTACCGTTAAAGTCAACTGTTCGAAAACGGAGTTAAATAGTCGAATAGAAAGAATTCAAAACTCAAGTCATGAACAAATTTGCTTCAGCAACCAAAAAAATGTGCAATACCAATATACTTCTCCGATTCGCAAAAAAGGAGAGCGCAAAAATAGTTGAGGCTGACGGCGGCTGTTAAAAACGCGCACTTGAAATTGAAAATTTGCTCACTGAAAATATGTTCGCTTATCAAAAAATTTTTCACGCCTACTTCTCCCGCTCTCTCATAATAATGCATGTAGAAAAACCAGATTAAATGTGAATTCTCCTTCTAGCTCTCTTCTCTGCATTCAATTTTCGTTGAGCAGATTGACCTACACACTTTTTCACGTGCGGCATTGACTTTTCCATCTTGCTTCTCCAATTCATTGATTAGAAACAAAGATCACCATAACTCCCCTACAGTTCGTACTCACAAGTTAGTTCGTACAAACCGGTAAATTGGATAATCACCTTCGGTTCATGAAAGCCACGATGAGAACGATAATAACCAGGCTACTTTTCAAGCAAAAGATTTAAAAAAATTTGAATTCATATTTCAAATACGATGTAGCTGTTAAACAGTGCTTGCTGACTGTCTCCCATGACTAACTGTTTTTGGTTGTCGCGCCGATGGTGTCCGGAAGTAGTGGATAAAACAAGGAAACCAACCACCAGTAAAATTTGACCCTTTCTCCAAACGCTAATCGCACATGTCGAATAGGGCCAAATTTTACTACTTGTTGATTTCCTTGTTTTATCCACTACTATACATTCTCTCTATATTCGATCAAAAATCAATCAGAAATCAATTAAAATCAAAAATAAAACAAAAATCAAAAAATCAAAGCAAAATTTACATTTCACTCTTTAAGAGCAATTCACTCTTATTCGGGTGATCCCCCAGTAGAAAGATCGCTCTTTTTCGCTCTTAAAGAGTGATTCCCTCTTTTTTTGATATTTTTTTTATTTTTTATACTTTTATTTCAAATTATCTATACTCTTCAATAAATTTATATTTTCTTTTACTTTTTTTATATTTAACCCATTATTAATAAGAAATGATACAAAATTATAATATTTACACGAAGAACTTTCCTCAGTTTGGCTAAAAACTAAAGGACTTACAGTCTTGCTTTGCCAACTAGGATTAATTGTTTTCTCACTCAAATTTCTACTAAATCCTCTAGTTAATTCTACATCTGGATGTTGTTTCTTTACATGAGCCCGTATCCCATCATATCTCACAACAGAAGCACAATATGGACAATTAACTTTAGCTGAAGTACAACTTCTACATGTATACTTACTCTCATCAAAATCAGTTAGTGGTTTTATCTAATTACATTTATTACAACTTCTAATTAAGACTTCTGGGCTAAGGTTAAGGTTAAGTTTAGGGTTAGGGTTAAGGTTAGGGGTAGGGTCCGAGTTAGAGTTAGAGTCATAGATAGAACTAGAACCAGAACTAGAACTAGATTCATTTTTTAAAGAACAACCCCCTGGAGAAAAATTATTAGCACAAATACCACATAGTATTATATTACCACACATACATTTATCAGTTTTATCTTTATGACATGATTTATAGTTATAGCAAGGTTTCCATATTTATAGTTACACTCAAAACATTTTAAAAGCATTTATAATAGGGTAAACTATAATATTTACCTAATCATTTCGCAGATCGGTGTAACCGCTTCGCAGATAATATTTAGCCATGATTTCAATTAAATCTTTAGTTTTATCTTTAGATGTGATACACTCTGCTAAATATTTATTTCCTAACGTATTGAGTGTATTAGTTTTACATCTCTTATCTAAAATCAATTCAAGGTCTAATTCTTTTTTATCTCTAACAAAATTTATTTCTTCTCTAAATTCTTCATTATTTCCATATAGTCTGGTTCAAAACTTTCCTGCCTTTCTATTCAAAATTCCCATCTCTTCATTTATATATTCTTCTTGTAGTTTTTCTAAGGGTGTAACAAGTTTACGTGCCCCATTAACTAAACTATTTTTTAGATCGGTGAAACTACTTCGCAGATAGGGCTTCGCCCATGTTTCTCCATCGGTATAATCACTTTGCAAATAGGACTTTGTCCATGTTTCACCATCGGTGTAACCGCTTCGCGGATCAGGGTACCTGCTTGGCAGATCTTCTCCATATCCAACGTTAACCAAAGTGTTTGCTCTATTCAACATATTGCTTGCACTCATTGCCACGGCTCCAACCGTTTTTATTATTGAATCAGGATAAATATAACTAGTTATAACTAAACCCCAACTTATAATTCTACCAATATTTGATAATTGTTTTAAACCTTTTGCTTTAACCATCTCTTTTGTTAAAACATCATTCTGAATTTTAATATTATTTAAAGTAAGAAGTTTATTAAATTAAAACTGATAATTATCATGATTTATGGTATTTCTATCTGTTGCATTTATCATGAGTGGTTTCATATATGCTATAAGTTTATTTATATCTTCTTTTTCTAATTCATCTTTTAAACTAAGAGCTTTTAAATCAAGGAAACCAACTCTTGAATCATATACCATTGTTCTATTACTATTAATAATAATAAAAGTATTTTCCTTCCTATTTTATTTAATTATATCATAACGAAGTTCATCTGGCATTCCATCTGTACGATTATAATGGTTACTATTTAACTCACTAATTATTTTACTATAGTCATGTTCACATTTATATATCTCATTAAAGTTTTTAAATAGATCAGGTCCATTATAAGTGGTTAAATAAATCGTATCACAACTCATTCTTGCCGTATTAATTATTTGAGCTGGTTTATGGCACATTACAATCATTTGAATATTATAATATCTACCTTCAGTAAAATAATAAGCTATATCCTTATTTAACCTATCACTCATATCATCAAGTACTATTACACAATTTTGAAATTTATGCATATTATTTTTTGTGATCATATTTATATCACATCTATTAAACCCAGTATAAAACTTATTAGACTCAGGATCTATCCAGTCTCTGTCATCTTTACACACAATAACTATATTTTTAGCTAGGTCTTGGTTTTGGTTTTGGTCCCGGTTTTGGACTGAGTATAATTTTAAGTATTGTCTAATAAAATATGTTTTCCCTGTACCAGTTCCACTATAAACAATAGTATGTAATGGTGGCTTTTCATATTCAAATCTCACTAGACTCCTATTCATAAATCCACCAAAGCTTTCTTCTAGTTTTGTGTATTTACTCGGTATTGAATCATATATTATAAAACAAAGTATAATTATTAAAAATAAAATAAGAACTACACTACCCGTCTCCATTTTTATATATAAAATATAGACTTGATTTAGACTTAGACTTATTAAATTTATTATATAAAAATGCTTATCCTAACTTTTGAGGAATTCAATAAATTTAATATTGATAATAGTGCTATGAGCGATATCAGAATAAAAGATATAGGTAAAGATACATGTCTAACCCCAATAGAAATAGTAATGAGAGATGAGACACCACTAACTATCAATGATGATCACTTCAACATTATCGTTAATTTACATCCGACTGATGGTACACATTGGGTTTTAGTTATAAGAAGAGAAGGTGGTCCTGTGTATTACTTTGATAGTTTTGGTGTTGAGACCCCACCATTATTTTTAGAAAAATATGTTGATCTAGGCTCTAATGAGAGGACACAACAATATGATGAATCTTATTGTGGGGCTTATTGTTTATATATGATCTATCTTAGAGGATTTAGAATTAAAAGTGCTTTAAATATTCTAGTTAATCAATGTAAATATCCAGGAATATATAATGAGTGTTTTTGTTTAGGTTGTAATGTTAATGATAATGCTAATGTTAATGATCTACGAAGTAGCTTTGCTAATAATGTTATTGATAATGTTAATGATAATGATAATGTCATTGATAATGTTAATGATGATGATAATGATCTACGAAGTAGCTTTGCTAATAATGATAATGTTAATGGTAATGTTCATGATAATGTTAATGTTAAGGCTAATAATGATGTTAATGATAATGTTAATGTTAATGATAATGTTAATGTTAAGGATAATGATGATGTTAATGATAATGTTAAGGATAATGATAACGTTAATGATAATGTTATATCAATTTGATGAAAAACATGGTGAAACATGGGCGAAGCCCCATCAAAGGGGTAAACCTAACAATAATACCCCTACTAGTGATATCTCTGTTAACATAAATGATGACCTACAATCATGATGAAGATTTACCCTCTCCTGATAAACTACCCAAAGACTTAAAGAAACTAATGATATTCGATGATGTTAGAGCCAAAGAACCAGTTATTAATGAACACTTTTGTAGAGGTAGACATAATAATTGCAATATGACATATCTTAATCAAAACCTGTTCTCTCTGGATAGGCAGAATGTTAGAGAGAACTGTAATCTATTTATTTTATTTGAACAGAGAGGTAAAGTCCTAGCATCGATATATCAAGATTTCTTTAATAATGTTGAACTTAGTTATAATGATTTTGCTAATATATGTAATAAGGTATGGAAAGAGCCTTAAAATTATATTGTCATTGATATAACTAAAAACAAAAACATTAATGGTAAACTAAGAATTAATTGGGGTCGGTATTGTAGTTATTTATGTTTAATTATAATTTACAACTATACAAATCTGTGAAAATGGTGTAAGGGATTCTACATGTTTTCTAAATCTTTCTTTAGTATATCTATGGAGGTATGTACATAACCTACAATAAAATTGTTTAAATCTAAACTGGGAGATATGTTTATACACTTTACACTTTCTACGTGTTAGATATTGATCGGGATTATTAAAATGTTCCAGTAAATGATTATGTTTATCTCTACATGTTATAACTCTATTACATACAAAACATTGATATGGTTTGCCCTGACACCAATTACAACTTTGAGCCCAGGACTTATTTTTACATTCAACACATTTAATACTAAACATTTTTTAAGGAAAAAATACTATTTCAAATATGTTATGATTATAATAAAACAAGGCTTTGCCTAGCTGTTACACTAAATGCAAAGTAAAACTTAATACATCACCATTAAAGTCTATAGGTCTTCCATGCTCATCTTTAATATGAAATTCAATATATTCTATTCTATCTTTAGTTACATTTTGATACAAGATATTAGTCGGTATAATACTTATCAAGTAACCTGGTGGTTCTGTTAGAGTAAAAGTATGTCTGTGTTATTCCCATTATCTTTAAAACCAGATATCACATTACAATGAATGTTAATAGTACTAAACCCATAATATCAACAATTTTCTGAGATGTATATTTACCTTGTTTATATACTATTTTTCTAAAGCCTAGTAATGGGGCTATTGAGTTTTCTACATCAAAGCTAAGTGCTCCTTGTTTTATTTCCATTAAACATTTCATCGTATTCTTATCAGGTTCTATTATAACATTACCATTAGTTTCTTCGTTTATTAATTCTGCTATGTCAGTTAACTCATATGCTCCTGGTGTAATAGTTGAATATAGCAATGGGATTCGTTTATATTTATAATTAAGGACAGATGTAATGTTTGGGCTAAAGTTAGAGTAGGGGTTAGGGTCAGAACTAAGAGCCTGAGGTAAAGCTTCTTCACCTTCTATAACAGTACTAGCATATAAGAACTGATTATTTCTCCTATTCACATTAAACACCGAGTTATAAAGAGATAATCTAATTAAACCTAATTTTGTTGTATTAAGTATAGGTTCACTAAAGTTAAACTTTTCTGTTGGTTTTATCATTCTAAAGTTAAGTGTATGCTCTTTTTTACTTTTAGTTAGAGTTTCATGTATCTTTTGTAGTTCATATAGAATTAAGTTATTCCCATTATCTTTAAAACCAGATATCACATTACAATGAATGTTAATAGTACTAAACCCATAATATCAACAATTTTCTGAGATGTATATTTACCTTGTTTATATACTGTTTTTCTAAAGCCTAGTAATGGGGCTATTGAGTTTTCTACATCAAAGCTAAGTGCTCCTTGTTTTATTTCCATTAAACATTTCATCGTATTCTTATCAGGTTCTATTATAACATTACCATTAGTTTCTTCGTTTATTAATTCTGCTATGTCAGTTAACTCATATGCTCCTGGTGTAATAGTTGAATATAGCAATGGGATTCGTTTATATTTATAATTAAGGACAGATGTAATGTTTGGGCTAAAGTTAGAGTAGGGGTTAGGGTCAGAACTAAGAGCCTGAGGTAAAGCTTCTTCACCTTCTATAACAGTACTAGCATATAAGAACTGATTATTTCTCCTATTCACATTAAACACCGAGTTATAAAGAGATAATCTAATTAAACCTAATTTTGTTGTATTAAGTATAGGTTCACTAAAGTTAAACTTTTCTGTTGGTTTTATCATTCTAAAGTTAAGTGTATGCTCTTTTTTACTTTTAGTTAGAGTTTCATGTATCTTTTGTAGTTCATATAGAATTAAGTTATTCCCATTATCTTTAAAACCAGATATCACATTACAATGAATGTTAATAGTACTAAACCCATAATATCAACAATTTTCTGAGATGTATATTTACCTTGTTTATATACTGTTTTTCTAAAGCCTAGTAATGGGGCTATTGAGTTTTCTACATCAAAGCTAAGTGCTCCTTGTTTTATTTCCATTAAACATTTCATCGTATTCTTATCAGGTTCTATTATAACATTACCATTAGTTTCTTCGTTTATTAATTCTGCTATGTCAGTTAACTCATATGCTCCTGGTGTAATAGTTGAATATAGCAATGGGATTCGTTTATATTTATAATTAAGGACAGATGTAATGTTTGGGCTAAAGTTAGAGTAGGGGTTAGGGTCAGAACTAAGAGCCTGAGGTAAAGCTTCTTCACCTTCTATAACAGTACTAGCATATAAGAACTGATTATTTCTCCTATTCACATCAAACACCGAGTTATAAAGAGATAATCTAATTAAACCTAATTTTGTTGTATTAAGTATAGGTTCACTAAAGTTAAACTTTTCTGTTGGTTTTATCATTCTAAAGTTAAGTGTATGCTCTTTTTTACTTTTAGTTAGAGTTTCATGTATCTTTTGTAGTTCATATAGAATTAAGTTGTCTGTCATTTTTTGTATTCAAGTATTAGATTATATTTATAGTTATAATTATAGCTGTGATTATAGTCATAGTTATAGTCATAATTATAGTCTTAGTTATAATTAAAAGATAAATTTTTATCCTATAAAAATGGATTTCAATATGGATACAACTTATGGTTATAAAAATGATATACACAAAAGTAAGATTATAAAATATAAACCAAATAATCTGGCGACAATGAATACGGTTAATACTAATATTAATATCATACTCAATAGAGAAGAGAATCATTTAAATTTGCATGATTCATATCTAGAGATAGAGTTTGTTGTATCAGATCATGCTGGTGGTGTATTTGCTAATGATGCTAATATCAGATTAGTTAATTATGGTATGATGGCATTGTTTAGTTCAATTAAGCTTGAAACTAGTGGTGGTAGGACTATTGAATATATAGATCATTGTCATCCTAATCTATTGATGTATAAGTTATTAACTAGTATTGGTGATGAATATGAGAGTGCTTTTGTTAGAAATCAAGGCTATAGAGATAGTCAACTTAAAGGTGACCATATTGCAGCACAACGAGGTAATATGTATATGATGATTAAGATGAGTGATCTATTTGGTTTCGTAAATGATTTAGAAAAGATTATATGCGGTTTAGGATTTAAACTAATATTAAAAAGGAATAATAATGATAGAGCTCTATTTAGAGTTAATGCTAATCCTGGTGCAGTTGCTAATGATGGTAATATAGAAGTTAGAGATATATCATGGTGTGTGCCTAGTATTGATCCTAGTAATGATAATAGAATTATTGTGCAAAAGGGTTTAAGTAAACAGAATGTAGACTTTAGTTATTATGAAAGAAAGTCATTTTATAAGAATGTACCCAATGCGACTAACTTCTTGTTTGATCTAGGTATGGAAAGTGGTATGGAAAGACCACAAAAAATAATAGTTGGTTTTGAAAATAATAATGTTAATGAACAAACTCATGATGCAAGTACATTTCATATAATGAATGTTACTGAATGTTATTGTAAGATTGGTAGTGAGTTTTATCCTGAGGATAGAATGAATATTAATTATGGAACCAATAATTATAATGAGGCTTTTAAAGAGATTGTTAGCTTTGATAAAGATTATAATGGGCTACCACATAATATAAAACCATATATAAATCATAGAACATTCAAGAGTAGTTATAGAATATATGTATTTGATACTAGATATCAAAGTGATCATATAGGTCCACAACCAATACAACTTATTTTTAAATTTAGTGCTGCAGTTGCAGATGTTATATGTCATGCATTAGTATTAACTAGAAAATGGTGTGGTTATTGGCTTGAATAGTGATGGTAATAAGATGGTTGATATTATATCATAGACATAGTCTTAGTTATAATTAAGTCATAGTTATAATAAATGATATATTTATTGACTTAACCAATGACTAAACAATGACTAAATCAATGATAATCAAACTATTTCCTACTAGTCTTAACAAAACCCTTAGAATAAACAATATCTAATTTCTTTTTATTCTCTAGAGCTAAGCCTCCAGTTTCAAGTTTAGTTTGGGGTTTGGGTTGGGCTTTAGAATTAACCCTGGGCTTCGAGCTTCGCTCGCGGGTGGAACCCGTAAGCTTAGGCTTAATAACAACAAAGGGATTATACTTTTTAACTTCCATTATTTTTTATATATAGAAATGAGTCTTTTAAACAATTTCAAAACTAATTCATATTGTGTTGGTGGCAGACATTATAGTGGTGCTAATAATATAAGTGGAGCTATTACTTCAAAATCTAATAAAATGTTAAGAGGATCCTGCACTAAATGTAGAAGGAAAAAGTCAATGACAGTATCTGATGCGACAATAGAAGCTGAGGGATTGAAAGATTTCTTCAAAAGTGTTGGTAGAGCTACGGTTAACATTGGAAAGAAAGTTGCTAATAATCCAGTAAGAGCATTAGAAATAGCAAGTAAAATAGAAGAGCAGCTGCAAGTAGAAACCCTAGAGCTGCTTTATCAGCCAAACCTGATTTAATTAAATTTGCAACTAAGGGTGAAGGTAAAAAGTTAGTACAAAAAGGAAGAGGGTTATACTTAGGTACTAAGAAGAGATAATTATTTGATTATAGTCATGATTAAATTTATGATTATGTTTAAATTTATGTTTATAGTCATGATTATATTTATGTTTATATATATCTATCTATCGGTGTAACCGCTTCGCGGATAAATATTAATACTAATATTATTATTACTAAACATACTATTATTACTAAACACTAATATCTTTAATCTAAAAAAATACTCAGCTTGTTTTTCTTGTTCTTCTTATATTCTTCATATACCTTGACTAATTCATTATATTCATCATTATCTATTTTATTATCTTTCATTGATTTAGTATGTAGTTTATTAAACTTGTCGCTAAACTGTTTACTTAAAATATACATTTGTGAATACTTTATAATTTTATTTCTTATTTTAGTATTAATTGTTTTTGATAATGAACCACAAACAGTTGCTGTAGCAAAAGCTGTTGGTATAGAATAAGGTAATCTTATACCTGTTAATGCAACTGATGTTGTTGTTGCCGTTGTTGCAATTGATGATAATACTATTTCTGTTATCTCAGCTACGTTAATATAATTTTTATATCTACTTAACTTCTTATTACAGTTATTAGTTTCAGTTTCGTAATAATTTCTAATATCTTTTATAATGTTAATATTATTATTAAATTTATTATTAGCTAAGATCTTCTCATCTATCAATCTTTCTGCTACTGATGACCAATCTTGATATAGTAATCTCTCACTCGGTGCTGTTGGATTGGTCATGGACTCCGTCATAGCTTTGCTTATTTTCATTAGTAAAAAACTTTCTATTTCTTTCGTTATATCTTCTTGTTTAAATCCATAACGCATCTCAAATCTTGCTTGCTCTTTATTATCAACTGACGTACTTCGTAAAAGTATAGCAATTATATATTGTACTATTGTCCTTTTATTCTTTATAAGTGCTTCATCAACGGCAGAATTAGTCTTTTTTATTAACTTCTTTAAATTCTTTTAGACCCGTAGTAAACATATCATCTAAATGTATGTTATTAATATTTTGATTAAACTTATTATTATCAAATTCTTGTTTTAATTGATTATATTTAGAGATAATATCAGCAGCAACTTTATTACAAAACTTAACAGTATTTGTAACTTCATTTGCTGATTCAATAAACGCATTAATTAGTACATCATTAACTTGTGTTTCATTTAGTTGTAATGTTTTAGTTGTGACTTTATCAAATTCACCTTTTCATAGCTCAGTTTTGTTTTTACTTAAAATTTCTATTTTATTATTCGTTATTGTCGTTAATAAGTTATTGTCACAATACTCTTTATTAAGAACATCTTTTTCATCTATTGGAAGATGTACATTTGTAATTTTACAGGTATCCTTCATATCAAAATTATCATTATCTTCTAGGAATAACCCACGAGCATTACTTAGTGTTAAGTTGTTTCCATTCCCCATATGATGTTTCGCTTGGTTAAATCTATTTCTTGTCATTATTTATATTAAGAAATATATTTAATGGTTCTAAAACTTTATTATTAGATTCAAAATCAAACTCGGATTTTAAGAGTTCCTGTTCATAATATTTACCTTCTATTATCTCTTCATTCATATCTTCTATTTTATATTTTGGTGGTTGTGTTTTTAGAACTTCATTAACTTTAAACAATTCTCTATTCCAATTAGAAGTGTAACCTTTAGAGAAGATATTAAGTTTATCTGCATTTCTAACATAATCACCAACTTTAAGCTTAGGTTTAATATTCCTATAAATGAATGAGTAATTAACCTTATCGGGATTATTAGAAGCATCAACAGGTGTCATATTAATTGTTGAATGAATGTTATTGTTATATGTTATGACTGCATCATTTAATATATTTACCCAATTACCATCACCATTGATAAACATTGGTTTATTAATTATATGTAATATTGTTCTATTAAATATCTCTATGAATACAGCCTGTAAATAGCTATATGTAGAATATAGTTTTGTTTCATAAGTTATTAACATTTGTTTTAAGTAAAGATTTAAATGTTTTATAGTAAAACTCACTACCTCTATCTACCCATAACATTTCTGGTTTTCGACTTTCAGAGCCACCCTGTGGATGTTCACTTAATACTATTTTAAAACCATTAGTTATACATAAACCAGATTTATTCTTTAAAGGAATAGCCCATGCATATTTTGAGAATATATCTATAAAAGTTAATATATATTTATAATTATTATTGTATTTACTTAGAGATTACTTATCAATTAAATCAGCTGACCATGTTTCATCTTTATATAATGGTATTATTCTTACTCTTCTAAACCTTGTTATTTGAGGACTGAATACTTTTTTAGCTAGTTGTTGTTGTTGTTTATCCACATTTTTTATGGACTTAGTCATGGTTTCACCTATCTGCAAAGCAGGTTCCCTGATCAACGAAGTTCTGAGCTTGGTCATTTACCATAGTTAAAAACAAAATTATTTAGTTGCTCTTGATTAATAATATCCATAGATAATAGTTGCCTAGATATATCTAGCATTTCATCATATAATCCATCATGACCAGCTTTTGTTTCTGTATTAATAATTCTAGTCTTTCTATTAAGTTGTTGGGGTCAGTCTTAGTAAGACCGCCGGCTTTAACTTCTTCTTCTTCTTCATTAGTATCATAAATAGTGGATTCACTACTAAAGGAATCCCTTCTCGATTATGCGATACTAATTGATAATCTTCTTATAACTTTCGATCTATTACTTTTAGTATCTCCTCTTTGTTTATAACCGATATCCCTTAGAAATCGTTTTACTTTGTTTTCATCAGCTTTTATGTCTCTTTCTGTCACATTTTTATTAGTGATAAACATAAGGAAACCTTTAGTGAAATCAGAGTTAATATTTCTTAGTTTTATACCATTCGGCGTTATATGAGTGGGCACATTATTAATTGTAAACTCATTTTCATTTGCATCGAATGGGACTAATCGTAATTGAATATTCGTTTGTTTTCTCATATCTGCTAGAGTATCAAGCATCTCGTTACTTAGTTTAAACAACTTGCCCTCTCGACCTGGCAATGTGATAGGCTCTCTGACAGAGAACCCGCTTTGTTGAACTGGAGAGAACTCTAAAGCTTTCAATGCATTTGTGTTTTCTTCTATCCGTAAACCGAATTCACCGATCTGCGCAGCAGTTTCACCAATTGCTTCCATTGTTTGTGTATGGTGGACTTGTAGTATTTCACTATTAGTATTTAAAGTTTTAGTTAAAGGATCAAATAACTCTTCTATTTCACCATAATATTCCTGTTGTTTTGATTTATCTTCTAATCTATTCTTTCTGTTTTGTTTTTCTAGATAGTTTAATTCTATAAGTTCATCTAGCTTAGTCATTTTTCTATATAAAAATATTATACTAAGTATGAATTAGATCTATAATTATAATTAAAATAACTAATTATAATAACTCATATAATATAATAACTGCTTCTATTAATTTTCTGTTGCTATCTATAGTTAATTCTTTAATATCATTAATCAGTTTATCTACATCCTTATCCTTATCCTTATCCTTATTTAGTTTCTTAATCCTATTTAACAAATCCCTTTCAAATAAATATAGTTCCTTATCATCAGGATAACTTTTTATATTGTTTACATAAAACCTTTTATCATCAAATATACTTAAACTAATCTTACTCGTTTTTGTTGTTGTCATGCTATCCCCAACTTTTTGTATTCCGCTTTCATCTACTGTTCTCTGTGTATTATTCATTAATGCATCATAATAATCTATGTGCCTAGCATTATTATGCTTCTTTGCTTCTTTATTCCTTTTTATTTAGTGTTTTTAGGATAATTTTGACGCTATATGGTTTGGGGGACAATGCTATAAATTCCTCAATAATCCTACTCCCCAGCTCGTGCTTAAACTTGTCGGGGACTTTATTATTAGTTTTTATAGGTATGTCTAGATTACTTAAGTCCATATGCTCATCACTAACTTTACCTTCACTATAACTTAATACGAAACTGTCCGTATCCATATAGTGAAGTGTTAGATCTTTGAGGGATGGTTGTAGAATATTATAGAATACATCAAACATATGTAATTTGCTAAGTTCGAGTATTGTTACTCCTACATATACAGGTGAGCTATATTCTATTTTTTTCTTTATATACTCTATTTGACAATAATCTCTATATCTAGTTATATTCTTAAATGTTGGTTTACTTACACTTTTCATTATCTTTTCTTCATCATGCAAGAACTTGCTTTGAAAGAAGTGTAGAGGATTCATGCACATTCCTCCATATAGGGAGTTATTCATTAATTTCCTTACATCCTTCTCTGCTTCAGTTTTAGCTGTTGCTCTTTTGTTAGTATTGTTTTGTATATAATCTCTACATATATAATCTTGTTTAAATTTAATTACTCTATGTATTTTTGTTACTTTTAATCCCATCTTAACATAGAACTTTAACATCCTATAATGAACCATATATTCTGTTTTGTTGTTTTGGTCTAAGATTAATTTCTCTGATCTTGCCTTGCCTCCATCTCTTTCTCGATATCCCAATTCAGTATCATTTATCTTTCTCTTATTAGGCATTAGTGCTAACTGTTCTGTTCTCTCTTTACATTCAATAGTATAAACAATCTGGAGTATTCAATATTACATCTAGAGTAGTAGTAGTAGTAATAAACTCAAAATCCTTATAAGGTAACTTTTGCATCATTGCATAACCATACAGTTTGTTTGCGTCTATGTACCAGATGGTCTTACCACTGTCATTGTCATTGTCATTGCCCTTACCATTGCCATTTCTTTTACTATTACCCTTAGCATTACTATTACCATTATTAATATATCTTTCACCCATTATTCCACATATACCACCTCTCTTTGCTTCAACAGAATCATCTAGCATTTGTTTATCTTGTAATATATCTAATGTAACACCACTTGACATTAACCAACAATCAAAACTATAACCCGGGAGACTAACGTAATGTAGTGGATTGAGCTTGATTTTTTTCATACTTAATTTAACATATTCATTCATGCAATAGTCTAAAATTTCCACATCATTCTGTAAATACTCTATAGTTAGATCTTTACCAGTTTTATGACTGTTTTCATTATTAAAGTTATCTACTTCTTCTTGTGTTGGTAATTTATTATGTAGTGAGGATTTGAAGTCTTCTATTTTTAGATTACCTATAAGATTGTCATAGGTAGCTTTGCTACCACTGGTAGTTCCACTACCATACGGCTTCGTCGTGGTGCCCATCTCGTCTAAACCAAAGTGTTCATATGAATATAATGTTTTAGTTTTACACCCGTATATCTTTGCCATTTGATCTAGAGGCATAGCTAAGAAGTTATAACTATCTAAGAATTTAAGACAACCAATGCTAAACATCTTAGACTTACCAGCAGCTAGTGGTATGCTATCTACTTTTCTTTTATCATTATTCTGTTTGAAGAGTTCACTGCATAGTAGGTTGAAGTCATAGCCAGAGCCATTACGGAATATTACAGGAATGAAGTTTTGTTGTTTGTATCTTAGATTACATATTTTACATGCCGGTCCTCTATATTTACCAGTTTCATGACAGTGATCTCTTACTTTGTTACTACATGTTTTGCTGCAGATATGACAAGTGTTATTGGTTTCATGATATAATTTATCTTCTGTGAATATCATCTTTTCACTACGTTTGAAATTATTCTCTGTTTCTATTTCTAATAGATCTCCAGCAAATCTTTTGATGCAGCCTAGACCGAAGTAGTGCTTGAAGTTACCTTGCCAAGTGTAACCCACAGTTATTGGAATATGTTCAGCTATTACATATTTACAATCATTAGGTGAGACTTCAACAATGCAACATTCTATATCGGCAGTTATATTTTTTATATTCTGACGTTTGTGTTCATTTATAAAAGTAATATGTTTTTTCTTAGGACAAACAATCTCTGGTTTGAATGAGTTGTTGCATTCGTGTTTATCGTATTTAATTTGTGAGTTAAACCAATAGGTACACCTATCGCAATAATAATTTTTAAGGTTATTTTTATTTGGGCGAACTAATAGGGTTTCTATATTTTTATTAGGGCACAGTGTTCTATTTGACCATTACTCCAAACTAGTATTCTTACATCTTTTCTATCTTTATTAGAATCATCCACTTGTTTAAACAATTCTACCTTATCTCCACCACAGGGGGTGTATAACCAAATATTAAAATTGTATAATTTCTGTATTCTTAATATGTAGCCGGAGTCATCTTCATGTTGTTGTCTTGGTTCAATTAGTTTATCTACATATTTACTTTCTCGAGTTGCATTACCTATGACTGGATGTAACCATGCGGTGATAGTTAGTTGCAAGCAGTTGTATTTATAAATTCGTATATTTAATATCGATTTAGAGTTTTTGAGATCAGCTGGTAAATCTATATGGGTACCAATAGATGTTTTAGTTGGTTCAATGTTTAACTGAATACTTCTTATTCCAAGAAACTCGAAATAATAACCATAACCTTCATACATTTCCTTTTCAAAGTTTAACGATCCGTGAAACGGCTTCGTCGATTGTGTGAAGTCTCCATTTTCATATATTGCGTTATTAATAATATAGTCAGTATTGAAAAATATTTTAGTAGTTTTAACTTCTTCTTTGGTTCTCTTTTTATACTCACACTCGGCTGTGATCTTATATTTAAAACTCTTAAATTTTCTGAACTGGTAACATTTTTTAATTTCTTCTAAAGAGTAATTAGTTGCTTCATCTATATCTTCAATGTAATTCCCACCTCCACTTGTAATATAAAACTCTCTCATGTTCTGACTAGAGTTTATATCGAAGTCTTCTGTGTTTTCTAGATACTTACGATTAAGATTATATGAGAGAGTAGTTAGAGCTATTTTATTCCTAAATTGTTCATGACATTCTTTACATTCATATCCGTGAAAGGGGCTCTGCCCTTGGTACCCCAATGGCTTCGCCGATCTAATTTTAGAGTAGGTGTTGTTTTCGGTTTTGGCTTTAGTTTTAATAATATAATCATCTTCATCCGAATTATACACCCTCTCCGAGATTTCTTCTTCAGACTCAAACATTTTCTCCAATAGTTCCTTATGTTTGAGATGGTATGATTGATGCCTTTATAAACCCTTCTTTGATTCAAATGATAGATTACAGACATCGCAGAAGTTTATGACACTAGTATTAGCTGATTGAGACATGACGTATTTATTTAGGGAAATAATCGAAAAATAATTTTTCGAAAAATGAAAATGAAATGCAAAAAGTGTAATATTGAATATGAATGTTGTAATAATTATAAAGAATTAGAAAATTCTTGTTATGTATGTAAAAATATGGTTAAAGTGAAAGATTATATAGAACATTTGGGATATCATTATTCTGATCCTGATCAATATCTAACATGTAGTATGTGTAATGTTTATAAACATATATCATTATATAGATTTAGAAAAAGGAAATGTAGACTATGTATTTATCTTCATAGATATAGATATGGTCATACTAGAAATCAAGTATAATATTCAAGAAGACACTGAAAAACACAAATCACTCTGTTTCCACCAATCTCAGTGTTTTTGACTGTGCTCTTTTTGTTCAAGTTATCCACGAAGTGGCTTCATCAATTTTTGCAAGTTTGGTTTTACGTGCTTGTTACACGATCTCACTAGTTATACTGAAAAACACCAATCACTGTGTTTCCACCGATCTCAGTGTTTTTTTACTGTATACCCATCACAGTGTGTCCTATATACAGTCTCACTGTAGGGATCTGCGAAGCAGTTTCACTGATCAACCTTACTGTGAATTTGTTTTTTATCTCACTTAGTTTCATAGTAATTCACATCAAAGTCGGGGGACGTTCACTGGAGTTAGTGAGGAAGGAACCCCAAACCTTCCGTTTGCTGAAGCAACTTAACTAGACTCGATGATTTAACCACTACGCCAAGTGAGACAGAAAGTTTTAGTTTTAGATTGATTAAATATTGATTACGGAGATATATGAAAATTTTCATTATTTTAACATTTCTTTCAATTTTTGTTCAAGTTTTCTTTTTTGTTCAAGTTTTTTCGCAAGTTTGTTTACGTGCTTTTTACACGGTCTCTCTAGTTACACTAGTATCTGGGATACGTCCACCGGAGTCGGTGAGGATCTGCGAAGCAGTTTCACTGATAGAACCCGAACTATCCGTCTGATAATGGACAATTACCAGCTTAACTCTGTACTGGTGGATTGCACTAAGTGAGACAAGAAATGATAGATTTTGAGTGAAAATAAAGCTAATATAGTAGTGGATAAAACAAGGAAATCAACAAGTAGTAAAATTTGGCCCTATTCGACATGCGCGATTAGCGTTTGGAGAACAGGCCAAATTTTGCTGGTGGTTGATTTCCTTGTTTTATCCACTACTTCCGGAATATTAGCCAACGTTAAAATTAGCCGAAAAAGTCAAAAGAAGGAAAATTAGAAGAACTAATTGCATGAGATAATTGCGGTAAGCAAACATAAGTGGGACGCGCAATTATCTAACTCACTTACACATGAAAATAACGCATTTGGCCATGCCTCAGTGGCCTATGGGACTTGATATGAATCGATCACAACCGAACAAAATATCACGGCCGTTCTCAAATCTGATTGGTTAAAATCTCCTTTTCGGCTAATATTCCATTCGGCTAATTTTTCTTTCGGCTAATATTCACGGCACCCGCGCCGATTAAAGACAAGAAATTCATCTCATTATCATGAGCTTGTCAAATTTAATATACTTGAAAAATCCCCCCCCCCCAATGCATTAGTTGATGTACTGATTTCCTTCTACCCAAAACAAATTTTAAGTTACAACATAAACAAGTTTCACGTTACAACATCGAAAAACGCTCATCAGCTACGCCTCGGCAACCTAAAATGATCTGATATTTCAAAGGTTCTTAAGGTTGACGTTATTTGTCTAAATGAACTCTAGATTGTAATTTGGTATCCAGTAATTTTAAATTCGTAATTTTGTAATTACCAGATTCTCCTTTCCTCGAAGCATGAGAGCTGAAGACCGCACGTTGTGAATGCGGCCGCTTCAGTCCCTTTCTCGTCAATACTTATGAAGCAGTTCTGAAGAAAGCTGCTCAGTTTCATATCCGCATTCTTACTAAAACAAATTTATAAACAGCGACTCAACTCAATCATCGACAAAACAGGTGCTCTCTAAAAAAAACATGAAATGACGCGAATCTTCTAAAAATAAATCTCAATTGATCAGACATTCGGTTGCCGTAAATTTAGTACTCATTAGACAAAATGCGTTGAAATTCGAACTAAAATCGGTCAAAGATTGCACCTTTCAATAAATTAAAATACGTTACAAATTCCAACGCCCAATTCATACTTTGTTATCGACACTACTGTTGCCTTTAAATCAACAATTGTCACGATCTGATTTCGCTCCCTTCATTCACACGTTATATATCCTTTTCAGTTTCAAGGTCATATTTGGTTCTGATTTCCAAACAGCACCATAGCCACACCATTCGCCCAAAACAACCGGATGATAACTCAACCAGTTTATACGCAGGACCTTGCCGTATGTAACCAAATTGATTGATGATTTATTTTCTTAGGTTTGATGAAGATAGACTTGTGTAACTGGTAAATACTGTAAAGTAGAATTAAAGTACCTGATGAGATAATTATACTGGTAAAGCAGATGTCTATACTCGTTTGTAAATGAACTCAGAGGACACCAGGAAACACGGACTTGCTTGAGAGATCAATACATATTTACGAAGAACCAATACATCCCGAGGTATAGATCTATGGAACAACTGAACAAGACAACACCGGACAAATACCCCGAGATTTAGCTGATTAAAACTTTGTCTGGAAACTGTCCAATAATTATATCTTCTTTACGCTTGAAAACATCAATCAGAATTATTTACCAACGTTATAGAATTCTTGTTTCTTTCAAAGTTAAGATTGAACTGATTATTTGTGTTAGAACATAACTACTAACAACTAAAATAGTAGCCATAGAGTCGATAGCGCGCATCCGAAAACCGATCTAAATTAGCAAACTGTTAATAGGAATACTATCCCCAGGCGGGGCTAGGGGTATTAGCCGACACACAAATTAGAAGACACGCCAATTGGCCAACAGATTTGATAAAGACGACGTGAAAAAGATCGAAATTGAAACTGTAATAGTGTTATTAGAAGCGTCGACTTATTTGTTCGGTCGTAATAATTTGTTGTGTTGTGATAGATTCGGTGCTAGGAAATTGAGCCGAAAGGAAAATTAGCCGAATGAAATATTAGCCGAAAAGGAGATTTGAGAACCAATCAGATTTGAGAACGGCCGTGATATTTTGTTCGGTTGTGATAGATTCATATCAAGTCCCATATGTCGCTGAGGCATGGCCGTGGCCCGTGAGGCATGGCCAAATGCATTATTTTCATGTGTAAGCGAGTTATATAATTGCGCGTCCCACTTATGTTTGCTTACAGCAATTATCTCATGTAATTAGTTCTGCTACTATGCCACATTTTGACTTTTTCGGCTAATATTCACGTCGGCTAGTTTTCCGGACACCGATAGATTCATATCATGTCCCACGGGCCGCTGAGGCATGGCCAATTTAGCTAGCAGTAATAGCCAAATGTTGTTTGTTTTAAAACTAAGGGACGCTACTTTACCCAATTAGCGTGGGGGTAATTATCATGAACAGTGGTTTTCGAGTAGCTATATTTACTTAAGTGTCGGCTAAAAGGTGTGTCGGCTAATTTGTATGTCGGCCAATTGACCGGCCACGCCCCAAGCAACCGCACTGTGAAACGTCTAAATAGCTACAGGCTAATTGCCCTAATTATTTCTTAAAACAATAAGTTCTGGTGATAATGATCCTTCTAAAATCGTCCCGTTAACAACTATTTGAATGTAACTCTACTTTTTTTACGAGTGTTGCATGTTTTCAGCCCAACAATTTTTGTACATTTCACCTTTCAAACAATAACAATGTCAACAATTGTTTTAGAGCCGTTGTTCCATAAAAATATTACTGAGATGCACCAAGACCATCAATTATGCGGCTTTGCTCCAGTTCTAATAAAGATCTCAAAATTGACTGACATTTGATTAAGTTTTCTCATTAAACTTATTCCAGTTTTTAATAACAGCATAGCCGTAAAGTCTAAATTTTCTCAGTTATGAATTTGACGACGTTATACTTTAATATAACAGTGTTCCAACTTTGAAACACTCCTTTTTCCAAACAACCGATAAATCTCAAAAACATCAATCCTCTGAAACAGTGTCATTCCATGACAATCACAAAAAATTTCAATTTTTTTCACTAACGTCCAGCTATCTATCATTCATTTTGCTTCAACATATTAACCTCAATGCAGCACAATACCGAAAGAAGATTTGCAAAGAAGACCATCAGAATGTTAACCCCCTGTCATTCGAAGAACATCATATATTCCCAAATATTGTGTAGGTCATGAAATTTTATTTGTTCTTGTTTCGGTTTTTGAAAACAAAAAAGGAGATCCGTACTGGAGAACAAATTTTTCGGATAGCTATTTACTGTCCATATCAAAAAAATCCCACTGGTAAAAATTCGAATTTCTTAAAGTTTTGTTTTGCACTGAGCAGCTTAGCAGAATCAATATTTACATCTCATATCCTCCCTGTCGCATCTCTATACAGGAAAGATATGGCATACATATTGAGTCTACTCAGCTGATCAAAAGTCAGCGAAAAATTTCAAAATTCAAAACTTTCAAAACCATCAAAATTTTTCCAGAGTGATTCTGATGCTAGTGCATTCTAACATGGACTCATATCGTTGAATTTATGCTTCAGACAATTAGTTTCGTAACCTTCCACAAGTAAATATAATAGGAGCCCAGATAATATTTAATAACATAACATGACAAGAAATTTTGTCTCAGCTATTCGCGAAAATACTACGCCAATTGTAAGGACAAAAAATGCTAAAAAGCAATGTGAAATATCTAATTAAACTACAGAATTGGTAAACCTGTTAATTCTCGCAAAACTCAATTAATTAAAAAATAACGAAACGCACAGTTTACATCTCTAGTCAAAATATTGGATTTCACTGCAAAACCAATTGAATACAAAAATCAAGTGATACAAAGATTTGATTATTTAAAAAAAACAATATGATGTTTTTCTCAAAAAAAATCACGTTAAATTTTACTAGCAAAGCATTTAGATGAATTAGGACAAAAAAAAACAAAAAAATGTTTCAAAAAACTATATGGTCCTATATCATCCCGAAGCAAAAACAAATTTAGCCAGGAAGGCTCAAAAATGAGCCACTACCGGAAAAGCGAGCCAAATTGATATTTCAAGAGGCATATATTCCATCTCAGAGCGTCTTTTTTGTAAAGAAAAGTTGCTGCCTTTAACATGGCAAAATGCTTCCCTCTGCATTTTTCAGTAAAACATTGCCCAGAATAACAAATTATCTCTACGAAGTTCAGTTCCTAAAATGCATCACTTCATAACTTCGATACATTGATTTGAGTGATTAGCAAATTTGCTAATAAAAAGTCACAGGATCGTTGATCTTTCATGTAGCACACATTGATTACCTATTTTATCTGTCGTTTTATCAGTCATATTGATAAATTAATGAAGTTCTGCAAAAATGATGCAATGAACAAAAGTGAGTACTAACAATCAGAACAAAATTAATTGTCTTCAACTGATATTTGAACATGAACAGCATGTATTGATTGCATGGGCACTGCAATATTTGAGAGAACGTTATAAGGTTCACTTTGCATGATCAATTTTGAATAAATATCATTTCAAAATAAATACATTGTTCTTTCGCTTTTTTGTTCTCCGCTTAAAATTACTCCGCTTAAAATCATCAATTTGTCTCGAATAAAGGCAAACCTATTTTCGCAGTATGCATTGTAAGCTTATTCTGTTTGAGGTACTCATTTGCTTCTCTAAAATCCGAGGAGATTACTTTTCATTCAGACAAAGTTTGGTTTTTGGTCGGCCTGAAAACTGGAAAAATTAATATTTTTCCGTATTTTTTTTGTTAAACTGATTGATAAAGAAAAAATGAAAGACCGGAAGACTATGGAGGACAACATTGATAGATTATTGTTTCCCATTGATAAAGCCGCCGATCAGGGAGTCAATTGAATCAAAAGCTTTAAACTAAATCTCTCTTTTAGATAAACAGCTGAAAATAACCTAAATTTTTACGTCTGCTCCATTTTATATCCTTTACTTTTAAAAAACTCATTTTAAAGCAGGTCTCAATATCTAATTTATTCTCCAAAACAAAATGATCTTGAATTTCATCAATAGCAATATTTTCTTTTCTATTCCAATCTTTAGCAAAGTTCCACATCGGAAATTCCACATTCTTGAGGGAGACATTTCCGCGGTTTATGTTTCTCCAAAAAGGCACACAAAAAACTGACGAAAACGTTGCATATAATATTTCCATCTTTGTATTGGTAAAATCCACTCTTCAACTGTAAAGTCTAGACAACATTAGCGGGACCGATATTCATCCTACTCTATGTTACATAATCGGATCGCATAAACCTGAATTTTATTAAGCAAAGTCAAATTTTCCATGTCTCAGGGCGGGTAAAACATCGGCTTCATGTGTTTGATATCTTTGTTGAATAAGCAACCAAAGTTAATATTTGTTTCGCAGTAGGCGTTGATTTCCCGTTTTTCGAAAAAGTGAGACTCTTGCAAACTAATCTGACACACTTGCTTCTTTCCTGACAAAAACTTTTAGATTATAACCACTGAACAAAAAAACACCATCTGTAATTGAAAAGGCAATGGATGACTCATATGAAGCGTTAATCAGAACAGTTTGCTAAAGCTCTCCTTGATTCAACCCTCAAAGTCTTTTCCTGTGTTTGCGATGATCGGGACATTGATAAAAATTGTTTACAATAGAAAAAACAAACATAATTGTTCCAACCCACTTTAGTGGGGCAGCAACTATATACTCTACTGGTTTTTTTTGTTCAGAAAATTTTGGCCGGTCGATATAATCATCGCAGAGAGTTTTGAGTTGTATCATTAGAAAGCCCCTCCAGCGTAAAATATGGAAATAAAAGATTCTTTCAATTTTCGCTTTTTATAGAGAGTTATCGAGGCTCAAGTTTTGTTAATAATAGACGCAGTTCAGCAGTTTTTGTTCACATTTTCGCTATTTTTGACCAAATTTTCGTCAACTTTGATAAAATATGTAAAAATTGTTAAATGTAGTAGTATTGATTTCATCTCTAAAGATAGAGGAGGTTGCTGAACTGTTCGATCCAAACTTTTTGGCTAGAATTAAAGCTAAATTTTTCCAATTTCAAACTTTTTTCGTCAAAAATGAGACCAAATTTGCTATTTTTAGCCCATTTTCTTTAGATTTGCAGGAAGTAGACACCTTAAAACTGCAGTCATATTCTGAAGCTCGAAAAAGAGCTAGTTGTTCTCCCGCTGGCCTTAGGATTCTTCTGCAATCATAGTTTAGCCAGTTTCTTGCAAATTTCAACTCGATGATAATTATATAAAATCATTTATTTTTGACAAATTAAAAAATTTAATTTCAAATTGGTCTATTTCATAACCATTTGAGCAATTGAGTGTTTTGTTAGACGCGCAGCAATATCTGGGCTGATCTTGATCTCAACATGGAGCCGTACAAAAAATATTTTGGATTTTAATGGGACCACCTTTTATTCAGAATACTTCCGTTAAGTATTTTTTATTTAAATTACTGACAAAAATTTCAAATCAGGGCCCAATTGATGCAAAATAATATATAAAATAAACGAAGCCCAACGAGATTATGCTATGGTTTCAGAGTTTAGCTCATGGCTTTTGTGGCTCTGACCAATTGTTCTTGTAAAAATTTTATGGACATCTTGAATTTTGCTTTTATTTGTTATTTTTTGTAGACCAATGACTTGGCGTCCCCAATCAAAGATCCAGGTTGAGTTTCCAGGAGGCATAATGAAACTAGACACCTCTTTCATATTTGTTTTAGGAAAATATCACAAAGCGTTGGAAAAATACGTATCTGGATATGTTAAATTGTTTTTGTTGAATAGTTTTTGCTTTTTGGGCTGAGACACAGTTATCTCACAAAAATTTGGAGTTTTTTGTTTTTGCCTATGTCTGCCTTTCCTTTTGCTGTTGTACGCCATGTAGCTGATAAAAAACGCCTCAATTGTTTCCCCAGGACGCATAATACAAAACCTGGTTAAAGATTTCAGTTTATAGCTGCTGGTTTTAATGACTTTCATATTAAAACTAAAAAAAAAAAGTTTTTTTCAACTGTCTCCTTTTTGCTTTCATTTTCGTCTTCATGTAAATCAATCTCACTAATCAGAAGTCGCAATTAATTTTGTTGATTCAAACGATTTTTGTGCGCTTGGTTATACGTTGTGACTGAATGCTTCGACAATTTAGTTTCATATAACTTTTCGAGATTCATATTTTTCAATTTCTGGGTTTCTTTTTGTTGTCATGTCTACGTAGTCTTTCATAAGGAAGAGTCGCTAATGTTAAGATGAGTAGCAGGTAATGATTTACAGTTCTTTCAGGTAACATCTTATAATTATAGTGCCTTGACCAGTGTGATGTAGATTTGTTTGAAGTTTTGGCTTCTTTTTGTATTTGTTGTTATTTTGTGGTGTCGTGACTTAGTCTCATTAATAACAACCTAATTGGCTTCCTGAGGTGTTGCAACCTAATCCATCGCTTTTTGTCAAAATCTTAAGTCTGTTATGACTTTTCTTAAGTCTGTTATGACTTTTTCAAAAACATATTTGAGTTTTTGAGCTTCGTCATTTTTTAACTAGATTTTTTGGTCGGTTTATAGCCCAGCCTCTGTAAGCACAGGTCAAAACTCGTTTCCAGTGAGCTATAGTTTAATTTTTATAACTGTTTTAGCTTCAAACATTTGCTTCTCGGCTCTGTTACTACTGTGACTACGAGATTTCTTAAAATTTTCGCGATTTTCTATAAATTGTACATTTTGAAGGATTTGTTTTCTTTTTAATTTATAACAAAAACCGTTGGCCCCATTGGCTTTGATATAATTGATTTATTGCGCAATTGAACATTGGACAATGACAAGTCTCAATTACTTCCAATGGAGATATAAATCAACATTTTAGTGATTTCAGTTGATATCAAATGACATCAATAACTGTGAAAATTGTCAAAAATAGAAACGTATTTTTGAACTTCTTTGTTCATTTTTGTCGGCCTCTTAACTAGTCGCATTGAGGACAGGTCCCATATCTTTTCTGATGAAGTATAGGTTAAATTGTTTTGTTTAGGTTTTTTCTGATGCGAGTTCGTTTTTGTTATGCTTTTTTTTATTATAGACATCGAGTTTTGGTCGCAAATAATGTTTATTGTTTGCTTTTTGTTTATTGTCCTTACTAGAATTCATATTAACAACTTTCATCGGCCCTCTAGCGTGGCATAATTGCATTCCATTGGTTGCTCATTGAACGATATGTATGTTTTTGCAAGTTTTCTATCTCTTCATCATTTGGTAGCCAATTAAGAATGTGGATGAGCGGGGTCGGAACATTATATGAGTACGCACACTACGAAGCCTCTTTGTCTCCGTTTACTTTGAACAATGATTCAATTAGATTTACTATTAAGACTTTTCTACAGAATGAAAGAAACTAAAAGAAAGTAAAAAAAAAATGAAATTGTTTATCAGCCTGGTAAAACCAAAGATAAATGTTTGTTCTAGCAAGGTTTTTAACATTTCCAATGAAACCTGAGTCTTTTACTAATATAAAATCAGGGCCAGGACTTGGATGAATATTGTCATTCAGAATCAAAGGCATAAAATGATGGACAATTTTTTCAGGAATAAAGAACATTTTGAAGAAACGAAACCTTGTTTAGTTACAATCAAAATCAATTTTGGATATTTGGGTTTCATTATCAAAGTATAATGAATGCGCTTTCTAGAGCATACCAAAAAGCAACAGCCGTTAGCATGCAAAATTTCCTGAACATTATCTCGATTTTAGAAAATTCAATTTCATCATACATCCAAGGAATTGATTAAAGGGGCCGAATTTGTAGAAGTGCAATGTTGTTTTGTGAGAAACTGCTGTTATTTTTCCGACAAAAGCTTCAAATTTTTACTCTCTATTTAGGTTCAACTCAAAGCCGTCGTTTCAGAGATCTGACGTAGTTATATTGTATGTCTAATTGTCATCCTAGTCGATTTGAATGTTCCATAAATTTCTATTGCAATTTTGCACATTTATTTGTCGAATTGTTCAATTTCAACATTTGACTCGTGCCCATAATTATTATTTAAAGCACCTGGTTTCAGTTTCACAGGTTAGAGTTTCACAGATGTGACTTGCAGCAACAAGTCCCGGTATTCTTTAGTCAAAGCTGTTGTTGCCTGCATGAAATATTTCAAGATTAACAACTGGCGCCTGGCAAACATTGTTCAGCTTTTTTTTTACCGGATTGTCGTTTTTTGCATTTGCTGTCTGAAAAAGTTAGGTGATTCGTATTTTTCTAAATAAATTTTGAAAATATTGATTCTTCTGGTTCCAAAAAACTGCCGAAATTTTGGGTATTTTGTTAGGGTAATTAGGCTTTCAAGCAGGAAATTGTTCAAATTACGTAGACAACCATTCTTCGGATTGGAGTTGATCCATCATCCGACTTTGATTGGCATTCTTTCAATTCGATTTGTTGCTTGAAATTATCTGATTCTCATTATTACTTGTCTCCGCTTGCGTTTTGACTAGTTGTTTTTGTTCTAGCCATATTCAAAACTTCTGCTTCAAATCTACGTTATTTGTTAGGTTTCACAACTCGTTGCTCAATTCTCTCTTTGCTTGTTGAGGCATCCTCAATCAAACTTTTGTTGATTTTGTTTTACACAGCATTCACACCAATTGTTTCGCTCTTTGAATTTTAAGCTACTCCCATCTAGCTATGTGCACAACGCATACTATACACCAATAGAGCTTCAAAAACTGCCAATGAGTTCATGCGCACGGACTTCATTATTCTACTTTAATGATATCAACTCTGGCTGCAGCGGAGCGGCTATGAATAAATGGATCTTTTCAGTTTGTGCCCCTCGCCGCAGCTTAGTGGGTGCATATTATTTGCGCCCCCAGTAATACGTGCCATATTTTTAGATACGTTTTTACTATGTAATGACACGAGCTCTGTAATTTGGGGGGAGCATAACGTACTGTGGGGGGGGGGGGCACAAACGGAAAAGATCCGAATAAACATTTAAATCTATTTTATATGCTTCTATATTTATGTGTACATAGCGAAAACAATTGAAGACAATAACAAACCTAATTTGAGAAAAATCAGCGCCAGTATTGAAGGCCTTCGACACACCCATGACTTGTAGCAACGGAATCAGATTAATTGACGCATCAAGCTTAAACTTGGGTAGCTCTACGTTGAGCGTTGTTGGAATAGCTTTTGCTCGCAGATCCCTCAGTGATTCATATTCCAAATAATTCAGATAGTCAACTGGATTCATACCTGCCTCAGGCAATAAAATTCCCATTTCCCAAGACCAATTGTAACCACGTTCCTTTTGGTACGGAAAAAATGCCAGTGAAAATTTGGCCGCCTCGTCACAATGATAACGAAATTTTTCTTCAAATCGGTACATGAAATCTACACTGACAATTTTTGTATCAGAAACAAAGAAATCCCCTTTTTTGGTATACTCTTCGTCAAATTCTTCAACCCAGTTGCCTTTCATATAAATTGCATTGATTAGAGCCATAATCGTGTCGTTGCTTGACTCGAACACCTCACAAATTTTCCCCCTCGTTTCTTTCTCAATCCAAGCGTTCACTTTTTCCTCTCCGTCAATGGATCCGAAGTCAACATTCTCCACATTAGCACAAAAGCTACATTGGAGGTCAGACACAAACGAAGCTGAAGCCTGAAAGCCTTGCTGTAGAAATAACCCATTGGCTGATGTGAGCGTGAATTCAGAATCAGAAGACTCTTTCAAAACCTCCATAACGTCCTCTACTTCGTTCTTGGAACCCTCCGATAATGTTCGTAAAGCAACTTCCAGCTCAGCTTTTGTTTCTCCTTCAGCTCCATGTTTCAGCATTGACATACACAAGAAAACGCTTACAGGAGATATAACGCAGTTTGAAGAAGAAATTCTGTCTAAGTACAGCTTGAACAGATAGTGGCTAAAATCACCCACTGATTTGTAACTTTCTTTCGTCAAAATTTCATCGGAAGGATTGTCAAAATCATCACTCGTAGTCGAAGCAACACAATTGTTTCTTCTCGGAGCTCGTTTTGGTTTCGATTTGGGAAAGATTGATTTCAGAATGGATTTCATGGTAGAAAACGTGTATCAGTCGCTTTTTCGATAACTAATTCAAACATTGCAGAATATAATTGCGGCAATAGAGCTCAAAATCATTTCTAAACTGAAAAAATGGATGATTATATTGGGTCGCGAAAACCAGTCTCCGAAGTATTAAAAAATGCTGAGTCAAGTACAATGGTGACTGCAGTGAAAAAGAGTAAGAGAATTGTCAAAACCAATTCGACACCGACGAGATCTAATGAGAAGCAATGTATTAAATTACAGTTCTTGAAACTTCTCTCTTAATTAATTTGATTTGTTCAAATTCTATACTGTTTGCAAAAAGCTTACTCCAAAAAAATTCAGCATCATTCAGTATAATTGAGTGAGATATCTGGTATCCTTATTTGATCTCAACCATCGTCAAACTAAAGTACGCGAGAGTCATTCTGAGCGTGGTCAAATGTTTTCATGCTATTTTACAAATAGTTCTCTCAAGTAAACGCAAAAGTACAAGGTCACAAACACAAGTCGGTCAAAAAAATTAATTGAATGCCTGATTCAAAAAAATGATAGTGAGCGTGACGTAACCGCTGCAAACAAAAAATACTTCGCAAAAATAAATACTTCGTAAGAGAAACCGACACCTTATTGAAAGCGAACCAAACAAAATTGACTCGAACAGTTCATTAAACTTGCACAAAAAATCCATCAGATCCATCGAAGTGTTGAACTCAAACAAAAAAGAACAAAAAACAAACGAAGGCAAAGAAGCTACCTCAATTAATCACTTAAAAAAACAACAGAAAACCTTATTGTTCTGAAAAACATTAGCCCAAAATTCATAGGCCTCTGCTACCAAAACGGCTAATCAAAGCAAACACCAGCCATTCATTTAAAATCTGGAGATAAAAGGCCAACTTTCCCAGCTGATTAAAACTCCGAGCTGCTGAAAGCCAAGTTTCCCAGGCTGATTATAATTGACAGGAAAATTAAAAAAATATTGACAGGAAACGATAAATAAAATATCTCAACAAATTATCTTGCACAACTACCACGAAACCTCAAATTTATACGCGTATTTTTTGTCATTCGGACCCAATTATAAATCAATTTAAATTAAATTGAAATTTCTAGGTTAGTTATTGATAATGAAAAAAGAAGCATATTTGGAAAAATGGAAGATATAGCCGAAAAAGATTTGAATTTTAACAGCAGACAAAACCAGGCGAATAATAAGCAGACATTTTATGAATCATATCAAAAGAACAATTGAAAAAAGAAATAGTTTGAAAGCATCTTTGGCAGAAATCAATAAACTGAAAGATGAGAACCAAAAAAAAAACCAAAAGCATTTCCGATCATCTGAAACTCCAAAAATTGAGCAAAAAAGTAGAAAAACTATACTTCAGTCTCTTGTAGAGCACGAAGTATAAATGCACTTATTCCAAAATCAAATAGATTTCAACAAACTGAAAGGCTGAGAACTTGAAACTAAACAAAAAAATCAAATCATATCCCGAAACCCAAAAAAATTGAGCAAAAAGTAGGAAACTATACTTTATTTTTTTGTGGATCACCTTTCTCAAATGCATCTATTCAAAAACCAAATAGACGTCAATAAACTGAAAGCATGAGAGCTAGAAAATAAACAAAATATTAAACGCAATTTTAAACCATATAAGAAACCCAAAAAAACTGATTATCAAAGTAGAAAAACTATACTTCATTCTTTTGTAGACCAGGTTTTACCAATGCACCTATTCAAAAGCAAATTGACTTTAACAAACTGAAAGGATGAGAACTTGAGAATAAACATAAAAATTCAAAAGCAATGTTAAATCATATCCGAAAACTCAATAGATTGAGCAAAAAAGTAGGAAACTATACTTTATTCTTTTCAAGATCAACATTTACAAATGCACCTATTAAAAAACCAAACAGACTTCAGCAAACTGAAAGCCAGAGAACAAGAAAATAAACAAAAAAAATGAAAAAGCAATTTCAGATCATCAGAAAACCAAAAATTGGGCTAAAAAGTAGGATAAACTATACTTCCATATTTTGTAGAGCATGAGTAACAAATGAGCCTATTCAAAAACAACAGGGTCAGTCGAGTATATCATCTTACTCATCCGAGCTAATTTGATTGCAGCCACAGCTGAGGCCTCTGTTCCTTCCTCGTCAACATCTATGTAGCATTTATGATGAATTTGGGTAACTTTGAGTTCCCCACTTTCACTAAAACAAACACGTGTAAATTAGACTGCCGCTTTTCCGATCGTGCCCAGAGAAAAAAGAGTGCGTTCAGACGAGATACTACATAACTGTAAAAAACAAAACGGCCGAAGAAGTACCTAAAAACAGTGCCAAATAATACCCGGACCATGTATTTTGATATGAAACGTAACTCGGATTTTATTTAAAAAACAAAACTTGACCCCAATCAGGACACAACATTCGGCTGATAATTTATTAATATCATTCCCAGGATTACCGTGCTCCGTGCTGTTGGGTACTCTTTTCATATGTTTTGTCTGGCAATATTTTCTCTTGTCTCCAACCCTTTTTTGACACACTTCGAAACTTAGTAATGGATTGAAACGAGGCCAGCAGGCCGCAGAGAGAAACCAATTAAAACAAGACTTTCATAATTGCTATGAACTCCGTTCAAGAGCAATTAAAAACGTTTAACTCTTGAAAATGGAACACTGTGAAAACAGAATAACTACACGCAAGACCGATAAAATTCTATACCGTCCTTTAGGATATTCTAATGGGACCGGGCAGAAGGTAGAGCCGGTTTCATGTCTGTCAATTTCAGCCTTGACAGTTTTACATAACTTCAAACTAATTTTAATTCGTGTCAAACTGATACAATTAACATCAATAGGTTGGACAAAGGGCGGCAATTAGGGAATCAAACTCCCTAAGAACCACCCGTCACGCCATGAACTAGTCTCCAAAACAGTTTCGCTGAATTGCGTACTCAGAATCTACAAACCGAAAAGCTCTAATAACTGCCAATACTCTCCAGGCATTACCAATTTGTCCCGTTTTTGAGGAAGAAAAATCAGATGAACCAGACCAAAAAAAATCGTCAAGCAAAAATTCAAATTAAAAAGAGCACATGACTAACACAATTAGTACAAACTTAGTTTGAGAGCAATTAATGAGCAATTTTAGCTAAATTGTTTGAAGCGGAATTATTTTTGAACTTCTCGAAAAAAATTTTGTTCAGTTTTTGTATTCATTTCAAGAAAATTACATTAACAAAAAGAATAATATTTAATTCCTCTAAATAGACACTAAAATATAGAGGAAAGCGGTCAAGCTGATCTTCAGTTTTTTATACTTATCTCCGGTTTTGATATTCGGCACCTGTGAAAATTAACTGGCTGTTCTCGTTTCACGCGAAGAGCTTTAATGGTCTGAAAATCTCCAGCGGCTATAATTTTTCATTCAACTATTTGGGTACTTACTTGCAATCTGTTTCAGTTCAATTCAAGACAAACATTTATACTAAATGCTGCTGTTGTGCTCAATTAACCAGCCCAATATCTAACGACATAGATCTTTCTGCAGAAATTTTGAAGGGCCAACACCAAAAAAAATTTGTCCCTTGCATTTTTAGATTTTTTACAGTTACGGTATGAAAATTTAATTTTTTCACTTTTCGAGTTGAAATTTAGAAGTACATAATTATTTTTAATTTTTACTTTTTTGAGTATAAGACAACGCTGTTTGGTGGACAAGTCTGTGTTAAAACAGTTGCTAGCCTTTGATCCGTTAAATTGATCTATCCTCGATTGATTATAAAAAAAATCGACTGCGCCGTACAAATTGCTCTCGAACGACAATACAGGGTTTGGCTTTGGTCGCCACTAGCTTCAGATTAGGGAAGTCAGCCGCATGTTGTTTAGCCAAAAAGGGGAGGGCGGAGGTGCAGGAAGGATACTAAGTGGGCGCTACTAAGGCTCTAAGAAAGCTATGCAGAGACATATTGCCCCGAACTATCAGTCTATCTCATTTCTCTTGAAAAAAGTTCCCATCTCTTCAAACAAGTCAAACTGCTTACGAGAGCTAAAACTTATTCTAGGCGCATACATAAAGAGACACGACTACATTAATCGTTTTAAACTTCGTTAGAGAGTAAGTAAAAACAGCCGGCGAATTGCAGGAAAATAGCCGCCGTTGATCCCCTGTCGCACATCGGAATTGAAACAGAAAAAGAGAAAAAAATATAGAGATTGACTGAATTTCTCTCGAAGTGTCAAAAAGTGTTCTTATTTGGTGTGCAGTTTCAGTTCGATTTTAAAATTATGCTTGATTCAGTTTCAAACTGAAGGCTATTAAGCTTATTACTAATTCCAGCTAGCAATAACTCTAATGAAATTTGACAACCTAATGCCTATAATATATTCAAAAAAACTTAAATTCGACTGTCATAAAAGGCACTAATCAGCGGGCATACTTGCACTGTATGACTTTAAATTGTATCACAGCTCAATCATGTGAGAACGTAGCTACGTTGAGGCCATTTATTTAAATGAAAGATGCTCAAAAAGATAATAACGTGACTCAAATGAAAGCTATACATCATGCTGGAGAGCAACTAAAGGTTAGATTAGATTGTCTGTCATGGCTAAAAAAGATCATTATCTATTATAAAAAGTCCGAGGCCACGGCATTACCATACATAATACGCCAATACTGAAACTGCTATGATTAAGACAACAAAGTACTCTGGTGTAGACCAAAAACACAACCAAATACTCATCGGCTTCATTTGATTGAGGCAGTAAACCGTATAAGAACCATATTTATAATATAGAACAACGGACCTGTTGATCAACCAGCTCTTGTGAATGATTAATTACAATATGTAGCATCTCAATTTTAAAAATTCCAACCTGATGCCAGAGAAATTTGCTCGGTCAGTGAAAGCTCTTTCCATTCCCATCTTTTTCATGATTGGAACCATATCGACAGATGCTTCAACTCTGAACTTTGGTAGCTTTACATCAAGCCGTTCCATAAAAGCTTTTGACTTCAACTCTTTTATGGAATCTCTCTTCAAAAAAGGCAAAATTTTTGCAACTTCAACACCTGAATCTGGTAACAAGATTCCCATTTCCCACTGCTTACCTTTCCCTAGTTCAGAAAGATAGGGAAAGAACGCGAGGACAAACTTTGCATCATCGTCGCGAACATATTTAAATTCTGCAGTTTGCTGCATCAAATCAACCTGAACCGTCTTCTCATCCGACACTTTGAAATCACCCTTCTTAGTACTGCCTTCGTAAAAAGCTTCGTCCCATTTCGCGTTCATGTAGACCGCATTGATCAGAGCCATAACTGACTCATCCGGTTTCGCCATTAATTTTGTGATTTTACCGTTGGTTTCATCTTTGACCCATTTATTGACCTCATCAACGCCCGCTGAAGATCCGAGGTCTACGATTTGTGCCCTTGCACCAAAATCGTAGTGCAAACCAATAAGAAACTCGGAAGAAGGTGTAAAACCATCCTTAATAAAAATCCCGTTTGCAATATTCAGCTTAAATGCAGAATCCGAAGATTCTTTCAACGATCTCATGATATCTTGAGCTTCACTTCCCGAGCTTTCAGATGGTGTAAACAATACACTGTCCAGTTCGGATTTGGTTGTTCCACGAGCACCATATTTCAGCATCGACAGACATAGGAAAATACTGATTGGCGATATAACACAGTTAGGTCCACCACAACTCTCTGTGTAATTCGTCAGCAATGAATGACTGAAATCAGTAGCTGCTTCGAAGCTGAGCTCGGTCATTGCAAATTGACAATGAAATTAACTGCACTTTGCCCAAAATGTAAAAGGGGTGTTTAAAGTCGGTATTTATCTTTGTGACCCCATTTGTAGATAGTAACAGAAAACACAAATTCATTCTCAGGCCGGAAAACAATCTAAATCAAATTTAGTTTTCACAATACCGTTATCCAATATAACAAAGTGATATCAAGTTAATTAAAAGTAATCTTTTGTCATTGAAATTTTCTACAAAACATCAAACTCTCTGCTCTTAATACACAGAACAACAGTTAACATAGAACAGTACAAACATATGAACGATCTTATATTTCAAAACCTTAGCTAATCATGAAAATAGCCATCGCTGACCCCACTGACCGACCCTGGGATTCAAACGGTAAGAGAAAAATGAAGAGAAATTTGACGATAGCCAATTTTTTTCCAAATGCCAAAAAGTGCTCAAATTAGTCCGCAGTTTTATCATAGTTGTTACATTTATTTGATTCAGCCTCTACAATGCAAGATGGAAGACATTATGATTAAAACTAATACCAAATAATGGTATACTCCAAGGCACATTGATAACGTAAATCATATGTCAAAAAAATGAAAACAACTGCAAATTTCAATGAAGTGTTGCTATAACTTATTTCTTATATTAAATTTATCAGAACCATTTCATTGTCTCCAGAGGCTATCCAGTAACCCAAATTCAAGCCTTAAAAAATAATTGCCTTTTCATAATAAAAACTTTTTTTTCACGTTTTGCGTAAATAAATTTCATCGTCGAAAGTGGCATATGAATTATGAAAGCGGTGACACGTTTAGGTAACTAACTCGATCTAACACAAAAATTTAGGTAACTAAAGTTTAGGTAACTAACACAAAAATCAAAGAAATTTTCCTTTTCGTACATTGGTCACGAAATGCAAGTACACGTGACAATAACTTCGAAAATTTATTTAATCCAATCAAAAACATTTTTTTCATCTTCATATCAGGAGGATAAATTATGGCCAAAATCTGCTCGGCAGCCGCAAGTAAAAAACGACAGGAGTCGAAATATTGACTTCGTAGTGTAATTTATTCATTTACAAAAGCATTTCTAAGCACATTCTACTTGGCTAAAAACTACAATGTTGCACTAATTGAATAATATTGTAATAGGAAAGCACCATCGGTTGTTCTTTAAGCACCAATATAAAAGAAATCATGCGCAGTTGTGAATTTAAAGGTCATTTTTAGATTCTGAATAATTAAAAGCTCGCAAAGATGTCAACCAATAGTTTCGCAACGCTTCTTAAAACGTATCTAATTCACGTACTCTTCACAGTATAGATCAAACAAATACCGGAAGGCACAATGAAAGATAAATATATGAAAACTTTAATAGCTAATTGATAAATTTTAGGTAAAATTTTTAATTTTTTCTTCACTTTCTATCATTAACCTTTATGCTCCTCTCTATCTAAGTAGTGGGATCTTTCACACAACCACTGAATAGGACAATACCCGTGTCAACATGTCGAATGAAGAAAAGGAAAGGTGAAGTTATATAAACTTAATGGGCTCGTCCTCATAAAAACTAGCACAATATGGGACACATTTAACCACGGTGATGGCCGCAGCCTCTGTGCCTTCCTCGTCCACATCTACAAAGCACTTCTGAAGAACTTGGCTGACTTTCAGGGCTGCACCGTCACTGAAACAGATACAAGGTCATATTTCCGTATGAAAAGTGTTGCCGTGTTAAATAGTTAAAAGGTTTCTTCTCCATTTCCAGAATTTAGCAATCAAGTTGGAAAACTTTTGGTAAATATCAAATCTAATGGCGACCAGTACAATATTTTCACATAGTTATTGGAGCAATAAATGCAATGGACGCCAGTTAAGTTTTGCGATCATATCCCAATCAAAACATTAAGTTGGTTCGAGGGTAGTAGCGGGCGCGAAAATTCAAGTTACAACCGAATAAAACTGGACGAAAAGCACTTAGGCGACAAGCGGGAGCTGCACAATATCCAAATTCACATGTTCTTGCGCTTTACCAGTTTATTCCGTTTCTCATTTTCAAAAAGTATGCAAGCTCGATGGTCAGATGAAAAGTTGGTAGTACCAAAAATTGCATTAAAAATTCTAACATGACTAATATAAAAGCTACAAACCTCGTCGCACTTTTGATGTTCATATATCGTTTTATAAAACAATTTCATGATAGACGTTGACAAGGCGGCTCGGTAATGTGCGATCGCACATAAAGTTCCGAACCCGCTCATCCACAATTTTGGCATAATTGTCTACCAAATGAGGAACAGATAGAAAAACACAAAATTCAGGTATTTTAAAAAAAAATGTGTGTGCATGAACGAAAAGACAGCCTCCAAAGCAAATAACTCAGTGGAAAAAAATGAAGCCTTAGGTTGATGAGATATGCCGATATTAAGAAAGCGAGCGAAGACGAACGGCAAAATCAAACAACAACAACAAACATTAATTACATCAAAAAATTTATGTCCGTTTTAAAAAACAAAACTACGTCTTAAAAAACGAAGTCAAAATAGCGTCAGATGAGACTGAAAATAAACAAAAAACTTGCAATTCAACAGAAAAAAAATGGTTATTCACTAGTTTATAAAAAAACTTGGTAACGAAAAGACAAAAAAAGAACAGAAACTTTAAAGTTAGAAAATTAGCTGAATTTAAAAAAAAAACAATTTCAAAGTAATGAAAACCATTAGGAATCAACTAAAAAAATCCCATAGGTTTACAATTACCAATGATTCTATAGAAGGGAATTAAGAATTGGTATTCTATATTTTATGCAGTTACAAAAAGAACAACAAATAGACAACAAACTAAAAATCAATTAAAACTTGCCAGAAAATGCTTTGGAAACCGTAAAGCCAAACTTTGGTCACCAAAATTTGTTCGATTGCACCTTCAGCGAACAGCGATAAAGTATTGTGTGGCCGCTCATTAATGAAAAAAAAGCAACAATTAGACAAAAAATGCAAAATTATGTAATACTAGTTTTTTTTTCGAAAAAAAATTATTTACAAGCATTTATTTCTAATTAATTTATTTCCATTTAAGACATGAAAGCCATTAATTACAAAATGAAAAAATTAAATAGATCCGTTTATTCTTCCAAAGCAAGCCCTCGAGACCTGCAATTATCCAAAACATGTCTTACGTCTACAAAAAGAACGTCACATATGACAAAAAATCAAAAATTAATTTACTTTTTTTTGCGAAAAACCTGTGTCTAAGCCAGTAAAGTCATAACGAATTCTTTAAAAACATTAGATTTTCTGACAACAATCCCTTTTGACAGCTTCCCCTGACAAAAATAATGTCATCAGTTAACAAACAGCCAATAAAAGGAACAAAATTGCGAAAATGAAATGTTTTTTTTTTCATTTTAGAAAACAATTGTTTTCAAAGTCATGAAAGCCATTATCTATCTTCTAATATCAGAAAATCGGCTCATCTATTCTTCCAGGAAAAGCCAATCAAACGGGGTCATTGTACAGGAAATTAAATACGACTAAAAAGACAAAGTAAAATGGACAGTTAAAGTCAAAATTAAAAAAATTCAATTAAATTCTTCGAGAAAGTATTGTCGAATTGGTAAAGAACAACAATCGATATCTTTAAGGATCTAAATATTATCAATTGTGCGGTATTTTGAACGCGAAAAATGTGATATATGAAATCACAATAACGTGATAATTTGACAAAACTAGAAAACTTGAAAAATGGGCAAACACCTAAAAACTAAAAAAATGTGAAATCTAGTAGTATCCAAGCCAGAAAACAATAACTTAAGGCGTAAAACAGCAGTAAAGACTAAATTTGAATTGAGCAGAAAGAAGGACAACTCTTTGATTGCTGACACTAAGCTACAAGCTGACCAAATTAAGAGAAAAATGGAGGCAAGTTCATTAAGCGATTTTTTTATTTAGAACTCAAACATTTTAAAAGTCAAAACGACAATAAGATTTCATGCAATCAACCAGATAAATTTTTTTGAGCTAGTTAGGAAGCCAATAGGACCTATCACGAGTGAGCTTTGATTTGAAATGTTCGGTATTTGATTTAAAAAAAGATCGAATTTTCTTATAAAAAACCGACAGATGACAACCCGAAATATTTTTGGATTGTAACGGTCCAAGATTGGTACAGAACTAGTCCTCTAGTGCTGATTGTCCGCTAGGATTATTTAATTTTGGGCATGTCATTGATATTGATAATTTAATAGTTAAAAATTCAAAAATAAATGCTGCGTTTTTGAAAATCAACGAATAAAGTTAGCAAAAAACGTCAAAGTTTTATTTACAGAGCACTCTCAACGGAAGTGGAAGTGGAATTAGCCCCATTTCAGTCTACAAAGGTTGTGTTAATGGTGTTTGGGTGTGCACTTCCTGCAATTTTATTCAGAGTGGACTAAAGAAACTTATTTCGTGCTGTTTTTGATGAAAGTCTGAATTTTGTGAAATATTTGGCCGGAATTTGTGACAAAAAAAATTCAATAAAAATGGCCGACAATATATTTTGTCTTTTAACGTAAAATTAACAACATTTTCTCGACAAATTGTATTAAATTTTATCAAAATTGCCGAAATTTAGTAAAAAATTCCGAAAAAAGTGAATGAAATCAACGGAATTCACTCTATTTTCTCGATATCTCCTTGTCAAACCTCGATATCTCCCTGTCAAAAACGAAAATCAAGAAAACTTTTTAATTCTATATTCTACGCTGGACAAGCTTTCTAATGAGACCAGTTTAAAATCTCTACGATGAATATATCGATCGGCCAAAATTGACTGAACAAAAAAAACCCATTTGAGTATATAGTTCCTCCCCCCCTCAAGAAGGGTCGGAACAAAAAACGCAAAACAACCTTGGTGTACTTTTCATCTTTTCATTTGACTTTTAGCAGTAAACCGTCGTTTAGTGAACTGACAGTCGAGCATTTTGGATCACGAAAAAAATGAAGTCAAGATCGAGAGATGTTAAGGATAATTCAAATCGGTCAAGCAAAATTTTGCCATAAAAAGATAAACTTAACTACAAACATAGCCGGAAACCAAAGAAATCTGGAAATCTTGCAGTCAAAACCGTCATTGTAATCAATAAAAAAACATTGAATTTCCAAATGAGTATAAATAGGTCAAGGAGCCTAAAAATAACACAAATGGCAGTGTAAAGATATAACATAAATTATAAGTAACAGATAAAAGATTTTCTTCTCAAGGTAGAAGAAACAAAGTCTAAGCTCCCATGTGAGAATACAAACTCAAAAATGAAGCGTTAGTTAAATTTAAAAGGTTTCCAAGAAAGATTGCCGACAATGTTTCCCATTGGGTCATTCTGAAATTGTTGAAAAAAGTAGTTTTTGAAAACTTTTTTAACCCGCCTGTTTGACTCATTCCCTTTAGAGTTTTTTTCAAGACAATTATTAAATGATAAGCCTCTTCGGATGATACTTTTGTCCAGCCATGATGTTTTTGACCTCTCTTCAAGAAAAAATAGTTTTCGTCCTTGAATGTCTGTAAAACTTATAAGTTGGCAAGCTAAGTCCTGTTATTTTCCGGAAGACAGGCTTCTTACATTGCAAGAGTTAATTGACATACACTGCTGTTCTGTATTCAAGCAATTGTTTAATTGGCAGTATATATTTATCTAGTTTGATACTAAGTGATGAACTGTTAAATCTTTGAAAATAACAAGCTTTAAATGCCCAATTGAGTTGCTTTTCTAAGGTTGTCCGAAGATTTTTTGAAATAGACGAAAGCAAAACAGCTGTGTACTGGAGATGACTAATTACAACAGAATTCAGTAGGATTTTGCGCAAATGGTAGGGTACTACGTTTCTCAGGACAAAGTGTTTTCATTCCTTGCGCCATCTTGCTGAATATTTGTTTAACTTGTTGTTGGTACCAGAATTTTTTGTTCAAAATTACTCCGAGATATTTCACATTTTCAACTTCTTTTAATGTACGGTTGTCAACTTTAATAAACATTGCTGCGGATGAAGTGCCAAAGACAATGAACTGTTTTTTCTGAATTCAGTTTTAAAGAATGGTATGAAAAAAAGTCAACAAAAGAAATAAATTTTCTAAATGAAGCTTGCAATCAGTAATTTCGTTGCCGAAAGCATAAAAAACTGCATCGTCAGGGTATTGGATTAAACTGCAGTTGATGTAATTTGGTAGATCATTTACATATAGGTTGAAAAGGAGTGGTCCTAAAACTGTGCCTTGTCGAACTCCTTGCCTGTCCTCCAGATAGTCAGATTCAGCTTCTGGTATCACTACTCGTTGATGTCGGTTACTGAGGTAACTCTTAATGAAAAGGATAGCCGAAGAGGAGAACCAAGGTGTTTAAGTTTTTCTAGTAAAAGCGAGTGGTCAATTGAATCAAAAGTTTTTGACAAATCCAAGTTTTTGTCTTACAGTTTCTGTCAGATAAACAAGAGCATCAATTGTTGAAAAACTTTTTCTGAATCCAAACTGTTTTCGAGACGAGGTTGTATTTTGATAGGTGTTCCTCTATTTGATCTATGATTAATTTCTCAAGAACTTTTGACAAAGCAGGCCTTGTAAAAATAGGCCTATAAATCAGCGGATTTTCAGTGTATCCTTTTTTGTGGATAGGTGTAATATTTGCCAACTTAAGGAGAGAAGGAAATTTGTTATAAGAAATCCGTTAAGGAGAAAACATATCGGCTCTGCTAAGATATGAGCACCATCTTTTAATGCCCCAGCCGGAATAGTCAAAGGACCCAATGGTTTGTTTTTATTGAGGTTGTTGAGAGCTTTACGACACTCAAATGTGGTAAAGAAACGAAACCAGAACTTATTACGGTTGACCTGCTGAAAGTTTTGTTTAATGGTTGGTTTATTCAAAAGATATTCACCAAGTTTACTAAATTTGTAGTTCAGCAAATTCGCTATTTTTTTGCTGTCAGTTGTTACATCCTCGAAGCAGTTTTGTAAGGCGAGAATTTTAGTTCCAGTTCTAGATTTATTTCTGACTTCGCTGATCAGAGTCCATTGTGTCCTGAAGCTGTTCGCAGACTCAATCAATTGTGTTTGGAATCGTTCATGATTTTTCAGATACTCTTTACTCGTCAGATCTTTTAGTTTTAGGAAAATATCAATATTTTTTGATAATAGAGATTCGTTCCTCTTTTTATTGAGGCATTTTGTTGTGTTTGAGACAAACTTATCTGCAAGTGAAAAAATAGGTTTGTGGTTTCGTATAAAAATTTTTCTGATGGGTGCATGTAATCTGATTACATTTGCAATCAGATTTTCAAAATGTCAGAACAATTCTTCGATATAATTAGATTCATGGATTAGGCTCCAGTTAATGTAACTTAGAGAATTTCTGAATTTAAGGGGATCGTAATTACGCTTATCAAATATCCATTTCCTGAGTGATTTTTGTTTTTGAGTCAGCGTGAAATCAGTGAACAGAATTTGTGCTAGATAATCGCTTGTGATAGGAGAGTCAAATACATAATTGTATTTCTCTCTCAGCCAATTATCGGTTATGATATAATCTAATAAACTGCAGCTACCGTTCTGGTGCCTGGTTGCAGTTCTTGAATTCATCAAGTGCAAGTCATAAGGTAGAATAATTGTATCCAAATTCTGGTTTTCTTTGTTGTTCAAGTAATTAATGTTGTAATCTCCTATTAGGCATATTGATTTATTTTCAGTGGAAGCCTTCTCAATGCATAAAAACAATTCATCTAGAAACTTTGAACAAAATTGCTTATTTGGACTGTAAGAAATAATAATCAAGATACTTTTGTGAGAGGATAATTTGCATTCAATCCATAGACTTTCAAAACTTTTGGACATGTTGTTAAAGTCATTCCTGATTTTGGAATTGCAAAATTTTGGTACTAATAATAACAATCCTCCTCCTTTTTTAGCCTGTCGATCACATCTGAGGATATCAAACTGATAGGGATAATGGTTATAAAAACTATTACTATCAGTACTGGTCAACCCCTTTTCTGTTAAACCATAAATACAATTTGGACCAATGTCATTGAGTAAACTTTTCAACTATAGGTGTTTTTTCTGGATAATTTGACATCTAGCATGCACAATTTTCAGTTGCATGGGCCATTTTTTACATTTTGTGTATATACTGCTTAAGGTTTCCAAAGGCCCCGGGTTTCTTTCAAAATCCTTGTGAATTAACATAAGTAAATGAACATATAGAAGGAAAAAGAGCCCAGATGAGGAAAAACATACGAAGCCGAAAACTTTCAGCAGGTCAATTTTTATAAGTTTTTTCAATTTAGAATTGTAAGTGAGGCTCAGTGGCGTGGGATAGTTTGCCTCATCAAAAATAACATAAATTTATCAAATGACAGCTTTCAACATTATACTCAGTTATTGATGTCAAACCGCTCGAGCCCAATGAATCAAACAAACTATCAAAATGTTTCCATTTATTTCATCTAAATGTCAAGGTTTGACAATAATTAATATGGATGATAACGATTAAATGATTGGTTGTTGTTTGGAGGATGTGAAAAGTAACATTGCTGATAATTAGAGAACTTATTCTGCATTCTATAAGAAGCGTTAGATGTTACTTTACTGAACTCAATAACCCCATTTGAGGTTTTTCATAGGTATCCTAGCATTATATTTTTCAGGAATGGTATTCCCAACTTATAATTTAAACGCACGTTGTCATGGTACAGTTGGTTGAAATGTGTGATGCGTGGATTGTAGGAAGGAACACTTCGAATAATATCATTTAGCTTAAGCACTACAATTGCATTATCAACATTCCCATAAGTACTATTTAGCAAATCATTGAAAACTGCAATTTTTTTCATTTTTATCACTGTTTATAGGTATCTCCCTAAAGTGAGGAAATTCACACAGCACCATTGAATCGGGAGTAATTTTTTCCATGCATTTATCAACCAGTTTTTGATAGTCAGCAAACAAATCTTTACCATTTTTGGAAGATTTTGAAACGCTATTAGTCCCATCCTGCAAAATAAGGGATTTTAGTTTTTTCGATTCATACTTGTCAAGAACTTTTAGTTTTTCAAGCGTCGAGGAACCCCGGTAGGCATGAATTGCAACGTCCAGAGGAATACTTGCACCGTCATACAGTTTTGCTATTATGCTACTACCCAAAACACAATTCTTCTGCAAATTTGTGAAATCATTTTTTTGAAATCTCTGACCTGTTCCTGGAACAAACCGAAACCGTTGGGGATAATGCTGACTGTTTCTCAGACTTGTTGTCTTGTTCTCCTCCAAGGCAGGGATGAGCATCAAATTTCGTTTTGAGCCCGTTCAATAACTAATTCAACACTTGTTCAATAAATAATTCTTTACGATGTAATTTATTAGACAAATTAACATAAAGTTTGAAGGAAGTATCTTTATTTAGCTGTTTCCATTCATCAAGATTTAGCAGGTTGGGAAGTTGACAGCTGTAATCTATATTCATTGCTTTTATCTTCACAAGAAATGTTTTACGTAAAGGAAACTGTGAGAATTTGTTCAATTTAATGCGCACGAAACGATTTTGTGTATTCAAAAAAAGAGCATTTAAAGGTCAACTGTTTGAATGAACTGTAAAATGAGCATAGCATTATCATATCAATAGTCATAGCATTATCTTTCGTACAAAGTCAACCATTCTTTGACTCGAAATTAACTTCAAAAATTCACACAAGTTAAGACCACTGTCGTAACGAGGAAAATTTCAGCATTGACACAGTTGAAGCAATCGAAACTGAAAACAAACCCGGCAGATTGCCGGAAAATAGCCGCCGTTGATTCCAATAAGCATGATTGGGATTGAAATAACAGAAGATATTGAAAAAAAAAAGATTTTTGTACAAAAACATTTTTTTTATTCCGATTTATTTTGATGGCATTTCTTAGTTGAACATACTTCTGTTTCTTAGAGAGAGGCTACAGGGGCTCCTATCAATACCAATAAGCATAAGAGATGGTAACTAAGACTTATAGGAACGACGTTCAAATAGCGGGCATCTAAAATTGGGCTTTATGGGTTTATCCCGTTTCTATTTCTGACATCCATTTTTGTACTAACTCTGTTCATTTTGAATTGCTTTGCTGAGCAACTGATGTTCAAAATCACTTTTAGCAGAATGAGAGAAGAGAGAAACTAGGCTAGAGAAGTCAAAAAGATTTCAGGCAAAATGTTGAAAAGGCGGCAAAATGAGGTAAAGCGAAACATTTTTTTATTCGACGAAGTAAAAAAACATAGCAGGACAAGTCCTGAAATACAATTCAAAGAATTGAATGAAAAACTCAGACGTACTCTACCTGAAAAGCAGATCAATTGAACAATTCCAGCCAGAACACAAACAAAATCATCTCAAAAAAATGAGAAATTAAAAGAATCAAAACTAAACAAAATATACTCATTGCTAAAACTCGAAGTTTTCAAACCTAAGGCAAAATTTTTTCCCTTTGAAAATACCTATTTCAAAAATATGTTCAAAATCAAATTTTGTTTCTGAAATCGGTCCAGTATTATATCTGCAAGACCTGAAAAATATTAATTGGCCCTTGAAGATCGATGATTAACTCGAAAATGACCAAAAAATGTAAGAAAAAAGAAATCAATTGCAAATTATCAGAAAATGTTGCTGAAAATCTTGATACAAATATCTTCAGAATCACTTCTATGTCTCTAGAGGTAACCCAGTAACCCAATTGCAAGCTTTAAAAAACTCATTGGCTCATAGACCGATAGGCAATAATTTCTACAATAACTTAAAAAAATAAAATTCGTTCTATTAAAATGTTGAAAGCCATTCAATTGCCCCCTAGCATTTAACAATTATTTAATAACATAATATCAAACATTGGATCAGGTTAACTGTCTACTGAGACAAGAAAAAAAATAAAAAACAAACGTTTTGAAAAAACTTGAAAAAAATTGCAAATTTTATCAAAAAACTTCCAAAAGTCGGAAGGTTAAATTGTTGAAAACTAATCCATTGAAACTAAAAATCATGCAGTAATTTTTATCAGAACGTGGAATAGGTTTTCTCGCATTTGAGAATGGACGAATATCAAAAACAGAAAAAAAACTTTAGGAAGTCTAAAAAAATTGCAGATTTTATCAAAGAAAAAATACTAAAATTCTAACACTAAAATGTTAAAAACCATCCCATTGTTACTAGAAACTATGAAGTGCCCTATTAACAAACCTCAAAGGAGATTGCCTGGTCCTTGAAGCTGGAAAAACTGAAGACGAAAAATTTCAAAAACCTGAAAAAAATGCGAATTTTTTCAAAAAAAATTGCTAAAATTAGTGATATTCAAAAATGGAAACCTATTCCATGGCAACTAAAAAAATTTCAGTAACTTATCATCCAACCACTATTGAGGTTTTATGGCCCCTGGTTTTCAAAAACTTGAATAATGACAATAAATGTCAAAAAAATATGAAAAAATTGCAAGCTTTGTCAAAAAATGCTAAAATTCATGATGGCAAAAAGTTGAAAACCATTCCATTACAACTAGAAACTATGCACTAATCTATTATCAAACCCTTTATCAAACTCTAGAGGAGGTTTCTTGGCACCTAGGGCTAAAAAAACCCAGGGTTTGTGTTTGTAGTACCAAAACTTAAAGATCCTAAAATGATCATAACAAGCAATTTTGTGTCACAAGCGACCTTAATCAACTCTTAAAAACTTCAACCTAACACTAATCAAACAAAGAAACTCAAAAAAATCACAAAAACATGAAAAATTGCACCACTTTGAGCACAAAAACTCCTAAAAATGACCTTTTAACCTTAAATTAAGGCCATCCCAGCAGCTGCACCACTATTAGCACTTGAAGGACAACTAAAGCCCACTTTGGGCCTCTAATGAAACTTAATGCCCGCTGGGCTTTACCTGTTTATCCCGTTTTGAACGATCAAAGTCATTGAAAAATGTGTGAACACATCTTAAAAAAAACACAGCGCACCAATAGAATTCAAATTCTTTGAATTGTAAAAAAAAATAGGAGCGCTATAATAGCCGGCTGAGAAGATGAGGGCGGCTATTAAAAAAAACAAATGCGACATCACGCAGAATGAGAAACATCTATATCTTGAGGGAAAAGTTTCACTGGTAAATCCACAAAACGAGATTATGAAAGCGCAAAAATTGGATTATTAGAACAATATCTTTTTAAGCTGTATTGCCAAAAAATATCAAGATGGCCAAACTGATCCCCCAAAATTTTACCGGGACAACAATTGTCACAAAAAAATCCGTCTAACATTATGGAAACTCCATAAAAGAACCGTAAATTATTGAGAAGGCATACGGTAGCCAACTTTCTTACCAGCTGAACTGTAACAGACTTACTCCTTTTTTGCACAGATTTTTGATGAAAAGAATTCGTTCATTGCAAAAATATATTTGATAAGAAAAAAGAGAGCAAAAAGCAAAAAGATTACAGATTGGGGCAAAACAATAATTTACATAAGATTATGCAAACAACTCATCATAGACAATTTCAAAGACAGAGATACAAACAGAAAAGTTGCCAAATAGTAGATTGTGGGGTTGCAGACAAAATATTTTAAAAAAACAGTTAGAACAAAACCAAAAATCGAAAGCAAAAAACTTGAAAAGTATGGTAAAACCACCAAAAACGGTTTCATATGGGTACAATTTATGAAATAAAGATGCTGAACCAAAAACTGAGAAAACTATGCATATGATTCAATAAGAGGATACTATCATACAGACTGATTACAAAGCAAGACTATTCAAGATTTAAGTGGGGGGAGGGAGGAGGGGTCAAGCATTGGGAGGGGAGGGGTGATAGGGTTGGGAGGGCTGAACGAGGTGATTCAGATTGCCAGGTGATGGAGCGTGGACCCGGTGAGTGCTGGGATAAGGAGTGAGTGAGGAGGGTAAACTTAAGATTAAGAGTCGCCCTTCACACCATGAAGCTGTCTCATCAAAACATCCGTTGAATCGCATACTTCCAGACTAGTAAGGCTGAAGGCTCAAGAAGAGCTCCTCAGCCACCTAACGCTCTCTAGACTGTACCTGTTTATCACATTTACAATTATATTTTTAATTTTGCATCGCTATTGTCAAGAAACTTGAATCCATCTTGATTAATTCCAGAATAATTCAAATAAAAATTTAATTATACAATTAACAAACAATGCTCAAAAAATATCAATTATAGTCAAAAGAAAATGAGAACAAATCTAAAAATTAAATCTATATAAAAATTTCCAGCGATCTTACCAGACTAAAGTAATAAAGATAATTCTGCTAAGAGAAAAGTAAGCAAGCAGATTGCCAAAAGATTGTCAGCAGATTGTCAAATAATAAACAAAGGTGGCAGATTGCCAGAAAATAGCCGCAATAGATTCGTAGATCGGCAGTCTAAAAAAAACAGAAAAAAAGAAAGACCAAAAAAATTTGTCTTTTCATTGAAGGCTGATCTGCTATATTTTGATTAAAAATCTGTACAAATTATCGCTGCCTCTTTTAGCTGATCTCAAATAACCTTCATTTAGAGTGAAACACACCTATTTGACCTTATCTCTTTCAATAAAAGTAAATAAAAGTCAATTTCAAAGTGAGGAAGTCATTTTTGAGAGTGAGGTAAGTCAAGTGCGAACAAAAATTTAATCACGCGAATGAAAAAACTCGCTCCACTAAGAGCGAAAAATGACGTCACACATGCAATTCAGTTGAAATTGCATGAACGAATGAACAAAAAGTGGCTGTGACGTCATATGGTCGTAAAAAAAATCATGACGACGAAATAAAAAAAATAGCCGGAAGAATTCCGGAAGCGACTCGAAGCACCAAAACCTCACAAAAAGCTGAAGTCATTACCTTTTGTATTAAACCATTAACTCATTACCTCCCCGGGTGTGATCTAAAAATCGGTGAAATTTGAACCACTGTCACCAAGAGAAAGAAAATGCAGCAAAATTTTATTATTAAAAACCTTTGGTAACGTTAAAAAAGTCTGAAATTTTTAGGATGGTCACGAAACTGATAGCCGGACAAAGCTGACAAGGCCATCAATTGCCCTCAGATAATTATTGATTCTAATCTGTAAAGGATCGCGAAAGCAAATGGCAGATAAAACCTTTTCAAAAAAGACAGGAAAGTCAAAATTATTCAAAAAAGAGTGCTCAAACTTACGAATCAGAGAAACACTACAATAAGGTTTCTAATCACGGCAATTAGGACAAAAATATTACATGATTCTTCCTTGCTGTATATATGCTAGACAACATGATTTCATACTAATTCAAAAATTAAATTAATCATAGAAAAACAAAAGCAACAGAATAATATTCAAAGGCAAAAAATCGTCTAAAAACAATACTAAGCCCGGAAGAAAATTGCAATGAATAGTAATAAGTAGAAATGTTGGGAAAGACTTTCTAGCAAACTCGCAGTACTGCCTTATTTTGAATTAAATCAATTGCAAACCGAAAAAACCAAGATCTAAGAAAAAGCTGAATTCATTCAATTTTTTAACCACTGAAAAAATCAATATAACGAATATAAAATTAGGCGCCAGGACAAAAATAGAATGATACAAACGAGAATATGAAGAATATGGACCCAATGTTAGGAACACCGTAACAAAAAGACCAATTCGTGATTTTTGAAAGTTGAAAATCAAATTTAAAAAAATCAAGAAAAACGAGTACATTTCATTGATCAGCATTCGAGACATAGAAAAGACAACGAGTCATTCGAGACAAAATTCCAACTTGCTGAACAGAATAAAACAAGAAAAAGCAGAATTCAGACATGCGAAACAGTAAAACCTTTTGCAAAAAAGTGGTCATAAAATATTTAAGACTGCATTTATGAAAAAAATTTATCTGTTTTTTCAAAAAATTAACACCAAAAAATGATTGAATTTTTATTGAAAAGAAATTAAAGTCCCTCATGTTCCCCAAAATACTATTTCTAGTAATTAAAAGCAAAATACAAACAAAAAACTGAAAAAAACTGGCAAAAAACTACGAAAATCGGATTAGCAAATGTACAGTTTTATGAAACAAAATTACATCAGGCTATGCAAAATACTGTGCTATCAATTTCCGGGGTTTACATTTCAACATAGCGTCGATTAAAAATTATTTGTACAAAAAACCAAATTACAAGCAAAAAACTAGGCCACTTAGACGAAAAAAAAACGGCTAAAAACGGTTATCTATCTGCCATTCAGTCAAAAACTACTTTTCAATGTCAAAAAATCATTCACTAAACGCAGCGCATGATCAAAAAAACTTCTCTCGCTCAGAAAAAATTAGTTCACACTGCAATTTTACTCGCTTTCGCTTTTAGGTCAAAACATCGTCTGAACGAATAGTACTTCCGGTAAAAAAAACCTTAAGAAAACCAATACTCCTCTTCGAATCGTAAAAAACCAAGAGAAGGCCAATAATAGCCCCAGCTATTATTGTGCGGCTATTAACAAAACAGTAAAAAAAGGCAGTGTCAAAGAGAAAAGTGGCAATTTTAACACAAGAGCCTTCTTAACATTAGATATTAGATTGAACTTGACTCCGATGACATTCAATTAGTGTTTGAATGACAACTTCAATTTTTTGTGCAGAAGACTTTTTTAATGCGCTAAGTCAAGGATGATCAGAATACTTATTATTTCAATCTCGAGGAAACCTACTCCAAGCAACAAAGTAATAGAAATCACCGAAGAATTGAAAAACGTAACGTATTCGGTGCTATGAGCTTTTGAAATGTGATCAAACAATCGGTCGCAAGATAAACGGATGATTCCGCACTAAAAATACCGATAGAGATTCGCTAAAACTGTCTCAAAAAATTATTAAAAGCTGTTACATGTACGTCACTGGAGAGGCGATTGGACCAGTCAAAAATCATATAAGAAAACAAAAAAACTAAAAACATAAAAAAACCATTTAAAAATCTTTAAAACATGTAGTGACAGAGTCGGTAAAACCTTCAAATAAGATTCCAAACTACAAAAAGCTTGAATAATATCGCGTCATTAGAAAGAAAATGGGAGTTGTCGTTGTAAATAATAAGCTACAGAACATTCGAAGAACGAAAAATAAGGGCTCTATTAATTCACTCAAAAAACAAAAGCTTTGAAAAACCTTGTGCGTGTGTATGTATGCATGCGTGGGTGGGCGTGTTTGTGCGTGAGCATGTGTGTTTCTGTGTGTGTATGCGAGTGTGTTTCTGTCTGAGTGAGTTTCTGTGTGTATGTGCGCGCGTCTGTGTGCGGTGTCTCTGGGTGTGTGTGTGTGTGTCTATCTGTGTGTGCGGCACTTGAGTGTATATACTTCGCAAGGAAATATCAGCAAATTAAACTGAGGAGGTGATGACTGAGGGTGGTCAAAGGTAACTTTCAGAACCGCCCTTCACGCCCTGAAATTGTCTCCTCAAAACAATTTTGGTCAATAGTATACTTAGAGACAAGTAAGGCGTAAGGCTATAAGAGAGCAGCTCAACAACTTAATGCCCTCCGTGCGCTACCTGATTATCCCATTAGGTCAAATGGGTCAGAAGGAAAATCGGTCAAGCGAAAAATCGCTACAGAAAGACCACAGGACTAATACAATTGCTACAAAATTCGTTTGAGAGCAATTGAACATCACCGTATACACCTCATCAAGTCTTCCAAAGAAGATCCCACCCCAATACAAACAGATCGATCCTTTGGATTGTAAAAAGCGCAACTAAAAAAGATCCAGCTGTGTACATGGCAACGGCTATTAAAAACTTTTACCACAATTAGCTTATAATTTAGCTTGGCAGGGAAACTGGACCGTTTTGAAATTATAATATAAATATTTGATGCTTATCGAGAGGAAAAACCTCTAGGGTGCCACATATGATTTGATAAATAAGTGCGCAATCGTGAACTTAAAACTAAGCCAATTAATGTTAATAAGCAACTTAATGAAATGCAAGATTTGAGTCAGTAAGCAAATATTATTGCGGTAGAAATGAAAGAGTACTCGACCCAAACACATCTTTATTAAAATGAAGTTCCAAATGAAACCGATAGCTAAACAATAGCTCACCTGATCTTTGAGAGCTCTGCGTTGTTACTGAAAGCTTTCTTAACATCCATTCTCTTCAACATTGGAATCAAATCAACAGAGGCTTCAACCCTGAACTTAGGAAATTTAACGTCGAGCCAGGATTTAATCGCATTGTCTCTCAGCATCTTCAGAGATTCATATTTCAGATGTTTTACGAAATCAAGAGCAACTGATCCGGAATCTGGCAGTAAAATTCCCATTTCCCAACTGGTAACCAAATAAGGGAAAAATGCCATGGAGAAGTTGGATTCGCGAATGTACCGAAACTGTTGAATCTGATGCATCAAATCAGCTTTTACTGTCTTGGCTTCCGACACTATGAAATCTCCTTTGCTCGTACTCTGTTCGGGAAAAGGTTCATCCCACTTTGCCTTCATATAAACTGCATTAATAAGGGCCATAATGGTAAATTATCCGGTACATTCAAAATCTGCCCAATTTTTCCATCTGTTTCTTTTGCAACCCATCCGTTGACACCTTTCACCCCCTCCATAGACCCAAAATCAACAGTTGCAACGTAGGCTCTGAAATCATCTCTCAGCATTGATACAAAATCAACCGACGCATTGAAGCCATGTTGTAAGAAGACGCCATTAGCAGTTGTCAACGTAAACGCACGGCCACAAGATCCGTTCAGTGTCTTTATGACGTCATTGACCTCACTTCCGCAATAATCCGGCGATGTGCACAAAGCCTGATGTAATTCAGCTTTCGTTTCTCCTTGGGCACCCCGTTCCAGCATTGACATGCACAAGAACACGCTTATAGGAGATAGTACGCAGTTGGAGTCCTTGTTGTTCTCCAGGTAATGTTTGAATAGAGAATAGCCGAAATCGGCCGAAGATTTGAAAATATTCTGGCTCATTAGTAAATATTTCCCCTGTATGAAATTTATCAGATTGACTGGAATAAGAATCAGTGCACACTATCTACAACTTCATAGAAATTACTGTTCGTGCACCCCGTACCCAGCACATACATAGGCCTGAAAACAGAGAGCTGGGTTAACACAGATAGCAGCGTCAAATAAACAAGCAACCCTGTATTTTAATATTTAAAAAGAAATCTCCGATAAAAAATAATTACCGGAATTGGATTCAAGATATAGAATTATGTGCCTTACTAACAACAATCTAACAGTTTTGAAAAATCTTACAAAACGAAACAACTTCAACAAATCAAAAGCAAAGCCCATCTACTATAATGTTTCCCAAATGTTCTTCACATTTTATTCCCTCCATAGCACTCTAAAAACTTGGTGGATAATTAGCTTTAAGCAGGCTGCCCGAATATTGTAACAACTCAGTAGATACAAAAGCAGCGTAAAGCCATTATTACGTTTGCCAGAAAAAGCCGCTGGCTATTTGAAAACTGTGTGCTATGTTTAATTGAAACAGCAATCTCTTGTCCAATATGTTATGATAAATAAACCTGGCAGCGTAAAGAATAATGGAACTCAAAGCCAGAACCGTCGAAGTAGAAAGTACGGACATTTTGGAAACATTTGAAACGGAGAGAACCTCGTATTTTATTTTTTCAAAGATCAACTTAGGCAACTGGTGAAAAAGTTGGGCAATTGGAAACCTGAACGGCCGACAAAGTATTCTTCTCGTCACTCTTCGATGTCTATTAAATAGGCATTACCCGCGTTCAAAGTGCCACAAAAAACTCATTTGGGAGAGATCACTTCTAACGCCAACTTGAGAGGAATATTTCACATTTTTGGGACGACTTAGATTTATCCGACATTTAAATCGACTACCCAATCCTGTCGTCCTTTTAGTCATTGCCAGGATTTAATAATTACAAACGCTATTAGATAACAGTTCTTCATTAGTTATATCAATACATTATACTTTGTGGACATTTTCTAACAAGCGGCAATTATATAAAAATTTCAAAGACTTTGAGGACAAGAAATGATCGGCAACTACTTATAGTACCAGCAGAATCTATAGCATGGGCTGCGGCCGAAAATATTAATTCATTGAACTGAAAAAATTATTCTCGACACTTGGAAACTTCGCAGCAACAAGGAAAGTGCTGTTAACCTAAAAGGAATTATAAATAGGTGACGCGCAGTTGGAAAATAAACATAATAAGCACTCCATTTAATTTTTAACTATCGAATGAAAAGCATTTTTTTTCAATCTCGTCCTATCTTCAGCAAAGTGTTCTCGGAACGGCCATTTTATGAGATTTTTTCCACTAATTTAGCATTACTGTATATTGAAGTCAATTGATTTCACATTTTTCGCCAAAAATTTTCTATTGTGACAAACAATTTTCACGAAAGAGAAAAACTTTGCAATTTTTGCCATTTTGCTGATTAAATTTCGGTCACATCTTTTTATATTTTTATAATTCGTAATCATCGTTTCAACAGTTCAATTAATAGTCTAGCAGAGCTGCAATTTCTAGATTGCCGGCAACGAGCAGCCACTGAACAACCTACTCTTGAAATGGGTGGAAAAACGCAATGGTCGCAAACAACATAAAATAGTCAATGAATGCATTTATTCATATTTTTAAGACACCTAAAAATGCAAGAGACTCCTTTGTTATCGTGATGTAAAAAATTCATACAACAAAGAAGTACCGCAACAGGCTACTACGATATCAATAAATTAATTAGACTCCAAACTAATTTTTTCTTTATTTCAAGAAAAAACTTTTGCACTGGAAAACCTGCTTCTCGGAAATCTCGACTCAGGGAAAATTTTTCATCAACTCTTTCAACCAACTTCCGACTTCCACGTCTCACGAATTGCTCTCAAATGACTAGTGGGAACTCGAATCTATTGCAGCCAGCTTCAGTCGGTAACAAAATGCACTAAGTGGCCTTAAAATGACACATTAGAGGTTTTTATATGTCGCTATAACTACCAATAAAATTTGGAGGAAAAGCATCAATTTTGGCGCACTTTGCATTTGACTTTTAGAAGTGCACTTCCGCCACTTGAGTTTAACTGCTGACACCTGTGAATGAGAGAAATTTAGATCACACAAAACAAAGAAGTTACGGTAGAAATAGTGACTCCAAAAAAACAAAAGGTTCCAGCGAAAAAAGACACACGTTTACAATAATTGCTGCAAACTCGTTCGAGAACAATTACGCATTTTATGCAAAACTGAAAAAATAGCTTTAAGAAGCCAGAAATGAAATTTGCTACCTCTGCAAAAATTTTTTACAAACTTTTCTCTCTCTCTCCCAAATCCTGATCAGAAACCATTCTTAGCTTATTTCTGCTTCTCTCTTTTGTTGAGCAGCGATTGACCCATGCACAAGTTTTTCCAAGAAGTGCTAACCTTTATATTCTGATTAATTGACACCGGACTTAAAACAACAAAGAAAATCATAACTCCTCTTCCAGTCATTGGTATCAAACGTTTTTACATTCCCTTTCAGATAAGCCACAAGACAGGTTGATCTAACGACTTTTCTAGGAAGCCCAATATGTCATCAAAAGTTATGCATTGAATATCTTGGTCTAGTTATGCGATGAATAACTCATTAGGCCAGCTCGGGTCAAGTTAGGTATTCTGGTTTCAAGCGGTTGCCTGTCCAACCAGCTCATCCATCAGTCGATGTCGGACACTCTTTACCGCCAGTAGTTTCTTCTCATCTTGCACTTAGTTGATTCTCATTGCTTGTATTCCATTTTGTTGTATTATGCACAACAAAAACAAATATAATTGACTTTTTGTCTCTCCTACATTATCCCTTTCCTGTCATTTTCAGCATAAAGATACCTTTTGTTCTTCTAGATATAGTAGGAGTAACAGGCGATCAAGACAGTGGGGGAGGGGGTAAAAGAATGAAACTATGTATCACGATTAGGTATACCCAATGCATAAACAACAACGAAATCCGTTCCCGTACCATTCAGTTCCCCCTTATTAATTAGCCAGATTTATCAAATCAACTTGCGCAAACTCATATGACAAGAATACTAGTTGGAAATTTTCTTTTTTTATTCCATTTCTTCCAAAACTTCAGAAACTTTCCCCAAAAATTTATGAAAAATAATTCAATTCTTAACCAATTTCCAACTAATTTACATGATATCTTCTTTGTTTTACACATAAAACAAAAAATACTTGCCTAAGCTATCCAAACATGAACCATTTTAACCAAAAATTATTCAATTTTACGCAAATTTTCGAAAAATTTCTCAAATTTTACCCAATTTACTATAACGACACCTTATTTTTACCCAATTCTACCAAAATTTACAGAGAATATACCATATTATCCAAAATTAACAAAAATTACCCCAATCCTGCACAACTATCAACCAATTAAACAAAAATTTACTAAAAGTTCATCAACAATTACCCCACTTTAACTTAAATCAACCAAAATATTCCCAATTTTACCCAATTTGGACCCAATTTATCCAATATTTTCCCAATTTGCTCAAAATTTACTGACTTTAAAAAGCCTCCGGTGAAACCGTTCCTATTAAATAGTACGTATGTCACAACAAAATCAAGATCTAACGCCTGGATAATTTTTGGAAAAGGTTGGTAAATTGGGAAAATATTAGGTGACTGGGTTCGGAATCGGGTTGAAATGGTTAAATTTTTAATTAAATTTTGGATTAAGTTTCAAAAAAATAATTGAAAGTATTGAAATAAACTTTGCTTAAAGAAACTTTGCTTAAAACAGGACAATTAGTTGATATTGTGTATATAACGGAAACATTTTTTATAAATTTTTTTAATGAATTTAGATGACATTTGGGAAAATGGGTAAAATTAGGGTAAATTTCAGAAAATTCGGATGAAAATGGTTGAAATTCGGGAAATTCTTGAAAAAATTGGGATAATTATAATTGTTGGAAAATATGGGTAAAATTGGGACGGTATTAGGTCAATTGGATCGAAATTTCACGTAAAAAGATTTTATTGAAATTTTTTTAAATCATTAGTGCAATTGATCGAAATTATGTGATTGCTCTTCTGTTTGCTTAAAGTTTATGTATCTACTGTTGCTTATAGACAGAACCGGTAGGAGGTCTAACTCGAGCACTTTATAAAATGGCACTGCGCATATTTTAAACTCTCAGAACTTAATTCAATGCATCTCATTATTTTCAGGAGTGAATGAACAATATTGGATATTATTCGATGCCGAGAATTGAATTCAAGTACAAAAAGACAAGAAGAAAGCAAAAAGTATTTTCAATTTGAGAAAAATCAATGAGAAAGCAAGTCAACATTTTCGCGTCAAATTGCAGAACAAGAGCCGCAAAGGTCGATTGAATCCACTATCGCTAAAAATCGTTTCGGATATCTGAAGCAAAACATCGCAATTTACAAACTCGCACTAAAAGGATAAGAACATTTGACATACTAATGCCTGGGGGAACATAACCGAATTTTATTGTGTCGAAATGAGACGACTCGTGCAAGCTCTTGCAAGGCATCGAAATTGCCAACACATTTATAGTTATTGCTGGACCAGGCTTGAGACCACTATCATCCACAAAAACCCCACGAAAATATTTTCGGTCCAAAACTTTTGAAACACTGTTTGATAAATGTATATATTCAATTTATATATGAAAACAAGGGGCTGAAAATGGGGAATTCAGTAAAGACGACATGATTGAATCATCCAAAACTGTACAATAAACACACACAAAAAAACAAAGTACTACATTAGTGGCACCAATTTATGCTTCAGATCACTGATCTCCTCAGAATCTTGAGCCAGCATGCGAAGATACAGAAAAAAGTAAAAAGAACATCAGGCACAAAAAATGTGCCGCTAAACCTGTTTCTATAAACTTGTTTTTTTATATTAATTTAAATATTTGTCTTTGACAAAAACTAAAACTACCTCTTTTCAATTAATTAATCGAGAAACCAAACGAAAACCCAACTTTCAATTAATTAAAAAAAAAGTCAATGGAAATAACTTAGATATAACCACTCCATTCTAGGCAAATCCAAGTCCAATTATTCTGCTGGAAAAAAAAATCAAACAGCCCGGGTTTAAAAACCGGGATTAAAGACCAATATTTCATTTCATAAAAATTAAATGGGACCGGAACAATAAAAGGATGAAAACCTTCAAAGAAATTTAATTCTTGCCATAGGGCGGCAATTGCAGGACGACAAGAATTCACCCACAATTTAACTAAAATTTACAAGCGGCTTCACTGATTCTAATTTAGAGCAGATATTCACTGCATGAAGAATAGGACTCTCAAAAAGAACGAACTTAGAGTAAAAGTTTAAAAGTTGACAAGTCTTGACTTCCTTTATAAAGACATATTTCAAATTCTCTTTATATCAAAATATTGTAATTATTATGTGCTATTAATTTTCAACTTCAGTGCTGACTGTTTTATTCCGTTTTGCAAATGAATTCTACTTTTCAGGAGTTTCAGTATGCTCTTCAGTATCTTTCAGTAATCATCTTTTCCAAAAGCATGAAATGTTAGCGGACTTGATTCGAACACCACCCCGGCAAACAGTTCTCCCATTTTGGTTACAAATGTTGGAATAATGACAGCAAAAAAGCTACACAGAATTTTGAACTTATTCGGCCGCAATGCGGGAGGAAACATAGCGCGGTGACACTGTTAACATCATCTTAAGATAGCTAACATTGCTACTGAACAGACATGCTTGTAATTCAGATAGATATAAAAGGATTTCTCGCAAAATCCGATAAGCTTTTATAACTTCAATGAATTAAATTTTTAAATTTTTGAATGCTTAAATCTGGTTAAAAATTACACCTAAATAAATAATAGTTCCATAATTTAAAAAAATGTAAATGCATGCCAATACATTCTGCTCGTACAGAGTGACATGCAAAAAAATTTTCATTTAATTCATAAACATTAAAAATGAGGTAAGTTCATTGAAAACAGGTTACGCATGGCACGTCACATACGGTGCCCCCACCAAGGGAAGGAAACAAAATGGAAATAAGGATAGAAAACATGCAGATTGTAGACTAACATTTGAAACGACTCATTTACTTTTAAAAATGTGAGAAACAAACCATTTCCGTCACATTTTCACCATGTATATTGAAGTACACAGAAACAAGCTGAAGAAGCTGGACTAAGCAGTTGGGTCAGATACGCATCCACAGAACAAGACAATGCCACATCTTGAGTTACGAATGAAAAAGATAAAAGGCGACGTCATTTGGAACAAGATTGGTCCATTGTAACCCAAACAGTACTCGCGAGTATCCACTACAGTAACAGCCGCTGCTTCTGTTCCCTTTTCATCCACATCCACATAACACTTTTGAAGCATTTTGCTCACTTTTGTGTGAACATTACGGCTAAAATAAACAAATTTTCAAACCTCAATGCTTGCATAACCTGACAGTCGAATTTATATACTTGCTTCTACCTTTTGAGAAATGATGCAAACCTGTGGGTTACAAAACAGTTTCCCGAAACTGAACATTAAAATCAGAAACTTCGCGTAATTTTTTTGTAAGCGTACTTCGAGTTGTTTGCTATATGATTATTGTGCACATGAAGTACTGTTTTGTCTACATGGCTCTTAACAAATACGTTTAAACCACAACCCAACGTTAACCAAAAAGAAAACTGATACAGCAATTACTGATCGGCTAATCAAATCAGAGATGTCTATATATAAATAGTTCGCAATTCAATTTTACTGCTGAACTTATACAGTTTTCTGACTAGCTTTAAACAACAAAGAGATTTTAACGCTTCATTACTATATTGTTCAAAGTATTTTCTTCTTGAGTTCGATTGTTGAAACAATGGAAGACAACTAGCTTATCATAGACGAGGAAACTCAGAGGCTGTTGGCTCAAGAAGTTGAAAGCCAGCACAGAAGAGCACAGCTGAAAAATCTAGCGGTTCTACCGCCTCAAAAATCAACCTCTGATCACAAAAAGTCCTATGAACTTTCTACATTTGCGGAAGAGACAGAGAAGACTTACAGAACAAAAGCAATACATCCACAGGGACAGTAGTGCCATTAACAGAACTCTTCTTTAGCTCCTACAGAAAGCAAAAACCTTTTCGAAAAAGATAAATTTTTTTTAAAAAATCTTTATATTTAGTCTATAAACTTAAAGAGGAATAGATTTAATGCTTTTCAGATAATTCCAACAAGGCGTGATCTACCTCAAAACCTGCTTGCAAAACCTGACAGTCGAATTGATACTTGTTTCTGCCTTTTGAGAAAAGATGAAAACTTGCGGGTTAAAAAACAGTTCCCCTAAACAACATCATAATCAGAAACCTCGCCTAATGTTTTTGTAAGTGTACTTCTGTTTGTCTCCTATATTGTTGGTGTGGACTTCATGAAGTACTGTTTTCTCTACATGGCTCTTAACAAATAGGTTTAACCAAAACACAAGGTATGCAATCAGTTATAGTGCAGTTCCTGCATTATAGTGAAAATGACATCATTTACGACAACTTGCTGCTAAAATTTATCTGCCAACAAACCCACAGAACGCTATACTGGTTTACAATAACGAAGCAAACTCATGTTAAAGCCAGCATTAAACAATAGAGGGGTATGTTAAATATGATAACAACCACAAAAACTTGTCGCGTATCAGTTCTTTTCAATGAAGTTAAAGGCGCATATAAGATTTCGAAGCATTCGTTGCCTGTAAAAACTGTTGCCAGTAATCATTACAACCCAATCCAAGTCCCTTTAAACAGCACTAGGCTGCAATGAAATTGAAGGAGCAGGAGGCGAAAAATCGAAATTAATACTGGCAACTTCCTGAGAGAAAAACAAAATTCAAAGATGCCTTAATTGGTTAGATGGGTTTCTAAGTATCATTTTGTGCAATTCGTGTGTATTATACTGTACTTGAATATAGATAAATTATTGTCTAAGGAACAATTTATCCTGGAATGATACGAGACGGAAATCTATTACGTGAATTAAAACTCAACTGACCGATCATAGACTCCGAAACCTATTCTCAGTGATAAATTGCTAATACTTAATATTAGTCTGTCAGTCTTGATAGATATTTGTACAGTTCGTATTTGCACGAGTTCGCAATATTACATTACTGTCGTTAACATTGAAGTAATAGTTCAGCCTTTTTGATAAGGCTGAGTTCACTAGTAAAAGGCAAATTGAGTTAGGTAAGTCGATTCTTTGCCGTTTGTGCCCATTTAGCGCGTGAATCTAATTCGCACCCCAAGTGCCATATTTTACATAATTATTATTTATTGGCACGTGCTATATAATGGGGGTGCATAACGTCCTGGGGGCACAAATGGAAAAGATCCCATTAGTCTACTTCATGCGCAGAAATAAGTAGCACCCTATTACTTATCCTTAACACTGTAAAAGGAGCCCTCTTCAGGTCTGATTTACAATACCAAGGAATTGCTTATCACAAGGTCGTTCACAAAATTCAGAAGCACCGAAATGACGAGAAGCTTACCTAAGTAAATTGCCTTCCTTTCTCATTTTTCGACAGTAAAGCACGTTATGGTGAAAATTAGAGCCATTGAGATCATTAGGTACGCAACCGTAATCAGTCTGAAAAATCCTTTAGGGTATTCTCAGGGTTTTTTGTTCAAAAATGTGATCTAATGATAAGCTGTCTTCAACAAGCCTCTAGCTGGCTTTCTGGCCAGTCCAGTAGTATGTGATTTTGTAAATTATGCGATTTCATAATTCTGCAAGAAGAATTAAATTATTTTTTAATATAATGATAACCCAGGATAGGAGCAATTCTGATCCTTTATCCTGTTTTCATCAGTTAAGTTTAAACTCACTTTAATTTTACTGTTGTAACTCTTACGTTCAATAGTCAAAAAATTATCGAGTTAACTTTATATCGAGAAAATTTGATGGAATATTAAATGGAAGCAGTATCAAACCTGATGTTTGGAAATTGTGCTCGATTAGAAAATGCAGCCTCCACGCCCATTAGCTTCAAGATAGGGATTAAATCAATTGAAGTTTCAACTCGAAACTTAGGCATCCAAACATCCAAATTCTCTTTTCGTGCTCGTTGCCTGAGAGACGTCAGCGAACCTTGCTCCAAATATTGCACGAAATCCTTCAGATCAGACCCCATGTCGTCAGGAAGTAGGATTCCCATTTCCCAAAAGGATTTTTTGCCCAACATCCCTGAATAGGGTAGGAAAGCTAAAGAAAAGTTTGCTTCTTCGTCGCGAACGTAATAGAATTTGTTGGTTTGTCGCATCATATCTGTCTTGACGGTCGTAGATCTCGACACATGGAAATCACATTTCCAAGTATTGTCATCCATAAAACTCGAACTCCATTTTCCTTTCATGTATACAGCATTGATCAAAGCCAGAACAGTTTCGTCAGATCCATAATCAGTTATTTCTTTGACTTTTCCATTGGTTTCTTTCTTAACCCACGCGTTCAGCTTTTTCATTCCCTCTACGCTACCAAAGTTAACAAAATCGACATGAGCATTGAAATCCGTTCTCATCTCAGATACAAAATCAGGCAATGGTTCGAAAACCTCTTGTAGGAAGAGTCCATTCGCTAAATTTAAAATAAATCCAGGAACCGAAGACTCTTTCAGCGTTTTCATTATGTTCTGTGATTCGCTTTCAGAACCTTCTGATGAAGAATACAAAAGTTTTTCAAGTTCAGTTTTTGTTGCTCCGTTCGCTCCACGTTCTAGCATTGACATGCACAAGAATACGCTCACTGGTGATATGACGCAATTAGGGCCTGGGCAACGGTCAACGTAGTACTTGAACAGAGAATGACCGAAATCACCTGAATTGTTATAGTGTTGCCTCTCCTTCCGGGATATAGTATTAAAGATACATTTCATCGTAATCAATCTGTACTGGAGGAAACTTTCACACAAACAATTTATAAAAAATGTTGCTTCTGAACCCGTAGACACAATTGCGATTGATAGAAGCCATCATAAACTAACAATCTCAGAGCTTCTCTTTCTATAGAATAAAAGATCTCATCGATTATCTGAAAACGTATCAATAGTTTTAAGCGTGAAAACGCAGATAATTTAAGGACAGCAATTATATGTTGATGGAGCTCATATGGAGCACAGGTCGAAAAATTTAGTAAACATACCCGGCAGATTGACAAAAGCTAGCAGCCATTGATTCTCATATCACCGATTGGCTTTGACAGAACAGAAAAATTGCACGCAAATATTCTTTTAAGTGCGAACCATTTCGATATACTCTTATTTCTTAGCGAGAGTATACATGGGAGGGGGGTAGTACCAATACCAACAATGGAAAACAACTGAAACTGTTATATCATGTGATCAAAGATGTGTCTCGTTTTCGTTTGTGCCCTTCGTACGTTGGTCATCCCAAGTTACAGAGCAAGAGCAAAAACATAGTAAAGCATTATCAAAAAACATGGCACGCGCGTCTGGGTGTGTTTAATATGGGACGCACGAACTGGAAAGATCCAGAAACCATTCGGGAACTGACTCCAAACTGACTCAGACTCCAAACTGATCCAAAAACTTAAATTTAAAACAAAATTAGATAGATAAGAAGGACTGACTGGCACTATAGAAACTTTAACACCAAGAGGACAGATAACAAGACCAGATGGTCTACAATGATCTGCCCAGGAATGATGAATAGCAAAACATCACATTTGAATTAATTGAAATGAAAAGTTAAGTTGTAGTTGTAACAAACAAACATAAAGACTGCAAAAAAGTATTGAGACTGTAGAAAAAACTCTTGCTTTCTGTCATCGATCATGGGTTGCTACATATTAACAGAAAGAAATCTTAAATACTGGGCCTGCGAGATTTTACGATTGATCCTACTTAATCTCTTAGCGACCCTGCCTCTACTGACGGTGGAATGAGCCTCTGGATTCAACTAGTGAAGCCAACCTGTCATGGACCATCTGATTGAGCACAAGCAGCAAGGTCAGGAGTAAGTAGACGTCACAAAAAATACCCGCAGCTCAAACATAAATACATACCGTACTAACTCAAAATTATTAACGAGGAAAGTGGTTTTGAATGTATGATAAAAATCATTCACTACCTGATATTCCTCTGGATTCAACTAGTGAAGCCAACCTGTCATGGACCATCTGATTGAGCACAAGCAGCAAGGTCAGGAGTAAGTAGACGTCACGAAAAATACCCGCAGCTCAAACATAAATACATACCGTACTAACTCAAAATCATTAACGAGGAAAGTGGCTTTGAATGTATGATAAAAATCATTCACTACCTTATATAGGCAACCGATCAAGTCAGGCATTATATCAACCTTTCTTAATTTATTATACAAAATAGTTGATCGATATTGAATAGATGAACGTTGAATTTTTGTTTCAAAAACACAAAACCGACGAAAAAACAAATGAAGGCCAAAGTCAAAAGATACAAAAACGCTATTTCCGAACCATTAGTTCGGGCAAATAACGTTTACTACGTCTTCTGCTCAAGCATTCAACCAATAGCACCTGACAGAAATATTAAACAATGAAGATGCACAGAAAAAAAATTAAGAAAATTGATTTTTTTTTATTGTGTGAATAGCCAACATAGGCATCAAGTAGGAGCCTTCCCAATAACAAATATCTAAACTAAAGATTGAGAAGGACTGCAGCAAAATTACAAAATCGGCCAAAATTTGCATAAAATAACTCCACTATCTTCATCAAAGCAATCCAAAAATGAAATTAGCTAAATCGAAAGGTGGCCAAAACAGCCAGACCAAAAAATTTTGAACTCCAGAGTTCTTCAAATGCCTCAAATTTGAAGAAAACAAAAACTGCTGAAAGAGCATCCAAAATTGCAAAATGATTAAAAATATACCTCAAATTGAATCCTGAATCCAAAAGTGTATTATTTGCTTTAGCTGGTCGACAAACTGAAAAACGCACTCTTAATAGTTTAGATAATTAAAAAAATACCTTCAACAAAAAACTGGTGCGAAAATGCCGCAAGTGATTAAAAAATTGCTTGCTTAGCGGAGCTTTTTTCACACCTATTTTTCTCGCTCCTTTAAAAATTTGACATAAACAAAAAAAGCCCTCACTCTTCCCTCTCCTCTTCAAAATTCTTTGAGAAATTTACCTACAGATCTTGTTTCCGCGTATTCACATTTTCTTTTAACGTATTCACAATTCGTTTTCACGATTTCACAAATACACTCCAACAAAATTACCAACTAAAAGAACGCTCCACCATTACTCCTCTTCCAGTCCTAAAAAACTATCCGTTATAATAGCCGACAGACAAGATGATTGTGGTTATTTATAATAATTTTGTTTCTGCGTATTCTAAGTCAGCTGTGAAATGACCTTAGGGAAAATCCCCAGAAAAATGCGGCATCCCTAAATGCGCAGCAATGGAACTTCCTACTGACAAATGACCCGTACAGCAACAAACATAATCCAAGTTGTAAGGTGAGAAGGAAGTCAAGATGGCTTGCTGATTTTCCTAAAGGTCTCATCGTTTCACTTTAGGAAAGATAGCTGGGAAATTTCCAGAAAAAACAAGCTAAGAGCTGCACATGCTTCGGAGACGTGTATTTAAATAATACATTGAAAAACAAACCTAAAAATCAATTGCTGGAACGCCTTCATTTAGAAGAAAAAAGAAAGGAAGTTCCTCAACATTTGGAAGCCGCCCTCAAATAACCTTTAATTAGAAAGATATATCCTCAATTGACATTAAGGACACCAATTAAAATAAACAAAACTCACTTTGAGTGTGAGGGAGGTCACATGTTGCCATAAAATTATTCACTAAAACATGACGCGTAGAATAGGTAAAAACTTTTTTCAAAGGCAGTATTGACAATTATTTTCATTAATTTTTTCATTTGTACTTCATCGATAAAAAGCGAACATCATCATAACTTTATTCGATAATTAAACACGAGGCACCTCATCATAACTCCTCTTCGAGACTTAAAAAAGACAACGCCTAAATAATAGCCATTTGAATAGCAGAATAACTACTAAAAACGGGTATATGGTAGGCTGCACCACTTTTCCGCACCACGAATATGTTAAAGATGAACACTTACTGATTCCTCGAATGATTTGCATATACTGTTTTACAAGTTGAGAAATATGACCTGTTATACACCTCACACAAAAACTACGTAGCATAATTCGGAAGCTCAATAGCTCTTAAAAATTGGTAATTCGACCTCAGTTTCCGCTGTTTCTCCTTTTGGGATTATTTTTCAGAGCGGCATTGAAGCTGAAAATAAGTTCAATAACTCGGAGATCCTAATAAGTCGGAGATAAACATTTTAAATTAGTATTAAAAATTTTTAAGTGAGAATTGCATGAGCGTTAATTGCATTTTGATTGCATTAGCGTTTTTTGAACCAAACATTTCAGGCAGTTCAATTGTGTCCATTCTAGTGAAAAAAAATTACTGTTATCAACGTCACTAATATATAAATTCCTTCTAGAATCCATTAATTTTCAGCTTTCAAAGCATGAAATAACTTGATCATTGAAAGTTTCATATCTCTTCCTCATTTGGTATACAATTAAACGAAAAATTAGAATAAGCTGGGTCGGAACATTTTGTGCGAACAAACATTTACCAAGCCTCCTTATTGTTCCGACCCTCTTGAGGGGGGAGGAACTATATACTCAACTGGGTTTTTTTTGTTCCGTGAATTTTCGCCGCTCGATATATTCATCGTAGAGAGTTGAGACTGGTATCATTAGAAAGCTCGTCCAGCGTAGAATATGGAATTAAAAAGATTTTTTTAATTTTCGTTTTCTACAGGGAGTTATCGAGGCTTAAACTTCTGAGAAAAGAAGAGTGAATTCACGTTGTTTTTATTCACATTTTCCGGAATTTTTGCCTAAATTTTCGTCAATTTTGCTAAAATTTGTTATAATTTTTAAGAATAGTGTCGTTGATTTTATTTTTGAAGATTTTATTTTTGAAGACGATTTTATTTTTGATTATTTTGATTTAATTTTTTGGTCAAAAAATCTGGATAAACATTTCAAAATTTAGCCTTTTTCATCAACAACAGCACGAAATAAGCTACTTTAGTCCACTTTGATTAAATTTGCCTACAGTACACCCCCAAACAACACTCATACAATCTTTGTAGACTCAGAGGGGGCTATTTCTACTTCAGAGTCCGCAGAGAGTGCCTTGTAGTTAAAACTGTGCCGTTTTTTGCTAACTTTACTCGTTGATTATCAAAAATGCAAAATTTATTTTGAGTTTCAACTCAGAAATTATCTATATCTACAACATTCGAAAAATCAATTGTTCTTAACGGACAATAAGTATTAACAGGGGTAGTTTTGGGCCATTCTTGGACTGTTACAATCCAAAAAAAATCGGTTTGTAATCAGTCGGTCTCTTTTTTTTTTTAAAAAAAGACTTTTTTTAATAATAAAGAACAGAACATATCAAATCAAAGCTCAGGAGTGATAGGTCCAACCAATTCGCTTGCAAAACAGCTCCAGGCTAATGCATTTAGTTTTTTAATTGAAAGTTTATGGTCGTTTCTTTTTTAAAAATAATTGACTTTTCAATAAATAATGGCTTAATTAACTTTTCCTCTATTTTTTTCTTAATTTGTTCAACTTCCAGCTTAGTGTCAGCAAAAAAAGACTGCTGCTTCTTTCTACTGAGTTAACATTTATTCTCGGTTGCAGTTTTAAGCCTGAAATTATTGTTTTCTGGCTTTGATACTACAAGATTTTAGATTTTTGTTTGTTTTGATTTTTGCCAGTTTTTCAAGTTTTCTAATTTTGTCACATTATCACATTATTGACAGTTCTCATGTCACCTTATTAGCATTCAAATTAAAGCACAATTGAACATATTAAAATCCTGAAAGATATAAATCATCGTTTTAATGGCCTCGACGCCTCTTTCTTGAAGAAATCAATTGAATTTTTTGATTTTGTCTTAACTGTCATTTATACTTTGTCGTTTCGGTCGTATGAAATTTCCTGTATAGTGATAGCTTTCATTGGCTTTTCATGGAAGAATAGAAAAACCGATATTCTGATATTAGCAGATAGCTGATGGCATTTATGACTTTCAAACCCATCGTTTTCCAAAATTAAAAAAAAAAACTTTTTTAACTTCGCAATTTTGTTCTTTTTTTGTTTCTTTTTGTTACCTAATCTCGTTAGTTGATTACAGGTCAAATATGACATTATGGGTGTCAAGGGAATAAAAGGGATTGGTGTCCCAAAATCTTTTTTTTAAAGATTTTGTTATGACCTTACTGGCTTCGACACCGCTTTTCCAAAAAAAAAATTAAATTAATTTGATTTTTGTCATATTTGACGTTCTTTTTGTAGATGCAAGAAATATTCTGGATAATTACAGGTCTCGAGGGTTTCCTTTTCATGAAAAAACGACGATATTTAAATAGCTCTTTTTGTAATTAATGCCTTTCATGACATTGAATGTAATTTTGTTTCGAAAAAAAAATTAAAAGTATTACATACTTTAGCACTTCGCTTTTTTGTCTACTTGTTACCTAGTCTTACTAATGAATGGCCACATAATACATTATAGCTGTTTGAAGAAGGCGCAATCAAATATATTTTGAGTGCCAAAATTTGGCTTGACGGTTTTGACAGCGTTTTCTGGCAAGTTTCAATTGAAATTTTGTTTCTTTGTTGTTCTTTTTAGCCGCTCTAAAAAATGAATAAGGTCAGGTCCTAATGCCCTTCTATAGAAGCAGTGGTAATCGCAAATTCGTGGTAATATTAATTTATTCCTAATGGTATTTATTACTTTGAAGTTAATTGTTTCAAAAAAATAAGTTAATTTTTTTTACTTTTCTGTTTTTGTTCTTTTTTGTATAATTGTTACCAAACCTTTTTATGGACTGGTCGCATATGTTTTCTGGTGATTTATAAGTTATTTTTGTTTAGTTTCAGGTTTATCTGACGGTATGTTGACTTTGTTATTAAATTTAGTTTTTAAGAGGGACATAAATTTTTTGATATAATTAATGTTTGTTGTTGTTGTTGTTGTTTGATTTTGCTGTTCGTTTTGACTCGCTTTCTTAATATTGACATATTACAGCAATCTAATGCATCAATTTTTACTCCACTGAGTTATTTGTTTTGGAGGTTATCTTATCGTTCATACAGAATTTTTTGAAAAAGACTTGGGCTTTTTTGGGATTCGCAAAAAATAATTTTTGGGTTTTTCTATCTGTTCCTCATTTGGTAGACAATTATGCCAAAATTGTGGATGGGCGGGGTCGGAACCTTACGTGCCATTGCACATTACCGAGCCGCCTTGTTTAGCATCTAGAAACATCCTGATAATAAAACTCTCCTAGACAGAGAACAAAAGTCCCTAATTAGAACATCAGCATAACTAAAATCACAAGAAGAACTAGATTCAAGAAGAATTATACAGACTATACAAGAAGACAGAACAAATTATCCTTCAATTTATGTTACGCCAAATTTGGCCGACAGACGTCAAAAAAATTCGAATTTCAAACTTCTCTCGTACGCCACTTCGAATGCTAAAAACAGCAACAGTATTTTCCTTAACTGGAGTTAATTTACTGGAAATCGAATACAAACTTTTGATCCAATGCACTGTTCGAGCACATTTATTAGCAACCGAAGGTCAAAACACCGCAGCCGAATGATCCAAGATCTCTAAATTTTCTTGAACGCGATAAGTTTTTTATAGTATTGACAGAGCCAAAACAATGATCCAATCGGTTGTGCTCACTATCACTGAGGTCATTTTGAGCTGTTGCCTTAATGAAAAGATGTCAGGCCAAAAATATATATATTAACCAGGTTCTAATATACTATCATTAGATCTGCTAAAATGAAAACATTAGCAAAGCTTCGAAAGCTCACAATAGAGCACTGTTAAAAGTTAATCTAGAGCACCGCTAATTTCAAAGCCGGCAACTACAACCATCAAAGGTTTGTGAAATAAAAATAGAAAGATTCTGCTGTAAAAAATTATTGAGTATCATTGCACGTTTGCAAAAAAAGCCAATACTGCAGATAACTCTACATAAAAACTTAAAATTTGAAGATTTCATATCACTTTTTTCCAGCCGGCTTCGAATGCTGTTTTATCTCAATTAATTTCTACTAAACAAAAACCCTTTCAATAGCCATTTAACTACATCTTTTATTATTAATCATTTTATATTATTGATCCATTATAACTTTCAATATTAATGGTACATATTTCGATTTCTGGAATTGAAGCCCATAAAACCACAGCTTACTTGTTCTATTTGATAGGCTGCTTAATTTATAAAACCACGGAAGAGAATGCTAAGCGTTTATTAGTTTTAAAAATTGCAGCACATTGACTACTCTAGTCTAGACCTCGACTTATGAAAAAGACTTTAAAAGACTTCAGACCCGTTTTTGGTCGAGCTCCGTCCTTTCATATTCCGAGCTGTGCACTAGCGTAACTTATTTGTATCAGGGGTAAACTTGTCCGATAGGGACAACTTGGCTATTTCTTACTTTAGACTGCAGGATTCGTCACATATCCACAAAAGAGTACAATATTAAGTATCGGGTGGTAGATGAAGAAGAGAAAGGGAGATTTCACATGGAACTTGATGACAGGTGGTTCAACAAAAGAACCCAAAACTGCCGCTGCGCACATAGTCACTGCAGTAGCAATGGTTCCCTCTTCATCAACTTCAATGCGACACTTCTGAAGGAATGTGTCCACAATCAGTTGACCATCTCTGCTGCAGACAAATAGGAACATACGGACTAGTACTATTTTATCGCAAAAGATTATTTAACAAAATATAACCAAATCAAATGTTAGTATACTGATCCAGAACACGGCAAGTCAAAAATGTCAAGACACTTTTTCTATTTCCATAAAGCACAATTATTACAGTTGCTGCTGCGCACTCATAGTTGGGTTGACGGGCTAATAGAAAGGCTGAGAACTACCGAGAACAAAATACCAAGCTCAATCTTCAGTTATGTTGTTGGGTCTTCTCTTATTCCCAACGCCAAATGCACAATAACAAAAAAATTGAACTTTTGAAAAGAGAAATTAACGTGCGATCAGTAAAAAAGTTGTTAAAAATGAGGTTCTGGCAGAAAAAGCACAAGGAAGGCAACTACTCCCCTTCAAGTGGTTAAAACAACACAACAGTATTTAAACGATTGCCGGAAACTTTGCTTAAGATCGATTAAAAATACAGTCACAAAATACGATTAGACAAACAGAAACATAACCGACAAACGTAGGGCGAAATGATCTCAAACGACCAGCGAGCGGTTGACTTGGGCAGTAGAGAGCTGGGACGTAGGGATAATAATATTAGGGAGTTTTAAGTGAAGTGAGGGGAGGTCTCGGAGGGTCAGGGCAGTGTAAACATTTATTGGAAAAATAAATTGGTCGATATAAGTCACAAAATAACAGTCAGGCAAACTGAAAAACAACCACTAGCATTGAAAGAATTGCCCTCAAGCAACAAGCCAGGGGCTTGGGTATGGTAGAATGAGGTCAGGCATTAGTTGAGGCGAGCGTAATGGGGGTCTCAGGGGTCTCATGAGGGATTTGGGGCAAGGAATCTGAACAGGAGGGGAGGGGGTTCAACTGCAGGGAGGACGGGGGAGCGATGAAAATCAAGATTTTATGTCTCCTCAAGTTTTGGTGAATCATATGCAGAGACTATTAAGGATAACGGCTCACTGGAAGCTATTCATTCACTTCATTCGCTCCGGGCAATACTTGTTTAGCTTTTGAGAATGTTAAGAGGGCCAGACGAAGAACCAGTCGCGCAAAAAATTGCAATAATATAGTCCGTAAAGTTTCAGAAGAGACTTGAAGAGTCGTGAAATATAATCACCCCGGCCTAAATACGAAATATCGAAAAAAAATTAATTGTATTCAATACTATTCAAAGAGATTAAAAGATCATCCCCATCAGATGGGTGGCTAGGTAGGGGGGAGGGAGGAAGGTAGATAATCGGAGGACAGGTAGGTGGGGAAAGGATAGCACCTACCTAACTGTGTAGGCTGTCTGGCTGTCTAAGAGGGACTGTTATGGGACTTAATGTTCTCAAATGACCAAAAGTCCAATTTTCGAAATCAGAAGTCAACGTTCTGAAACAGCATACTGTCCGAAAACAAAGAAATCAAAGTTAATGTCATGAACAGACTTGCTACAGCTGAAACCTGTAGAATAACAATACTCCTCTTAGAGTCGCAAAAAGAGCAAAAAAACAGATCGAATTGAAAAAAACTTTGTTTGGGAGTAATTAATCAAAACAATTTAAGGTGAATAAAAAAGCGATTTTAGACCTCTGAAAAATAAAACAGCTATTAGATTACTTATCACTACTTTATAAAGAACAAATTACAGATTATAAATACCAACTTCAAGGAATTCAAATTCAAATAACTATCATAAAAACAATAAAGATCAATCCTCAATATAGTATAAAGGTTAATCGCTCTTGCCTAAAAAAGCAGATAGCAAAATATGCAGATTATCTAAACATAGCCGGTAGATTGCCGGAAAATAGCCACCGTTGACGCGCTAGACGCACATCGGGATTGAAACAGAAAAAAAAAGAAATTTAAAATTGACAAAAAAAATTTCCTAAGTTTCAAAAGTTGTTCTAATTCAGCCTGCAGTTTCAGTTACCTATACTTATTTGAGCTTCCAAACTGAAGACTACTAAGCTTTATACTAATATCAGCTAGCAATCGCTCTAATGAACTTCGATAACCTAATGCACTATGACTTAATGACCGGGTTTTATGGGATTATCCTATTTTGATTTTGATCTTTTGACATTGACGGTATTCACTACATTACGTAATTCAAGGCGCGAAAGAATTTCGAATCCATTCAGTTGAAACAGTGAATGAGGTAAATCAGAGCTGAAACGTGAAAATTGTGACTTATGTAGAACAAAAGGTGTGATCAAAAAGTAAAGCGAAATTAAAAAACATAGCAGGACAAGTCCTGACATACAATTCGGAGAACTTTCACTGACTAAACAAAACTAGATCTTGAACGGAGTAAGAGTGAATTACGAAAACCGTTTCTACAAAAAAATCAGATCAAAACATTTAAAAAAAACAGAAAATCAACATCAAAAAACTGCATGTGAAAAAAAACACTAGCGAGAAACGGAAATTTGGTTCAACAAAAAAACTAGGCATAAAATGAACTATGAATGGATTGGTAAAACCATTTAGAAAAAATACGAAAAAACGGTCCAAAACGATCCAAAAAATTCGAAAAAACGGTAAACATCAAAGTAAAATTGCCGCATGTGAACAAAAAAACACTAACGAGAAAGCGAGTTTTTGTTCAAACACCGTTTTCTCACTCTACTGGAAAATCAGAGCGAAAAAATTTCACGCCGTAAAACCACTCGCTTTTTCGCTCCACTTCCTGTTTCGGCGTGACCAAAATCACCACTTCAATTTGACTTCAAAAATCAGAAAAATGTGTGAACAGATCTTTAAAAAAAAGACAGCGCCCCAATACAATTCAAATTCTTTGAATTGTAAAAAAAACATAGCAGGATAAGTCCTGATGTACAGTTCAACGAATTTTCATTGACTAAACAAAACACTAGACCTAGAACCGACTATGAGTGAATTGGGAAAACCATTTCTCAAAAAAAATCAGATCGAAAAAAAATCTACAAAAATCAGTAAACGTCAAAATGCCACATGTGAAAAAAACCACTAGCGATAAATTGAAATTTGGTTGAAAAAAACTAGGCCTAGAATGAACTATGGATGGTTATCAGTACATGGAAACAGTAAAAAATCAAAGTGAAATTGCCGCATGTGAACAAAAAACCAGTAGCGAGAAAGTGAATTTTTGTTCAAACACCGTTTTTTCTCTCTTATTTAGAGCGAAAAAATTTCACAGCGCAAAACAACTCGTTTTTTGCTCCGCTTCCTGTTTCGGTGTGACTAATCACTACTGCAATTTGACTTCAAAAATCATGAAAATGTGTGATCACATCTTAAGAAAAGACAGCGCCCCAATACAATTGAAATTCTTTGAATTGTAAAAAAAAGGAGAGTTCCTAAATAATAGCCGTTTGAGAGGCGGACGGCGGCTATCAAAACATTAAAACTTTACTATGAAGCAAATCACATCAGAGCAGTAAACACTTCGCCAGCGAAGTAACAAAAAATAAGAAGGCAAAACGGTACAATTAATATAACGCAAGCTATGATCGAGAACAAATATCACATGCACTATAATGGTCAAATGAACATGGCCTTTACGCAGTTCCAGAATGTGATTTTAAACATGATTCAAGGCCAATAAAACAAGACAATTTAACAGAAAACAGAAAAAGAGAGAACGACATGGAAAAGGCAAACATTTCTGTAAAATTTGTCTTCCTTTTTAAGGCAACATATAAACTCAGTAAATCTCGGAGACTGTAGTTCGAATGTAAATTCAAAGACGTTTTATCTCCAAATTTAAAGCAACGTTTAAGAATTAGTACGATCAAAACAACAAGTGAAACTTAGACGGCAAGATTTTTTGATGTTCTGATGTTTTGATATCTGATGTCATTGACGTCAAATCGGTTCGTATTCAGTCAACAATGTTCTAAAAAACCTAAAAATATTAAGCCGAAATTCAGCTCATTCGATACATATCGTGGTTATATTTACTTAAAATTAGATTATACAAACTTTCTTGGAACTTCCAACGTATATTATAACGTATTTTATTCAATTAGAACTATTTCTGTGAGCATTTAAAATACTCGAATCTGATTGGTTAATATTATTTCATTTACTTCGTAACACAACAAAAACCACACCTCATAAATTTCAAACGCTCTGAAAGATAAAGGATAAAATACGCATGACAACAAAAAATCAAATATATAATCTCCTAGCAAACTTTATATTGCCCTTTCTTAGAGCCTACGAGCAAATTAATAATGAAAAAAAAAATAAAATACAATAATAAAATGTTTAAAATCAACGGTAGAAAAAAATGAAATTGGTTATCTTCTGCAGTAAAAATTTCAGAGATTTGTACAATCAGAGAACCATCAGAGATTTGTAGCCATAAGAAACTTGGATACTATTGGATTCGAATAGAAGTTAAACGCTCTGGGGCTGAAAAAAAAAACAAAAAAACTACTGAAGACATTACATAATACATATATGAACTTCCTTTACATAATCGAAAACGCCGCAAAACTATTGCGTAAATCTAAGTTTTACGAAACAAATAGTCCATTATTACTCAAATTTCTCAACTGTCACAGGCTTCTGAGACAGAAAAATTTGGAATTAAGTCGAGGGTGTCACTGTTTTAAACTGAAACAACATTGAAGTCAACACGGATTTAGTTTAGAGTATAAATGGAACCAAATTTTACGCAGGTTTGATTAGACTTTAAGTAGTAGACTGTCACGAATTAAGTCAGCGGCTTAAATTTTGAGAGAACAAATTTAGATCACGCATAATTAAGAAATCAAGCGTATGAAATTCATCCTGAAAGTCAAACCGATCAAGCAAAAAAATATTCTGGAGCAAAAATGATCAAGGCATCATTTTATAAAAGAAACCCACGACTAAAATAAATGCTAAACTTTGTTGGAGAGCAATGATTAAACGCATATCGAAATCTTTTACGTCCTAAAACTTGATACAGAACCTACCTGATTTTAGAATAATCTGCTAAGCCAGTGAAAGATGTCTTAATGCCCAATCTCTTCAATACTGGAATAAGATCGATAGATGACTCAAATTTGAATTTTGGGAACTTCACTTCAAGCTTCCTCAACATTGACTTTTGTCGCAGTTTCTTCAGTGCATCATGATGCAAATACTTTATGAAATTAAGGTGATTTCCGTTTTCATCGGGAAGTAAAATTCCCATCTCCCAATCTGTAACTTGGTTTTGATCAAAATTATAGAAACTCGAACAATTGTATGGCAGAAAAGCCACAGAAAACATAGCCTCCTCATTTCGTATGTATTCATAGTAATCTGTTCTTATCATAATATCTGTCTCGACTGCACTGTTTGATGCCGTATTAAACGATTCCTTTTTCGTAAGCAGTTCAAAGAATGGCTTACTCCATAGACCTTTCATGTACACAGCGTTTATCAGGGCCATCACCGTATCAGGGATTGGACTGTCAATTATTTGGTTTATTTTTCGATTGGTAGCGTGTGAAACCCAATCGTTCAGTTTCTTCACGCCTTCTATCGATCCGAAATCAACATTTTTAACGCTAGCGTTGAAATCTGTTTGTAAATCGGCAACAAATCGAAACAAAGGTTCAAATCCTTCTTGCAAAATCAGTCCATTCGCTATTGAGAGAATGAATTGGGTTCGGGAATATTGACCGAACACTTTCATCAAATCGATTGCTTCTGTTTGGGTTCCAATCGCAGTACCTAACACTTGGTCGATTTCTTCCTCTGTTACTCCATTGGCTCCTCTTTTCAGCATTGACATACACAGGAATACACTCACAGGCGATATCACACAGTTAGGTTGATCACAATTTTGCATGAATTGCTCGGTCAGTTTATGGCCAAATACTGCAGAGGAGAAATTCCTTTTCGACGCCATTTTTGTCAAAACCTCATTGACATGTAAAAAATCGACAAGGTATGCGCCAGTTAAGACAAATTCGTTCCCTCCATAAATAATACAGCTATTATAACTGAAACTATAGCCTTAAACGTTCAAAGTTTTTTTGGCCAATTTCCTCCCTTATTTAAACTCGAATATCGCCAATTAAAATAGGAAATATATCGGATGTCTTCTTCTGATAAAGCGCAAAACATCATTGCAAACCTGAAAGAAAGGGATTAGATTGAATAACTTGCCAGTAATGACAGTTTAATGGTCTAAATATTGAGAACAAGCCATAGTCTTTGCGGGAGATCATCTGAAAACATTTGTGAATACTATGGCGCACAAGGGTACTTATATGTACTAAAATCAATCAACATCTCCTTTACTTTCATCATTATTTCTACAAAAACAAAAAGTACATCAAAAAACGCAGTAAAATCCTGTCAAAGCTTTTTGATAGAAACAAAAGTAACATAAAAGTAACTGTTCCAACATGTTTTTCAAAAAGGGGGAATATATATGCAAGGCTGGCTAGTACCAACCATTTCTTTGTTCTTTGTATCCAAAAGACTTCTGGTAATTTAGAGCTCTTCTCTTATCTTTTTAAAGGCATTTTTTATATTGTTACAGCACACAGAAATTGAGTTAGAGAGTTTATAGATGCCGCCAGGTTTAAAGATTTAGTACAAGAAAAATATTTTTCGCTTCTCTGTATTTAAAAATTGCTCTTCGATCTCAACTTTTCCAGCCTCTGGGCAATTCTGCAAATTTCTTTGCAAATATTAGTGTCAATTTCACGATTACCGATACAATTGCCTCAAGAAGTCCACGAATAATTATCCAAAAAACGAACAATCAGGAAATAACGGAAAGGGACGAATTTTGAGTCGAGATCACAGACCAAAAAATTGAATGCAAAAACTGTCAGATATCACGAAGAGTTGTGAAAACAATCAACGTTTCAATCAATGCGGACAAAACCTTGAATGAAGATCAGATACCAAAAACAAAAAAGATTTTTTATGTCAAGGTGTGTGTGCGCGCTCGTGCGGATGTATGCATGTATGTGCGTTTATGTAAAATGTGAGGTTTGTCTGTATAGGAGAGCAAAAGAGTGAGTGTGAGATATTTAGTTCCTTTAAAAGTTACACACATAGAAGCAGAGCGCAAAAACTTTCATGAAATTACCTTAAATTTGCAGCAAATTGCGGCTACAAACATATCGCATACTTTGTATATTTAAACTTCGCTGACAACACGTCTGCACGATCTTGAAAGATTCTCATTAGGCTCATGAAACATCAAACATGACGAAATATTTCGAAAAACTTTAAGAATATCATTTCAAATTTTAGTGTCAATGTTAAGATAACCGATACACTTGCCCGAGGAAGTCACCGCCTAATTTCACAAAAAATTTAATCAAGGTTTTGGTCTACGATGACGAACCTTGAGTTAAGATCGCATAAAAAAAAACAAAAATAAAAATATGATTTTTTTGGTGGCGGTGTTTGTATTCGCGTAACTGTGTTTGTGTGTGTGTGTGTGTGAGCTTAAGCGGGTGTATGTATGTATGTGCATTTGAATAAAATCTGCAGTATGTCTGCATTGGAGAGAAAAAGAGTTAGTGTAGGATATTTAGTTCTTTTAAATGTTACACAAATAGAAGAAACAGAGCATAAAAACTGTCAAAAATCTTAAAATTACTTTACATTTGCGTTTGTGTGTGTGTGTGAGCTTAAGCGGGTGTATGTATGTATGTGCATTTGAATAAAATCTGCAGTATGTCTGCATTGGAGAGAAAAAGAGTTAGTGTAGGATATTTAGTTCTTTTAAATGTTACACAAATAGAAGAAACAGAGCATAAAAACTGTCAAAAATCTTAAAATTACTTTACATTTGCTGCAAATTGCAGCTCCAAAAACTGAAAAATTTTGTATATTTAAACTTTGCTGACGACCCGTCTGCACTAATTTTATAAAAAAAAATAATTTTGCCATTAGGCCCAAGCATCCAAATGACGAAAAATTTCGAAAAACTTCAAAATAATTTCAAATTTTAGTGTCAAATTTAATATAACCGATACGATTGCCTCAAGTCCACACCTTAATTTCCAAATAAAAACACGATCAAGAATTCGATCAACGATGACGAACGTTGAGTTGAGATCACATACCAAAAAAAACAGATACCAAAAAACAAAACAGATACCAAAAACAATGTATGTAAGTATGTGCGTTTGTGTAAAATGAGCGGCATGTCTGTAGAGGAGAGACAGAGAGAGAGAGAGAGAGAGACTCAGTGTGAGATATTTACTTCTTTTAAATGTTAGACACAAATAGAATCAGAGTGCAAAAACTGTCAGAAAATTTAGTTATTATTTGCTGCAGGGGGGCTGCTTCAAATATGTCCAAACCAGAACCTGCCGTTTTGAGATTTCACTGTGTTGAAATTACAACACGTCTGCGAGATTTTCTTTAATAAACGAATTTTCCTATTATGCACATGAAACATCAAAAACGACAAATACTTTAAAAAGTCTAAAAACTTTAAAAAGTCATTTCAAATTTGTTTTAATTTTAAAACTACCGATACAATTGCCTCAAGAAAACCAAACTTAGTTTTCCGATAAAAGAACAATCATGACATAACTCAAGTATGACGACCCTTGAGTCGAGATCAGATAAAAATGTTTTCTCTTTCGGGGTTTGTTTTTGCGTTATGCGCTTGTACCGGTGTATGCATAAGTGCGTGTGTGCAATCTCTGTGGTATGAGTGTATAAGAGCTCGAGAAAGAGAGAGTTAGTACTGGAGTTACTTCCCTTAAAAGTTAGACGCAAAAAGAGGAAGAGTACAAAAACTCAAAAATCATGAAGAATTGGAAACGTACGATTTGCTAAATATTGGGTCATTAAATACGTCTAAAAACTAAACTCTGCAAAACCAAATTTCGCTGCAAAACCAAAGTCTCTTCGACTAAAAAGTAATTGCCCCATTATTCTTAAGAAACATCGAAAACAACATTATTTCGAAAAACTTCAAAAAGCTTACATGAAGTATGAGTGTGAACTATAAGATAAACGATCAAATTGTCTCAAGAAAACCATACCTAATTTTCCGAAAAACAATCAGGACATTAAGGAAGGGTGACAAACCTTGAGTCGAGATCAGATACAAAAAACATTGGAGTGCAAAAACCAGAAATCATGAAGAGTTGTAAAAATTAATTAACAGTTGCTACAAACTGCGGCTTGTCCAAAAACAAAACTGTTGTTTTAAATTTAGTCGATAACATATCAGTGAGATTTTAAAATACTACTTGTACCATCATGCTCATGAAACATCAAAGATTGGCAATGAAACATTAACAATAGAATTGCTTCACGGTAGAAACCTATAATTCCAGAAAATAAAAGATCCAGAAATAAATAAGATTTACGAACCCTTAGCAGAGATTAGACATCACAAAATCCATTTTTGGTGACGGGTTTGTTTTTGCGTGTTTGTGTGTATCCGCTCGTGTGGGTGCATGTGTGAATAGGTGAGAGAGAGAGAGAGAGAGAGAGTCAGGGTGAGATAGTCAGTTCCTTTAAACGTTAGGCACAAAAAACCAGAGTGAAAAACTGTCAGAAATCAAGAAGAAATTAGATAAAAAAAAACTAAAAATATGCTGCAAATTTCGTAATCGCAAATTTAAAACGTATCCACAACCAAAAATGTGTGTTTTTAAATTCCGCTGATGACACGACTGGGAGAAAAATTTAATGGTCCCATTATGCTCATGACACATAAAATATTTCGAAAAACTTTAAAAATATCACTTCAGACATCAATTTTAAGATTACCGATATAATTGCCTCCAGAACTCCACACCAAACTTTCCAAAGAAAAGATCAGGGCAAATGGAGGGCGACGAACCTTGATCAGAGATTAGAAACCAAAAGCAATTTTTAGATGTTTTGGTGTGCGCGCTTGCGTGGGTTTATGTATGAGTGCGTGATGTCCTTTAAATGAAAAATCAGACACAAAGGCAAAATGCAAAAATCTAAAACAAATCAAAAATTAGGAAACCTACATCATATTTTTAGCCAAATGCGGCTTCAAATATGTCCGAAAACAAGACTGTTGCTTCTAAATTTCGCTAATAACACGTCTGCAAGACCCAAAAATTTTATTCCCATAATGCTCATGAAACATCAAAACGACAAACATTTCGAAAAAGTTCAAAAAAATCAGTTCAAAAATTTAGTGTCTGTTTTACAATTACAGATACAATTGGCTCAAGAAGTACACACAAGCTTTTCAGAAAAAAACTATGAAGACGCAAATGAACAGTGACGAACCTTAGACAAAGATCAGATGTCAGAAAAAAACTTGAAAAAGATTTTATTTTGGTGGCGACGTTTATATATGTGCGATTGGGTGTGCGCACTTGTGTGGGTGTATTTATGTGAGTTCGTGTGTAATGTGTGTAAGAAAAAAGAGACAGAGGGATAGTGAGTTCTTTTTAATGCTACACATAATGAGTCAGAGTGCAAAAAATGCGAGAAATCATGATCAATAAAACAATCCCTTAATAATTGCTACCAATTTCGGCTTTAAATTAGTCTAAAACAACAATTTAATGATTCTAAATTTTGCTTATGACACATTTCCGAAATTTTAGAAAGTTAATTGTCCCATTAGGCTCAAGAGATATCAAAACTGAAATAATTTTTCGAATAACTTCAAAGAGTTACATTTCAAAGTTTAGTGTCAAAATTAAATTTGCCGTTGCAATTGCCTCAAAAACTCCATATTTAAGTTTTAAAAAAAACAAAGAACTGAATGAACAGTTAAAAAATTTGGTGTTAGGGTAATCTATTTGTGTGCTGGTGCTTGCTTGTGTAAAATAAGTGCTGTGTGTTTGTATGGTTTTTGTGTTTCTGTCTTTGAAATTGTACTGCACCTATCTTGCTAGAATATGTTGAAGATTTTTCGCTTTTGTCTACCAAAAAAGACATATTTTTTAATCAAACAGTAAAAAAAATTTCTCCAATGCATATATATATGGCTTTCGGGTACTCCCAACGGTTGCTCTGACAGATTTTAAAGGTTTCTGACATATCTTAAAGATTTTTGAGATGTATGTCTGAACATCTTTTGCCACAAGACTCGCACGAATCGTCTTGTTACTATTATATATAATAAGACAGCAAGAGAAAAGCTTTCCTTAGTTAAAAAAAAACACTTGAAATCTTGTGACAGATATCTTGTGACAGATACAGCGCCGAATCGATTGTACACTAAACGTAAAAATTTAATAGAACAAATTGAAAGTATTGAAGTTATAGCATAGCAGTGAAAATTTATAACGTTGAAAATTTCTTGTTAGTAAACCTAAAGGCTCACCCCGACAGGCTCGCATAAGTTTTATACCTCTAATTAAAGTGACTGTCGATTTTTTTCTTTGGCAGCCAAGCTTGTCATTGATAGTAATAGAATAGAATTGATGAAAACATTCCAAGATTCAGTAGCTTTAGAGAGGAAAAGAGATCCGAGCTCAACTGCGTTCCAAGTGCGGTTGAACTCGGCTTAGCTCAAGATGCCAGAAAAATGGAAATCCATTTTTAAGACCAACTGAAAACTTTTTTAGTGGAGATTATGGTATTCTCTATTAGGTTGCAGTATTAAAAACAACGCAATAGCACGTTAAAAAGGAACAAGCTAGAATGAAATAAAGTTCCTTTGAAAAACAATTAAAATCAGATCCACTCGTGAAATGCCTAGTCTCAATCATAGAACTTGTTCTAAATGTGCTCACGAAGAGCCTATATGCCCAAAAATCCGATAATCTGCCGTGGATAGCCTGGGTAATAAAGGTTCATTACCAGTTCGGTATAAACTGTTTTTTTAAGATCTCATTTTTTTCATTAAAAAACCTAGAGGGACGAACGGTGTTGAATCGAAGTGATCTTTGGAGACTGCTAAATAATAATAATTGCGGTTCCTGCGTAATCGCAGCGGAACAGCATTAGGCCTACAGTAGCATGTTCTCAGCTGCCTTTTTTTCTTATTATTCCCCATATTTCAGACTGATCTTGTTATGAGCAGCATTGCTCTTTTTGGTGACTATCGCCAGTTTTTTGAAGTCTGAAACTTTCACGTGGTACACCATCGTTGCAGCCAACATTGGTCAGGCTATGATCAAAATGAAACTATGATTAAGTAAGAGCTCATCCTCACACATTCAGCTTCACGGAGGCAGGGGATTGAACTCTCAATCATTGACGAGTGAATCACACACCACACCTTACCTGTCGGCTATCACGCCACTTTGGAGACTGCTTCAGAGTTGCGTCAAAGTGCTTGCAAGACATGCTCCAACGCTAGGGTTCTAATTAAAGTTAATTAGACTAACAAAGCGATCATTCACTTCGTTGTACATCTCTAGTCATTCTTATTATTTTAAACGAGTTCTTGGAGGCAGAAACAAGAAAGAGCATTACTACTATCCTCCAGAATGTAGAGGATTTATAACTTGCATATAACTTAGAAAAAATAAAAAAAGTATTTTTTTTTCTTTAGAAAAATCTTTTCTTAATTATTTCTCGAAAGATTTTCCCTTAGATAAAATATTTTTTGTCGCACAAGCGTCTGAGTTTTGAGGTTTTTTTTGGGGGGGGGGGGGGGGCTTGGTGCTCGGAAGGCTTGATGCTGGTGGGGGGGGGGGGGTTCAAAAAATAAATGAAATCAGCCCATCAACTCCCTACTTATATTTCAACTTGTCATACTGCGCAGAACACTGAAACTTTATTATTCTTCAAAACCAAAATAATCGTATGAATTAAGAAACGTTGAGCATTGTAGTGCGGCAATCGACAACCAAGCGTCAATAGTTGATGGTAATTACTGAGTTACTATTTCACTAGTTCATTGCAAGGGCGGCTCATGTAATACAGTTTTTAAATCTTTTTCAGAAAAAACTTCTCCGAACTATGTTATGTCTATTGGGAATTTTGTAAAAACAACGATGCGCAAGCAATATCTTGGAAAATTTAAAGGGGAGCTTTGGAATAGATGGAACTTCCAGGAATTGCTGTGTAGATTGCAGACAAAAAGTTCGCAACAACCCCCCTTCCCCCATAATAAATCAAAATCCGAATTATCAACATCATTTCTCATTTCGCAGATAACATGAACCAGCTGCAATTGTGGCAAAATGTTGACACGAAACTTTGCCCCCATGAGAGTAAATTACTTCAGGCACAAAATTGATACAAAAACGGCCATGAGTGAGAGCAAAAAAAGTTGCATTAATGGGTTTTTGGATGAGAAAAACATAGGCGACTAAAGTCCGCCTAATTACTGTCAAACGACTGGAGAGCAGTTGGTTTCGGCCGTAGATAGACAGTATGAGGCTATCTTAAGCATTATTGAAAGGGTGGGGATCGGTGGAGCGGGGAGAGGGAGGGGGTGAGCAGAGTTGGGGGCATGGGGATCGAGCGTGCGGGGCTGCAGGTTGAATGACGTGGACGAGCGGAAGGAGGAGTGTGCAGTTAGAAATCGTTACATTCACTGCAAAAATATTTTGCCAAAAATAACAGTTCAGTAAAAAAAATTAAAAAGTTCGTATTTTTTCAACTCTGTGCATTCTTCTGACTATGTATTCTTTCAATTAGACCTGTCAAAAATGCGATAATTCAACAGGCAAACAAAACGAAATGTACGCACCATGTAACAAAAAGTGTTGCAAATCGGCGGATCACAAAGTGATGCCAGTGTATCACATAACTGAAACCATATTGATAAAAACGAAAATATAAATTGAAGGAAAAAAGATGTGGTAATCATAATAGGATCATATATGATTTCTAGATAATCATGCAAGGTTCATATATGATTTCTTCGGTTTGATAATAGGATAGCGCACAGAAATCAAGTATGGACAGTAATAAAATAGGACTCTTGTATGAAATCAAAGGAACTCCAAACCTGGTAAATTGAATTTTTTGAGTTATATGGGAAAAATGAAATCGAACCAATATTAGTTAACGCCAAAAACTAACATCAGTAAAAAGAAAACTAATATCCGTTAATCCATTAAATATGCGTACTGCAGGAAACGACATTATGTCAGAAAAAACTCGTGCAAACTATTAGGAGTAATTAAAAAGATACCAGTTATAGAAGTATAGCAACCATGATTTTTGGGGATCTATTCTGTCCCCCCCCCCCCCCCCCGTGTTTTTTACGTCCCCCAGTTACAAATTATATATTTTTATGTAGCATGTTACTATGTAAAAAATAGCACGTGCTCTTGGGGGGGGGGGCGTAAAAATATAAACCCACTAAGCTGGGGGGGGGGGGTCAAACAAAATAGATCCGATTTTTGTGATCAGGGTTCAGTAGAAAACACTCAGACTGCAGAAGCTAACAAACAATATTGATTAAAATACCAAAATTTGAGTTACCAACTGGTACTGCTGTTCTTTATCTACTGCTATGGAGTCCTGGCACAAGGTTTTAGTTACATTTAAATAATATTTAAGCAAAGTCATATATCCACAGAATGAAAATTTGAATAGTAATGAAAGAGAAAAGAGCGAATTTGTTTCGAAATTGATGCCAGTACAAAATTTGAATACAGACTGGTTGCAGTTTCAATTACCGTTTAATCTACATCAACCTCTCTATTTACAATGAATGGAAAGATAAGTTTTAGGGCTCAAAATAATCCATCTGACATTTTAAAAACTATTTCTCAATTTAAAATAATGGCTTCTGTAGCAGCCATTGCAATGGGAAAAATGTAATTGTTGGACATTTCGCTAAAAAGGGTAAAACTGAGAAAATAAATTCTTTAATATTTATTGACCAGACTACTTTCCATGTAACATCAGAAATGAGAAATAAACGGCTAACGTTTACAATGTTTTCAACTAATATTTGAACTGCGAGTGTGAAGAGTTTTCTCTGCCGTCTAGACTAGATCTCTCGACACTTTAAGATCAAACAAAATTATTGGCAATCAAAGTTTTATTTATTTTTGCTTTGACAAATACACAATTAGTCAAACAAAGTTGTTTAAACTCAACCATTCAGAAGGAGAGAGGTTTACGCCGATAATCTATATGAAAATATGATAAAATGGCCGTCTTCGAGCGCTCGTTTGTCAATTTGAAAGGCGGTTTTCTTAAGAGAAAGCACGTATTTTTTAAATCAATTATAGAATTATAAAGGTCTTTCAGAGATCCAGAGATGTCGAGTGGAGTGCAACCCATCTGCACACCAATGATACTAACTGTCGAACTAGTAGTCTTTGAACCGATGAGATTTGCCGACCAAATATAATTCTCTTGCCGACTAAATTTCTCTTTCTTCTGCAGAACTCCCTGTCGGCCAATATTCGCAGCACCACATTTAAATTTCACATGTAACAACCAGACGGTAACAAGCTGTGAGAACCATACACTTTCACGGCCCGAAAACTTCTTACTGTTGATCACAGCAGGCAAATAATCAATAAAAAATCACCTACTTTTGATGAACAATTTGTACCAGTTTTAATATGATTTTTGCTACTATACGGATATGTTTGAGACAAATTAAACGCCTGAAAATTTTTACATTCAGGCCGCAGACCCCGAGATTTTTCTACGCGAAAGTACTGCTTCGGCTCATAAAAAATGAGGAAAAAAACACTACATCGAGAGGAGTAAGTGAATCTGATCTAGATAACGCAGTTATTTTTAGGCAAAACCAACTCCGAAAACCAACTAATTACTAATATACGCCAGGTTTACTTATGTTTGTATTAAGAATTAACAAAAAGAAGAGTCTTTTTGAGAGTGAGGTAAGTCACATGTGACCAAAAACTTGATCACGCGAATGAACAAATAAGTCTTTCCATTAAATGTGAAAAATAACGTCACAAACACAATTCAGTTGAAACTGCATGAACGAATGAACAAAAAGCAGAATTTAGGTGATTGTGACGCTATATGGTTGTAACAGAAATCTTGACGACGAGTCCAATATTAGCCTCAGCTATCATTTTGCGGCTGTTGATAAAAGAAACGCCGCCAAGACTTGAAATTACTTTTTTGTCAAGCTTTGAATATCGTTGGCTTCCATCTTATCGCCTCTATTCGGTTTGCTGGCTCCTAGACATGAATTCTACTTTAATTTGAAGCAGCTTCAATTTCAGTTGACTACACTCAAGCGTCGAAAATTAATTAACTTTTTTTGAAACTCGTCGATTTCGTAGAGTTATTGAGGTTCAAATTTTTGTAAACAAAGGCGGATTTTTCCTACTTCTATTCACTTTTTTGAAACTTTTTGTTTAAATTTTGTTTCATTTCCCCAAAAAAATTGAAAGGTAACGAAAATCATTATTGTTGTCAATTTTTGAGATGACACAGAACATTTCCAAGGTTTTTCACATTTCTAGGTTTTTCAAGAAACCTAGAACAAAATAATAACAAAATCGGTAAAACTGCTAAAAAAAACCTGGCACAAAAAAAATAACAAAATCGGAAACCTAGCACAAAAAAAATAACAAAATCGGTAAAATGCTAATAAATTTCTAGAGCACCGGCCTAAAATTTGCGCAGGCGATCATCATAATGGCGGCTATTCTACATTGACCGATATTTGAAACACTTGAAGCAATTTGTAACTGGTTTTGAAAGTCAGCTATCTAGATTAACTCAATTTAACGTAAATTTGTTCAAAATTAATGCAACTTTCGGTCAAATTTAGATTATTTTGGCAGTTATAATAACATTCGGAACAATTACGTACTACTAACAGTTAAAAATTGGTCTCAATGCAGATTTCTATAATCCATCGGGCTTCTGCCTTTTTAAGGTTTGTTCTCAATTTCTTCTATTCCCGATATCAATGAAAAGTCAAAATGGTGAGGTGATTTTAATCACCCTGTAATATCAAATGGTGCTACCAAATGCTCGCGAAAGCTAACAAAATTGAGAGACGTGTCGCAATACTGTATAAAAGCTATTTTCTCCAGTTGTACTCTTATGTTTTATCATCTTAACTGACAAGCTTCAGTGCATTTTCAAGCAGGCAAGACTAAAGCTATACAAGGTTATTATTCAATAACGAAAAGATTAATACACTTTGTAACTAATCAACTTCGTAAATTAGTGAATGTTAAAGTTTACTCTAGTATTCGCTGTGCTCTTCGTTATCTTGCAAGCTGTTCCCAGTAATCGTAGGTGCAATTGGCTCTAAAATGGTTTGTGAACTCACCATTTAAACCCTTTCTTGATAAACTTTTTTTCTACATGAAAAATTGTATTCACTTGATTTCATTTTTCAAAGATTATGTTTGGTTCAGTTCAATTTTCTCCATTCTAGTAAAAATGCTTCCTCTGGGAAACACGTCTCACTATATTTGAAAATCACAATATTTCATCTACAATACCATCCGAACTAAAATTGATGAGTTTTTGTCTCAATCCAACCTGACTTGATGTATCACAAACTATTGGCACCAGGATTCAAATATTCGAACTTCATCTCAAAAATATACTCCACAGAATTCCGGAAAATAGCCGCCTTTCACCCCACTGACCGCCTTGGGATTGAAACAGGAAAAAATAAAGAAAAACTAACCACAATCTAATGTTTTTTCTTAGTGTCAACAAAATGTTTTATCTGTTTTTGCTTCTTTAATTTCATTAGATTCGATAAAAATGATTAACTTAGCCCCTAAATTGAAAAACAATAAGCTTAATACTAAAACAAGTTAGCTGTATACTCTGAGAAATATTAATAACTTAACGCACAGAGTCCTTAAATATCAAACCTTAATTCGTTTCTCGCCCAGGCTCAATTCCTTCCTCAAGTTTTTTATTCCGCCTTTTAACCATGAGCGTATTCGAGTAAATTCGTTAAGAATTCTAAATTAAATTCATTTGAAACAGTGATTGAGACAAGTAAGATATGAAACCTGACAGTAGTGAATTACGTAAAACGTGATAAAAGAGCTAATGAAAAACGTAACACGACAAGACCTGAATTAAAATCCAAAAAATTTTTTCAAAAACAATACTATCAGCCTCCCCAAAAGAACATCTGATAGACAAAAAAATCATATACCATGACGTCCACGAAAACAGAGTAATACAAAAAAAAAATTCATTTGTATTTAGAAAAGTAGGGTTGTTAAACTTAAAGTGTCCAAGGACGTAAACCTCGAGAAAACTTTATACATTACGGCTTCAGACAGGAAACACCAAACTCGTCAAAAAACAGAGCCAGAGTAAAAGGACAACACAAAAGACATTTGACAAAAACTAGATTTGTACTGATGTCTAAATATAAGAAGCATCACAGTAATTAAAAATGCAAATAAAACTGAATTTTCTAAATGTATAGCAAATACTTTGGTTTTATAATCTTCTCCCCTGCGTTATTTGAGCATTTAATGCATACGCCATTTGTTGGATATTTTCACGAGAAATGTCGGATTTAAATTGATAATTTACTTTTTCCAATACCTTTTGCTAGATCATGATTTAAGAATCAGTCGCGTGATCCTGCAATCCATTAAAATGAATACCCAACTGCGAGCACAATTTTCAATCTCCGGAAAGCACAAATGAGGAGTATCTTCATCCATAACCCTGAAAAGAAAAACAGACTATATTGCTGCAACAGCAGCGATCAACACAAAACAGATTGACTGTCAATAATTGATTCTGAAACTGATATATAAAATCAAGGAAATCTGTTGCTTGAGCGTATATGTGTTAACATGATAATCTGCTCAGTTGCTTTATTTTTCAATTTGTTTATGAATTGCAATGGGTCTCTGAGGAATGGCCATGGCCCACGCGGGATGGCTAAATCTGCCAAATGCGTACCTCTTTAACAGACATGTGGTGGGGGTTGCTTTATTTCAGTGAGGATTTTGTCTCGTGGGGTTTTCCTATTTAAAATTGATGTTCTTTTCGTTAAGTCATTTTTCAGAAACCGTTTGACTGACTAAATGTTTTAAGGTTCAACAGTGCAAACACAAACACAGAATAACACAAACACAGAATAACACAAACACTGACCATAGAAATTAGCCCCAGCCCTGACTAGAACTCAATAGAGAGCTGTCATGGTAACTCGAACGTGTAAAACCAATTCGACTTTCTTGAAGAAGAACTAAGATATTATGTGTCACACGTGTAATTTCATCTGCTGTCTAGACTAAAACGAGTAATAAAACTATATTGACACCACAAAACCAAAATGCAAGTTGAATTTGAATTCCGTTGGCAATATTGTTGAAATGACAACAGCCGAGCACAATCATAATCACCAACAAGCTTCAATGCTCAAAAATAAAGGAGAGTAGCACACACTAACTGTACACGTTTGGCCCAATGTATTAAGTAGAGGAAAAAGTTGTCAGCGATATGCCCTGCTGGTTAAAATCAGGTCATTATTAAACAACTCCAAATGAATACTCAGATCGAGTAACTAAGTTTATCAATTACTAATTGACAAAAACATCATTTTTTGCCATAGCGAACATATGAGACATTCTATTATAAAGCATAGTAACTATTTGAGTTCTGACACCCTTTTTAGTGGCTCCGGGCAATTTAGCGATTCCTGAGGCATCAGCAAATAGCTAAAAGAGCGCTGAAATTTACGAAGAGTAGCTCTGTCACTGGGAAATTAACATTAATTTGTCACTGACATAGATAAAAGTCACAAATGCCATCACGGCTTAAAAATGCATTAGGTGACAAAATAACAAAAATCAAATAACTCATAACTCTTAAATTATCGGTCCTATAAATAGAGCGATACAGATAATATTCCTAGGAACAAAAAGCAGAGCTGACTTTCAAACTAACTTAAAGTGGAGATCTTTAGTTTCCGTTTGTTACGGATCAAAAAGCACACAAAACTGTTCAATCAAATAATTCAAACACATACATTCGGCCTCCACCACCATACGATCCATATAAAAAGATGTATTTAGATAAGCAGTAAGAAAGTGTAGGTTATTAAGTCTCTATTATCCCCAAAAAATCTACATCTTGCCTAGAAAAGCTATCTCGGCGAAAAACATATTTCATCTACAATACCATCCAAACCAAAGTTGAGTTTTTGTCTCAATCCAACCCGACTGAATCTATCATAAATTATTGCCACAACGATTCAAATATTCCAACTTCATCTCGAAAACCAACCCAGCAAATTGCCGGAAAATAGCTGCCTTTCACCCCATTATCCGCCGTTGGGATTGAAACAGTAAAAAAAAGGAATACTGATGACATTAAAAACATTTTTCTTAGAGTCAAAAAATGTTCAATCTGTTTCTGCAGTCTCCTTAGATTCGATAAAATGGTTAATAAGCCACTCAATTGAAGAAGAAGAAGCTCAATATGATTATACTAAATTTTGATTAGTTGAAAAAGACTTATTTATACAGCACATTTTTATTATTTTGAAACTCACTAAGAAACTCACTAACCAGTTCAGCTGGTTACTTGAACAAAAAAACTATCAGAAAAAAGAGCGTTTTTACCGAGCCCGCGCACAGAATAGCACTTAGCAAAAACCCGCAATGAATATTAAAAAGGAAATTGCACTGATAACTCAGTCTTCGATGCATTACACCACTTGGCACTAGCACACACAGAGCCGCTTAAAAGATAGAAAAAGAATAAGAAAAAAAAACAGTTATCATATGGCGACAGAGATGTTGAACGCTTACTTCTATAAAAGAAACAGAGAAAACTATTTGAAACTCATAGAATTAGCTATTAACGGTAAAATTTACATTTCCGAATCATCAGAAAAACAAAAACCTTTATTTCATCTCACAAAAAGACAATCAAACCGACATCAAAATGATCCGTATTAGAAAACTCAGAACGTTACAATTGCTTTCAAAACTACAGAATCTGAGAAATTAACCACACTACAAGCACACACCAATTTTACCAATTGAAAGTTATTTGACCAATCAACCTACTGTCTTTGCTAGCAAAAACCAAAATAACACAAAAACCACTACAAAATTTTATGACATTGTTGTAAGGACAAAAAAATATCGACAGAAAATAAGTCAGAACACGGCAGAAAAAACAAATAAGACAAACCGAACAGCTTTAACTGTAAAATTTGTGACATTGGAAAAAAGAGCAAACTGCTCTTTCCATATAGACATATCATCAACACACTTGACTAAAACGAAAAATCGCAGATCCAGGTATGTCTCACGTACATCTGAAAAGATTCTCAGGACTACCAAACAGAAACCGGCCTGATTTCAAGAATAGATGAGAGCAAGCATCGCCGTATCTAGAATTCCTAAAGGGAATAAACAACGTGCACGATATCTCAGCCTACACTTAGTCGGCAATGCAATCAACTAATATCTCCGACTCGCCGAAAACACAAAAACCGACCTAGACGACACTTTTGAACTACGCAACCGATATGCTGGAGCAGACCAAAGAACAACCTTTGAGCTCGACCTACCATCCTACCATCAAGAAAGTTTGATCCATTAAAAGCAAACAGATGACTTCCTCACAGCCCTCTATCCTCAACTGGACAAATAGGGCTCTGATATGGCACGAAACTCACATTAACTTGGCCAACGCGGAATGTAGTATTCCTGTCACAATATACAACAGTCGCGTTAGCCAGCTCAATTTCTTCGCATACATCAGATGAGAAAAAACGAGGACAAATCAGAGCAAACAGAAAGTTAATTTTCGGCTTTTTGATCTGGAATACTAAAAAAAACTTAGAACAAACCACCATTGATGCTGCTTTCCATTTATACTTAATATAATTTGTGTATCCCTTGACTTTGACAATACCACTAATCAAGGCCAACTTGGCATAGCTCACTAGACAACTGTGTTCAAAATCATAAGATTAAAGGTCCAAAACACATCGCCTCAAGAGCCGTAATATGACGATACTAAATTTTGATTGGTTGAAAATGACTTGAAAATTTATCCACACGTTTATATTATTTTGAAATCAACTAAGACAAATCTGCTCACTCCAGTTCAGCTGGTTACGAATAAAAAACTTGTAATAGAAAGAAGAGCGTTTTTACCGAAACCTTGCTCGGAATAGCACTTCGCAAAAACGCGCAATGAAAAGCCTTTATTAGAACGGAAGTTGCACCGACAACTCAGTCTTCGATACATTACAGCACTTGGCACTGCCACATGTAGAGCCGCTTAGAAAGATAGAAGCAGAATAAGCAAAAAAGAGTTACCACATGGCGACAGATTTTGAACGCTTACTTCTGTAAAAGGAAGAGGAGGAAAACATTTGAAAAATCATGGACCCAGCCATTAACGCATTAGGTGACTAAAAAACAAAAATCAAATAACTCCTACATTATCGGTCCTATGAATTGAGCGATACAGATAATACTCCTAGGGAACAAAAAGCAGAGCTGAAATTCAGACTAATTTAAAGTGGAGATCTTTAGTTTCCGTTTGTTACAGACCAAAAAGCACAAAAAACTGTTCAATCAATTAATTCAAACACATACATTCGGCCTCCACCACCACCATATGATCCATATAAAAAGATGTATTCAGATAAGCAGTAAGAAAGTGTAGGTTATTAAGTCTCTATTATGCTCAAAAAATCTACATTTTGACCAGAAAAGCTTATTTCTGAAAAGCTTATTAGAAAAGCTTATCAGAAAAATCTACATATTTATCCAGAAAAACATATTTCATCTACAATACCATCCAAACCAAAGTTGAGTTTTTGTCTCATTCCAACCCGACTGAATCCCATCATAAACTATTGCCACAACGATTCAAATATTATAACTTCATCTCGGAAACCAACCCAGCAAATTGCCGGAAAATAGCTGCCTTTCGCCCCATTATCCGCCGTTGGGATTGAAACAGTAAAAAAAGTAAAGATGATGACATTAAAAATAGTTTTCTTGGAGTCAAAAAATGTTCACTCTGTTTCTGCAGTCTCATTAGATTCAATAAAATGGTTAATCAGCCACTTAATTAAAGAAGAATAAGCTCAATATGACGATACTAAATTTTGATTAGTTGAAAAATACTTATTTATACAGCACACTTATATTATTATGAAACTCAGTAAGACGCTTTGGCTCACTCCAGTTCAGCTGGTTAATTGATTAAAAAATTTGTATCAGAAAAAATAGCGTTTTTACCGAACCCGCGTTCCGATTAGCACTTAGCAAAAACCCGCAATGAAAAGCCTTAATTAAAAAGGAAATTGCACCGCACACAGAGCCGCTAAAAAGATAGAAAAAGAATACGAAAAAGAACAGTTATCATATGGCGACAGAGATGTTGAACGCTTAATTCTGTAAAAGAAACAGAGAAAACTACTTGAAACTCAGAGAATTAGCTATTAACGGTAAATTTTACATTTTCCGAATCATCAGAAAAACAAAAACTGGAATTAGCCTCTATTTCATCTCACAAAAAGACAAACAAACCGACATCAAAATGATCCGTATTAGAAAAAAACTCAGAACTTTACAATTGCTTTCAAAACTACAGAATTTGAGAAATTAACCACACAAAAAGCACACACCAATTTTACCAATTAAAAGTTATTTGACCAATCAACCTACTGTCTTTGCTAGCAAAAACAAAATAACACAAAAACCACTACACAATTTTATGACATTGTTGTAAGGACAAAAAAAATATCGACAGAAAATAAGTCAGAACACTGCAGAAAAAAAACAAATAAGACAAACCGAACAGCTTCAACTGTAAAATTTGTGACATTGGAAAAAAGAGCAAACTCCTCTTTCCATATAGACATATCATCAACACACTTGACTAAAACGAAAAATCGCAGATCCAGGTATGTCTCACGTACATCTGAAAAGATTCTCAGGACTACCAAACAGAAACCGGCCTGATTTCAAGAATAGGTGAGAGCAAGCATCGCCGTATCTAGAATTCCTAAAGGGAATAAACAACGTGCACGATATCTCAGCCTACACTTAGTCGGCAATGCAATCAACTAATACCTCCGACTCGCCGAAAACACAAAAAACGACCTAGACGACACTTTTGAACTACGCAACCGATATGCTGGAGCAGACCAAAGAACAACCTTTGAGCTCGACCTACCATCCTACCATCAAGAAAGTTTGATCCATTAAAAACAAACAGATGACTTCCTCACAGCCCTCTATCCTCAACTGGACAAATAGGGCTCTGATATAGCACGAAACTCACATTAACTTGGCCGACGCGGAATGTAGTATTCCTGTCACAACATATAGCAGTCGCGTTTCTCACCTCAAATTCTTCGCATACATCAGATGAGAAAGGAAGAGGACAAATCAGAGCAAACAGAATGAAAATTTTCGGCATTTTGATTTGGAATAATCAATTAAAACTTAGAACAAACCAATAATAAAGCCGCTTTTCATTTATACTCAATAGAATTTGAATATCTCTTGACTTTGACAAAACCAACAATCAAGACGCACTTGGCACAGTACAATAGTCAACCCTGTTTAATTTCATAAGATCAAATGTCCGAAACCCATCGCCTCAAGAGCCGTAAAATGACGATACTAAATTTTGATTCGTTGAAAAAGAGTTGAAAATTTATACAAGCGTTTTATTATCTTGAAATCAACTAAGACAAATCTGCTCACTCCAGTTCAGCTGGTTACGAATAAAAAACTTGTAATCGAAAGAAGAGCATTTTTACCGAAACCTTGCTCGGAATAGCACTTCGCAAAAACGCGCAATGAAAAGCCTTTATTAGAACGGAAGTTGCACCGACAACTCAGTCTTCGATACATTACAGCACTTGGCACTACCACACGTAGAGCCGCTTAGAAAGATAGAAGCAGAATAAGCAAAAAAAATTACCATATGGCGACAGATTTTGAACGCTTACTTCTGTAAAAGGAAGAGGAGGAAAATAATTGAAAAATCATGGAACCAGCCATTAACGCATTAGGTGACTAAATAACAAAAATCAAATAACTCCATAAGCAAAATAAGAGAGTTATCATACTTAATACTAAAACCAGTAGACAGTATTCTCTACGAAACATTAATAATTTAACGCACAGTCCTTAATTATCAAATTGTACTGCCCGGGCTCCATTCATTTATCAAGTTTCTTTTGATTCCTTTTTTTACCATAAACGTATTAGTGTAAATTAGCTTTGAGTTCTAAATTCAGTTCAAACGAAAAAAGTGAGTGAGGCACATCAGAATTAAAACTTGACAGAAATAACTTATGTGGAAATAACTTTCAACGTGATGAATAAGCAATTTCAAAACTGCAGCATAAGACTTGAAGCAAATCACCAACATGCACGATATCTGCGCCTACACTGAGTCGGCAATGCACTCAACTAATAACTCTGACTCGCCGAAAACAATAAACGACCTAGACGACTCTCTTGAACAACTACGCAACCGATATGCTGGAGCAGACCAAAAAAAAACCTTTGAGCTCGACCTACAATAGAGAAAGTCTGATCCGGCAAAAGCAAACAGATGACTTCCTCACAGCCTTCCATCATCAACTGGACAAATATGGCTCTGATATGGCACGAAACTCACATTAACTTGGCCAACGCGGAATGTAGTATTCCTGTCACAACATACAACAGTCGCGTTCCCCAGCTCAATTTCTTCGCATACAACAGATGAGAAAAGAAGAGGAGAAATCAGAGCAAACAAAGTTAATTTTCGGCTGCTTGATCTGGAATACTCAATAAAAACTTAGAACAAACCAATATTGATGCCGCGTTCCATTTTTAATTAGTAAAATTTGTATATCCCTTGACTTTGACAATACCACTAATGAAGACCAACTTGGCATAGCTCACTAGTCAACCGTGTTTAAAATTAAAAGATGAAAGAAGGTCCCAAACACGTCGCCTCAAGAGCCGTAATGAGACGATACTTAATTTTGATTCGTTGAAAACGACTTGAAAATTCATACAAACGTTTTTATTATTTTGTTATCAACTCAGACGACTCTGCTTTCTCCTGTTCAGCTGGTTACATGAATAAAAAACTTGTAATAGAAAGAAGAGCGTTTTTACCGAACCCTCGCATCAAATAGCACTTAGCAAAAACCCGCAATGAAAAATCTTCATTAGAAAATAAATTGCACCGACAGCTCAGTCTTCGATACAATACAGCACTTGGCACTAGCAACTACAGAGCCGCTGAAAAAGATAGAAAAAAAATAAGCAAAAGAAGAGAGTTATCATACTTAATACTAAAAAACCAGTTGACAGTATTCTCTTAGAAACATTAATAATTTAACGCACAGTCTTTAATTATCGAAGAGTACTGCCCGGGCTCCATTCGTTTATCAAGTTTCTTTTGATTCCTTTTTTTACCATAAACGTATTAGAGTAAATTAGCTCTGAGTTCTAAATACAGTTCAAACTAAAAAGTGAGTGAGGCACATCAGAAATGAAACGTGACAGTAGTGACTTATGTGGAATGAACTTTCAACGTGATGAAAAAGCAAATTCAAAGGTGCAGCAGAAGACCTGAATTGTAATCCAAAATTGATTGACCTGAAATTGTTTAAAAAACGAACACCATCAGCCTCTCCGAAATCTGATGATCCAAAAATCATATAACAAGACGTCCACGAAAACGGAGTACTAAGAAAAATTTTCATTTGATTTAAAAAAGTAGGGTTGTAAAAGTTAATAGGTCCGAGGAAGTAAACCTCGAGAAAAGAAAATTTTATGCATTGCGACTTCGGACAGGAAACACCAAACTGGTCAAAAAACCGAGAACTAAAGCAAACAGACAGCACAAAAGACATTAAAAAATCGATTTGTAATGATGTCTAAATATAAGTAGCAACACAGTAATTTAAAAATTCAAATAGAACAAAATTTTCCAAATGCATAGCAATGACTGTCATAAGGAAGCAAACATCAATGTAATTTAAACACAATGAACATGCAATGTAACAACAAAAACAAGCAACAAAGGTTAAAAAGATTTTAAAAAAAAATGCGTATAAGCCAATGGAAGCATTAGCAATTCACTGACCTACTCAACTCCAATTGATTTAGCTGTGCAACGAGCGTATTTTACATATAGAGTTTTTTTTTACATATTTCGAAAACAGGTTTTGTACATCATGAACAAGGTCAGAAATTGAGAGACTATTGAATACGTCAAATGAAGATTTTGAAACAAGGAGACGGGGTGAAAAAGCTTTAAAACCAATAAAATGGATTCAATTTAATTCAAAAAGGAGCCAAGATACTTGCCATCAATGAGACAACAAGATGGGAAAAAAAGAACAATAGAAATTATTTTGGAAAAACTATGTCGGGCAAAATATATATTGGAAACAAGTTATGCCAAAGTCGTTTTGGCATTACCTGAAATCATTAAATTGAACCAAAAAACGCCTAAATAAGGAACCAACAAAACCTATCATTACTGAGACTAAGTGAAACAACACCAAAAAATACAACAAAGAACGATGCAAAAAAATCAATTAAATATTGAAAAGAAGTAGTCCAAGTCGTGATAACCATTAGATTATAACGCAAATCGAAGAATAAATTAAAACTCGTCCTTTTTATGGCCGATGAGACTCGTCATCTATGAGAATAAGTAAGAGAACAACCAGAAGAACTACAAAAACGGACGACATTTAAAAAAATAATTAATTCATGAACTTTTAAAAACCATTAGTGACTTTTGCGGGGTTACAAATGCAACTATGCAATAATAGACCACAGTTTTCACATTTTAAAATTATTTGTCCAGAAAACGAAGAGAAACGAAGAAAACTCAAGAATCTGAAAGCACCTTTTTCAAAGCAGCTAGCGAAAGCAGTTTTCATGCCTTGAAAACTAACCATTATTCTCCACTTAGTACTCCAGCGTGATTAAAATCACTACCGCAATTTGACCTCTCATTGACAAAAAGATTAACATATTTAAAAAAAATTGCACAGCAATAGAATTCAATTTCCGTAATAACTAATAATAAAAATAATTTTGGTTTCTGCGTAATCGCAGCGGAACAGCATTAGGCCTACAGTAGCCTGTTTTCAGCTGCCCTTTTTCTTATTATTCCCCACATTTCAGACTGATTTTTTTATGAGCAACATTGCTCTTTTTTGGTGACTATAGCTACTTTTTTTGCGTCTGAAACCTTCACGTGGTACCATTATTGCAGCCAACATTGGTCAGGCTATTGTCAACCTGAAGCTATGGTTAAGTAAGAGCTCATCCTCACACAGACAACTTCACGGAGGCAGGGGATTAAACTCTCAATCATTGGCGTGTGAACCACACACCTTACCTCTCGGCTATCACGAATCTACCTCTCGGCTATCTTTCTGAATAGTAAAACAAAGCAGGGCAAGTCCTGAATGGCAATCCACAAAATTCAAATTATAATTGATCTGTACCTGAAAACACAGCAAAATTAGACTCTGACAGTCCATAAAGCAGATAGTCCTAAATGCACAAAATATATGGAAAAAAACTAAAATAAAAACTATTTTTTTAGAACAGTTTGCGACTAAGTCATAGAAAGCATTAGCTATGAAATGAAGCAACCGTTTCAACTCATTTACGCCTCCTAAACTATCTATGAAACCTATCATTAATGAAATTGAAGACAAAAAAAGTACAACAAAAACATGACAACTAAAGTTTTTACCATATTGATAAAGTCAAGAAAAACACCAATCATGAGAAATGTCATTAACGAGACAAAAAGATCAAACAAAAAGAACCACAATATAAAGAACGACTAGAAAAATTACTGATATATTAGACGGATAGCACTGAGAGTAGTTAAAACCTTTTGAATATCAAATGAAACTGTGTGCAAGAGGGGGGGGGGGGGTGTCGGCGTGCTGGGTTACGGGTCAATCAATGCGCCGGGGTGGGGTTGGGTAAAATTGGGGACTGGGAAGGAGGGGTGTAAGGGTAATACTGTAAGAGCCACCCTTCACACCATTTAATTGTCTTGACAGTTTTGGTGCTTCCCATACTCAGTCTATTAAGAGGAAAGGCTTTAAGAAAAAATAATGCCCTCACGGCGTTACCTATTCATGCTGTTTCTGAGGGCGAACAGTGTCAAAGGAGAATCTTTCAAGCAAAAAATTGCAACAAAAAATTCAGGACTAAAACATTTGCTACAAACTTATAGAATACATGTATGGCATTTTGAAAATTAGTAGAAAAAAACTGCAAACACAAGTAAAACTGTCGCACGTGAAAAAATGCTTTCAAAAGCTAAAAAATTGTTTGTACACCAAATTCTCATTCGATTAAAATTACCACTCTAATTGGACTTCTCAATCACATCAAGAAGTCGAAAAGTGAACAGTTCTGGAAAAAACATAGCCAAAGATTCCAGAGTAGAAGCGATGTAAAACATAACGTACGTAAATACATAACAACCACTAACTAAACTAAAAAAACAATTAATCGCATCATATGCTTCAATTTGAAAAACTGACAAACGGATGAAACAATTTAGAAATGAAAAGCAAAATGTAATAACATTTTCTAGCCACCTTTTGACAAGTTGCTGCTTCAAAAATATTGCTTATAGCACATTGCCTGATTTACTTACTTTATGATAAGCGAATTATAACTTGCAGGCAGAAAAACAAAAAAAACGATACGCATCAAAAAGGTGAAAACCCGAGTAAAATGAGAAGAATTAGGGAACCAAAATCAAAAATCTTAATTTTTTCTAAACAAAAATAAAAATCGTAATTTTTTTCGTAATTATAAGTCTAATTAAATGTTTTTAAAAATCCTTAAGTAGAATTTCGTTTATTCATTGAGAATCCACACCTCAAAAAGGCACTGCAAAACATAGGCGGCAAATTTCCGGAAAAAAGCCGCCAATGACGCACAACCCGATTGAAAAGATAATTTGTTGGTTTCCAAGTGTTAAAAAGTCTTCTAAATTAGAAAGCAGTTTGTTCGACTCTGAAACTATTCCTAAATTAGCTTTTCAACTAAAAAGTATTAAGCTTTATACTAATGTTGGATAGCAATCGCTGTCATGAATTTTGATAACCTAATGCACAATGACCTAATGAGGCTTTATCAGTGTATCAATTTGATTTTGCTCTTTTGAACTAAACGGTGGGTACGAAATTGCGTATTTCAATGAGTGAAAGAATTTAAAATCTATTTGACTGAAACAGTCAGTGGAATGAGTCACAAGTCAAAGGTGATATTGCAAGTCAAACGTGGTAAAAAAAGTTCTGAAAAATGCGAGCAACTAAATAATAGTCCGTTGAGACGCTGAAGACGTCTATTATACTTTAAAAGAAAAAAATTATAAAAAAGCACAATTAGGCGATCCACTATATGAAATTATAGCTGCCAAACTATTGATCTTTATTTCTTAAAAACATTACCTAAAACTCTAATTCACAATTAAACAACTAAACATAAAAGAGTATAGTCAAAGCCAAAAAGAAGAATTAGGAAAAAACTTCGAAGAAAATTCACATAGTTTAGCCAATTCTCTTTGACTGGACTTTAAAAAACTTAATTTTAATCCAATCGAAAGGTCACCAAAACCAATATAAAAACCAATTTGAACCTTAACCCGAACGGTAAAAACCAGAAGAAACGCTCCCAAACATTCAGTTAGTTATTAATACGATTAAGAAAAACCACATAACTCGAAAAATTAATTAAAAACTACTATGCTGCTTCGAGAAGGACGCAATTGATAAAAAATTTTTGCTCACATCAAAATTTTTTCACACCTATTTTTCTCGCCCTCGCTCAAAATTAAGGTGAGATCCGAAATTTGCTCTCTCTCCTCTTTGCTTCTCAATTTGTACGTGCATTGATTTCTACATCCTGTTTTAAATGCATTCCAAAAAAATGTCGATTAAAATAAAGACACTAAAAAAAGACAGCGCACGACCCTTCGAATTGTTAAAAAGGAGAGCATCTGAAAATTAGCCATTGAAAGGCTGGCGGCTGCTATCAACAATCATTAATCCAAAAAAGAGTGCAAAAGCATATGCGAAAAACACGGCGACATAGGGCAAAATAATAAAATATTATACATAAAACTTTGTGTTGCTCTCTGATGGCAAAGCTAACAAAACAGTTCAGCACGAACAATTCCGAGACATGAAAAGTATCACGATATTAGAGAAAAATTAAAACTGCAGCATCCGGAACAAAAGAACTCGTTCGTTTTGATTTAGGCAACGGAACTTCCAGGAGTTTGGGGAATCGTCGTTCATTTTAATATACTTGTGCCATAAAAAAACTACTTTAATTGTTTCGAACTAAGATAAAAAATATTATAGAACAAGAATATAGAAGAATCAACTGTCGCAAAGACAAACATACCCGGCAGATTGCCAGAAATTAGCCGCCGTTGATTCCCATAACTCTATTGGGATTGAAAGAAAAGAAAATATCAACAAAACTTGATTTTTGTAAAAAAAAACATTTTTAATTTGAAGTATTAAAAGATATTATTTGAAGTATTAAAAACTCCTTTAGCTTAATTGTTGAGATAAACTTATTAAATAGCGTTTGTTATTTAATAAGTTAAATCTTCAGATCTTGTGTTGGCCATCCAGTGAGGGGACCCGTGACAGAACACACCCTGAGACACCCCTCAGGCATCAACATCACCAGATTGTTTTTTTTTCATATCAAATTTTTCAACTAATTCATAAATATATTTTGAAAAACCATTTGATCATTTGTTCTAAATGTACTGCCATAGTGTTTCTAAGGTGAATATTGACTCAACACTTCAAGCCGAAGAGAATTCCAGGCTTCTCTAGAAGATTGGTCATCAGAACATCTCGGAAGAAGTACCTGGACCCTAAGCAGACAAAGGCGACGATACACTGCTTCAGAGGTGCTACCCTCGAGGATTTGACCAGAACTCTTCAACAGTATAGACCAAAGAAACTCCACACTGCAAATTTAATTGCTGGTTTTAATGATCACGACGCCAGCGCAAATGACTTTTCAAATAACTGTAGAAAATTAATAAACAACCAATTTCATCCTCGCTTCATCTTTGTCCCAAAAACTATTGGCTCCACAAATATTCGTTTTATAAATGATCAAAACAATAATCTAAATTAAGCTCTTTGAAATTAATTAGTAGATTCATTCAACCATTAAAATTGTGTCCCCATACTTCAATCTCTATTATAATCATTTCTGTAAAGATGGTATACATTTTCTATAGTAACCAAGTGTTTGCTTGTTATTTAACCCGCATGTTCGAATTCTTCACTCGATGGTTAATCATGTGTATACACACTACGAACAGTCTCCCTTATTTAGATATCGTTCACATGTTCAAACGCTCTCAGAGGTGGAGAGGTTTGATCTCATTCATGCGGAACTTATCAGCACAATAAGTGTGGCAGACTCAACGCTAGGCGAGAACACTATGAGAACTTCCGCTGCGTAAGGAGCGAAAAGAACGCATCTCTTTTCTCCTCAGAGGAAACAACTCTAAGCCAAGCAGCGGCTGATAGCCAGACATCGCGAGATTTTAGAGAAGCCTGTCCTGATCCCTGTATCTACTGGCTGAACCTCGATCAAAAGCAAAACAGAGCAAAGCAAAACTTATGAAGCAAAGCTTATGAAGCAAGTTGCTCAATGGAAAACAATCTTTTTTACGCTACCAAGAAACAAGACATGCCTTAAGTTCACTAATACATTGAATGAAATCCTGTCTGCCACATTAAATGATTCTAACGCGGAAACAGCAATGCACTGCGCAATGGTGACACCTCATCTCAATCTTGCAAGAACAAGAACGGAAGATGACGTCTCAAATAGCAAAACCATTGCAAGAACGTTACTTCAATGGGTAAAGTGGGAAAAACATTCCCTGTTTCTTGAAGCAAAAGCCATCCAGGCACGTTTGAGCAGAACTAAATCAAAACGATCAGTTGAATACAAAGAATTTGAAGAATACATGTCACCAAAAAAAACTTTCAATGCCATTCGAAGTCTTACAGAAAAAGCGAAAAGTTGTGTACCTTTTTAACTGACAAAATTGACAAAAACACAGTTCTTGATGGCTTACGCGAAAAAAAACCCGGAACCACGCAAAATTGCATTATCTAGTGAACAATGAACGCCCAAATTTTTTCCATGCCATCAATCCATTTTTGAACAACTCAATGCCTCAATGGTTAATAAACTGCCATGAAGACGCATGGAAGTCATGGCCCTTACGGCCTGGATGCCAACGAATGACAAAAGCTTCTCACATCACTTAGGTCGTCCTCAACTGATCCATGCAAAATTAGCAATGCACAAAGCTACGTTTCATTTGACTTTCAATCCAGTAAAATGCACGTCGGTTGTTAGCTCTATCTAAATGATTCGAAGTACGACCGGTAGGAATGGGGAAGTTCTCAGGACTTTTGGACCAATAATTGGAAGAACTATTGTCAAATGTATTAAAACCGACCTTAAGATATTACGTGGTGATCAGCAACTAGGTATGGGTCAAGGGAGGAATCGAACATGTTGCGACTGATCAAGAATCTCAGCGGAACCGATATATCACAGCCTGGTTCTAGAGCTTTACACCTTGGTTCTTGGCAGGGTGAGATTGAATAATAACCTTGTCGAAACAATTGGTCGCTAGGACGTATTAAAGGACTAACTTTAATTTTGTTGATTGAATTAAGAAAATCCTTAGTGATAATCTTTGTTCAATCTCGCGTTGAAGTTTGTGAGTCTTCAGTCAATGTTAGTAATGTTGCTAACTTCTTATAAGAAAGCTCAATTAATCTAAAACTCGCAGCATCTTAAGATCTAACAAAACTTAGCAAAAAAGAATGAAGTTGTTGAAGAATCAAATTCTAGTCTAAAATGAGAAACTGAGAGCCAATTGCTCTTGGTAACAGTTTCTAATGGTTCAGAATACAATATGGTTTCACTATTCAAACAATTGTGTAAAAAAACAATCAGATAAATATCACTTATAGCATCATTGCTACTTGTTTCTGACTGGTTAATCAAGTAAAGTGATCTAGCTCATATTTTGCATAGTAAATGTCAAATTACTGCAATACTTACTTTTGTCAACAAAAGCACAGACGGTTATTACTCAGCTCCAGATGCCTCAAATAACCCGTACTTGACCTTTAATGAATACATAAATTATCATAAAATAAACTATTTAAGAGTTTCTTGCTGTCTGCTGGCTTTTGTAGCTGATACTGGCACTAAATTAACAACTGGCCGCTTCTAATCTCCATGTGCCATTTTAATTCTCGCGGATCGCATAACACCATCGTTGCTAGTAAAGATCTCAAGGATTCGTTCCAACTTGTACTCCTATCTTTTCACAGAGTCATCTACCAGCCAAACAAGCTCACCTTCCAGGTTTCGCACAATTTCTTTTAACCACTATGATCTCTGGTTCCATTGTGGAAGATATTCGTCAGTCCATCTTTTCCAAATCATGTCGGTATACGCTTGAGCCATTTTTAAGGACTTTCTCAGATCATGCTATCGCTCACTGGATTTCATGAAAGGTGCACTAGCGTTTTCTCGTCCTAACAAGAAATGATTAGGTGTGTGCGCCGTCAAATCTTCAGGGTCGTCACTTACTGCTGTCAGGGGTTTTGCGTTGAGTGTTTGCCCTACAAGACACATTGTGGCATTGAGTAACTCATCGGTGAGGCTTTGGTTGTCCAAGATTGCAATCATGACCTCCTTGCAACTTTGAACCAGTCTCTCCCAGATACCACCCAAATGTGGAGCTCCAGGTGGATTGAATTTCCGAACAAATTTTTCTGAGCCAAGTCACTCTCGATCTTAGCTTTGTCCCATGCGTCCATGAATGTTTTCAACTCATTGGCTGCTCCAACGAAAATCGTTCCTTTGTAACTGATGATGGTGTTCGGGTAGCCACGTCTTGCAATGAATCTCGTAATTGCAGCTAGACATGACTCGATGTCTTATGACTGTGCCACTTCCATGTGTACTGCTCTGGTTGTTAGACAAATGAAGAGACAGCACCATCTCTTCACGGTACACCGTTTGAACTTAACTTCAAAGGGTCCGAAATAGTCGACTACGGTGTGGGTAAATGGGAACACGATCTTCAAGTCCTCTCGAGGAAAGTCTGCCGTCGGTGGATTAATTGGATTGGCATTCCTGTTCCTGCAATTGACACATCTCGACTTGATTTTCCTTAAAGCGTTTCTTAATCCGATGATCTAGTACTCTTGTTCGAGCATGTTTCACGTATTCTATGCCTTCGTGCACGTTGTCACGATGAGCTCTCTCCAACAGTAGTTGCACGGCTGGATGTTTTGCTGTCAATGATATTGGATGGTTGGCATTGTAACCGAGACTTGAAAGTTTCAGTCAACCATTCATTCTAATTGTTCCATCTTCTTCTATGAATGGCGACAATTTGTCAATACTCAATGTAATGGAGATTTCTTTGCTATTTGTCATCGAAACAATCGGGAAGCTTTCTTTTTGAACAAATCGAAAAAAAAATTGTTCTGCTTGGTGGTTCTCGTCTGCCTCAGAGATCCCTCCTGCTTCGTCATGCATGAACCTCATGCAGTAGGCAATGAAGTTCCTAATTTGGTTGAAGCTACTGTATCGTTTCCAGTCAAAAATTTGGTCTAGTTTAGTTTCTGTGGCAACAGTACTGTTAGCTTGCTAAGCTTCAACTTCGTTCACTTGGCACCACGGCATTGGCCTTTTTTCTTCATTTGCTGCAGCCATGCCGGCCCGTTTAGCCACCCGGACTCCTTGAGGCCTTCGATGGACAGACCTCTTGTGCCAATATCTGCAGGGTTTTCAATGCCTTTCACATGTTTCCATTGATCCATGGAAGAGTTTTCCAGTATGTCTGCAGCCCTGTTGACAAAAAACACTCATAGTTTCTTGTGAGCTGACTGTTACCGCTGTAAGACCGTAGAAGAATCTGTCCAATGATATACTTTGTCAATTTGCACATGTTCTCTCAATATCTGCATCCTGAGGCGAATTCCGTAGACTGCGGTTTGCAGTTCTAACTTCGGAATCGTCGTGTGTCTGATAAGTGCTACACGGCATTTTCCTATCACATAGGTGAGTTTTAACGTCACCTCGTCTTGCAGATATGCCACGATGCACATTGCTTTTTCTGACGCGTCTGTGAGAACGTGAAGTCTGAAGTTTGTAGATCCGTTCTCGGAATAAAGTCGATTTATCGACATCGTCCTTATTTCTCTCAACTCGGAGCACCAATCACTGAATAGTTAGATTGTTCGGCTGACAACTCTTTGTCTCATGCTTATCCCATTGCCTCGAAGGCCTCGGAGGTTCTTGCACAACTTTCGTTGATCTGTCTGCCTCTGGGATTTCTGACTTGACTTCTTCGTCACCTGCTATCCATTTCGTCAAATTGGAACAACTTTTGCCGAGGAGGTTTCAAATCTTTTGGTAGATTTCAGCTGCATCTTGAGATGTTCTGTCTGATTTTAGGGCATCGTGCATTAAAAGTTTGCCGAATCGCTTTGACAAGATTGTCATCGTCTTTCGTGTTATCTTTCGCCGATTGATGCAAAGCGTAATTTTCACAAGTCGGCAAGTTTTTCGCCCAAAAACGTGTCTGGTATTCTCGTAGACTTCCATATCCGGATCTTGTTCCCAGGGAAGTTGTAAGCACCGGCTGCCATCGCTTCTATGTCCACTGAAAGTGCTATTTGTTCTCGGAAGCGAAAAATAATTCCGATCAGACTCTGTGGAATGTCTGGTCCAGATAGAAATTGGTCGTTGAGGGCTAAACCTTGGTACTTTGCTGCTGCGTTGCACACTCCTCTAATTTTCTCGGGTTCATGAGGCTTGATGGTAGAGTGATGTGGCAAATACCATTGCAGCTTGTCTGGTTTCATTCAGTTCAACTTGTTCGACTTCGCGGACATAACCAGCTTTGACCTCAGTGTCAATGTTTTCCTGATATCGCTTTCGTAACGGATCATCTTTCAGTAGGCGTCGTTCTAGGGACTTAAGCTGCCCCATAGCAGAATAGAAGTTATTTGGTAACTTCACTTCATCTTCTCGCCACAGTAGTCCAACTTCGTATCTTTCACTGGTGAACCGAGTTGTTTGCTCCAATGATTTGATTGCTCTCTGTTCATCTTTCGAATGACCGTGATTTGATTGCTATCTGTTAATCTTTCGAATAACCGGTTACATCCCAATTTGAGGCGTAAGATTCGATGTCACGCCACTTACTCAACTGGCTTGCAAATTTGTCCTCCGATACTGAGGTAGCAAGAGTTGCTGCTTGCTTCGCTGGCAGGGGACCACATAAGCATAAGGCCCAACCTAGATTCGATTTCACCGCCCACGGTACATTTTAATCGTCTGCATTCTTGAATTCTAATGGGTAATTGATGTCAAAGCAGTCTTATCCAAGGATTACTTGAACTTCGTTTAGCCGGCACGCCCAGGTTGTGGTTTCCATTCACCAGTTTGATGCCCACTACAAGGAGTCCTCCATGTGTAATCATAATCGCTACAGCTGTCGTAGCGTCTTCGGCTCCTGTTAAAGCCTCCTCCTTTCAATAGTCACTGTGCAAAATTTTGTTGTCGTCTTCCACAAAAGGGCACGCTGCAAATTCTACTATTGCAAACCTTTGACCGACGGCCAGATCTCAGGCAATTGAAACGCATTCTGAACTCCTGCATAAGTTCTCGTCGTTCATACAGCTTCGTTGATTTGAATTTCTTGCGACTCCAGATGGCGCACTGTCCGACTTTGAATGGACATTGTGAAATCTTTGGTTTTGTAGAATCATCAGTTTTGGATGCAAAAGTACTTTTTTCTGGTTTTTCGCGGTTTGAAGCTTGGAGTTTGTCTGGGCTAACAAGTCTTCATGTATGAAAGCTGTTGATTCTAACCACTCTTCAAATTTAATCAAAATTTCTGCTAGTAGTCGATGATCCTGCAGGTGTCGTACCCACTGCTCTTTAAGCTGAGAAGAGAGTTTCTTGGTAGCTGAACTCAGAACTCCCTCCGATTCGAGGTCAGGCTGAAATCCAAGCCGAGTCGAAACGTCAACCGTGTTTGTGACTACGTTTGAAAATCAAACAATGCTACAGGAGACATCGTGTCTAACTGGAGGTTAAGTGTATATCTTCTGGAGTTCAGATTCGACTACGACTCTCATTTTGCCAAATTTTTTGCAGAGAAAGACCCAGGCTTGATAATATGCCTGAGAACTGAAACCTAATCCAGAAATTGCAGCTTTCGCCTGACCAGTGAGGCTAATTTTGAAATAATGCATTTCAGTATCACTCATTCGCTTTTAATGTACATTGACATCGAAAAGTTCCGCCCATTCGGGCCACAACAAGGGGTCTCCTGAGAACTCCGTTAGCTTGAGTTTTGGTAACACTCTCGGATCACCAATCGGTTGGTAAATTACTTGTGGGGTAGGTCTGCTCACTGTTGTCTGGTTTTGACTCTACATCGATCTGTTGCGAGAGTTGAGCTTGGGACTCTGGCTTCTCTGCCTGTTTTGGTACGCTGACGGTCCTTGTTGCTGGAACGTTGTCTTGGGTAAATACATCTTCAGTTCTTTCACCTTAATTGATCTAGGGATTTCTGGTTTTCTGAGAATGCTCGAATCTTGCAGGTGCGTTGAGAAAACTTACATTCAATTGGAACAACGGGTTAAATTTCGGATAGGAACTTAAACGTTTGTCACTGCTGTCCTGTGTGACAGTCTTAGGAGGGTCGATAACAACATTAGATAGTAGTCGATTAGGGCCAGAATGTTGGGCCACTGAGTTTGCTCAGCTTGCAGTTCTTTCTAGACTATGTCTTGATCCAACACTTTCTAAGTCGTCCGCCTGTGACCAAGATGCTCTTGAACATCATTTCGTCAGTTCAATTTTCAAGCGCTTTTTCTCTTCGTCAGCTTTGTTCTTTCATTTTCAAGGGTTCTCTCATGCTGTCGTAGACATAGAGACTTAGTTCGTCTTCTTGTTGTTGCATATTTAGACGTTATTCTTAATACTGTTGTTGTATACGTAGTTCTCCTTACGAGGAAGTTCTATTTCCTCACACTCCAGCTCTAACTCCAACTGTCGCTCTCGCAGTCGATGCTCTGTTTCGTTCTTAGCTCTTAGGTATTCGAGCTCCATTTCATTGGTCTGTTGCCTTCTCGATGATCGCGAGTTGGAATTGCGCCATTTCCTGTATCAATAACAGTCTCGTTCGGGTCCTTATCACCAGCCGATGTGGATGACACTAACGATGTTTGATTTCCTCTCTGTGGTTCGCTCGTAGTGTTTTAGCCTGCTTCGATGTTAATCTTTAATCGTGCTCAAAGCCGTCAACCAATCCGTAGCAATATCTGACTTCACGACGTGTATGAGTGCTGAATGAGTTGAATCTAATTTCGTAACCAGCTGTTCCAGTTCGGTACACAATTCTTGTTTGCGTGAGTCGTCAAATTTTATGTTCCTAACTCTTCTTCCATTATTCTTGCATCCCTATAAAATGATACACAATTTTCCGTCATTGTGTAGAGTCGCAAGGTGTCTTTTCGTTGGTTAAAAACGTAGCTGCGAAATTCTTCAATTTCTCCAAGTTTTGGTATTTGTTCAAACAACCATATGAGTGTCATCTTCTTTTCGCCCAATTTTCGTTGGGTGACGGCATCGAAAATCTCCAAGTATTTTGGTTTCAGGAGTCGCCTCTGTTGCTGTTTGTTTTTTGTAAGTCTCAAAGAAACCTTAATATGCTCTTTCCGCAGATACTGTTTGGATTAAGCCAAGTGGCTTTTCACATCAGCCAGATGTCCATCAAACGTTTTGAGCAATTCAGCGTGCTCAATTTCTATTCCCTTGAGTGGGTCTGACCTCTTGTAGTTAGTCGTTTCTCAATGTCTATCTGGGCTCTTTCCAGTCATCGCAAGGATTTCGTTCTAGCCCACCAAATTGAATTGAAGAATCGTTGCTGTTCGTATTGTAGTCCAGATCAGAGGACCAAAAGTTGCGGCTGCTCAAGAATCTCAGCGGAACCGATATATCACGCCTGGTGCTCGAGCTTAAAGCCGGCCTGGTTCTTCACAGCGTTCAACTAATAATCTCGACGAAGCGATTAGTCGCTCGAACGTATCAAAGGACTGTAACTTTAATTTTGTTGAGTGACGTTAAGAAAATCTTTAGTGACAATCTATGTTCACAATCCTAATGAAGTCTGTAAGGCTTCAGACAGTGTAAGTAATTTTGCTAACTTCTTATAAAAAAGCTCAACTAACTTAAAACTCGCAACATCTTAAGATCTAACAAAACTTAGCAAAAAAGAATAAAGTTATTGAAGAATCAAATTTCAGTCTCAACTTAGAGCCAACTGCTCTTGTTAACAGTTTCTACTGGTTTCACTATTCAAACAACTGGGTTAAAGTGATTAGTCAGATAAATATGATCTCTAACATCACTGCTACTTTTTTATGACTGGTTAATCAAGTAAAGTGATTTAGGTCATTGTTTATATATTAAATGTCAAATAACTGCAATATATACTTTTATTGAAGTAAGCATGGTTGGTTATTACGCGGCTCTAAACACCTCAAAAATACGGTATTTGAACTTTAATGAACACCAAAAGTATCACAAAATAAACAATTCAAGAAATTAAACAATGATTAACAAAATATCAAAAAATGCCAATTTTGCACCTTATAAGTGCTAATAGCAACACTTGTTTCTGAATGGTTAATCAAGTAAAGTGGTTTAGGTCATTGTTTACATAGTAAAGGTCAAATAACCGCAAAATTTACTTTTATTGGCATAGGCATGGTTGGTTATTACGCAGCTAATAGCCACACTTGTGGGTCTGATGCAATAACGTTCGTTGGTACCATGAGTAGCTTAGAGGTTACCCTAACCGTGTGCTATAACCCCGGGTTCCTCGGGTTTTCCTTTCCAAAAATAGGGGTTGTACAAATTTTCGGTCCCAACTTGTAAAAATTTTAGTTTTAACAATTTTTGAGTTTTGACGAATTCCATGCTTTTTTCGGTTGCAAAGTTATTTCTAGCTGTCTGATGGCTTTTGTAGCTGATTTGAAGTTGCACCAACAGAACATGCAATTCGTTCATTAAGAGCTGCTTTTGGAAACAGATTCGGAGGCGATCTTGCTTATCGACGCAAAAAACGTTTTCAATAGCCTCAACCGTGATCTTGCCTTACGAAACACCGGGAAATTATGCCCTTCTCTCTAACATTCCACATGCAGTTCATATCGGGAACCATCCAATTCGTTCATTAACAAGCGGAAAATGTTCGCTCTGGAATGTACAACCCAAGGCGACCCCCCTGCGATGTCGATGTATAGAGTTGCCATTATTCCCCTGATAGAACTTTTTGACGATTGCCTCACAGTTCACGAGAGGTATTCGGACAATCGCAACGCTGTCGGTTCCCCTGGTAACTTGAAAAAGCATTGACTCATTGAAACACATGGTCCTGCTTTCGGTTACCATCTCACAAAATGCCACATCTTTACCAAAGAACATCTTTTTGATAAGGCACAGCAGATAATTCACGACGCAGAAAAAAAGCTAACGGTTGTAGAGTACTTGGTAGTGTAATAGGTACTGACAATGCAAAAAGAAACTTGAAGAAAGATCATTAAAACAGCAATCGTTGTTAAAGAGCTGGCCGTTCATGCTAATGTTTCACCTCAAAAAGTTTCTAAATCGTTCACTTCATCGTTTCAGCATAAACTGACCTTCTTAGCTCGTACAACGCCTATTATTAAAGACCAGTTAGAAGAATGTGAGAAATCGATAAACGATAAGCTAATACCTAATCTATTAAAAATCCCGCCTATAATCAGAAATACCCCAATATCTTTTCGTTGCCGATAAGGGAGGGCGGCCTGAACATCCTTAAACCTGAAGACCATTTCAAGGAATATGTATAACGATCAGTGCTATGTCGATTCCGTTATCTCTAACTCCACCCGGTGCCGAAATAAAGCAACAAATCATACATGAAAGAAAAAAAGGAGAAAGAGCTTCGAATCAAATAAAAAAAGACAAGAACTAAGAGCGAATTGAAAGAACGAGATCCGCTCACTTATGTAGTAATAAAGGAGCATCGAGATTGTTGAACACTATGCCATTGAAACGATAGCCTTTTGACCTAATGAAAAGCGAGTTTCGTGATGGCATTGCCCCTCGCTATGGCTGGGATTCAGTGAAGATGCTATCACTGCGCATGCAAGGAAAACTTAACTGTGGCATATGCTCTCCACTGTCCAAAAGGAGGCTACACACAAATGGGACATAATGAACTTCGCGATTCCTTTGCGAACTTGCTAAGTGATGTGTGTCAAAATGTCGAGATCGAACCTCATCCTCAGCCGTTGCAAAGGGGAAACGTTTGCTCTTAAATCAACAACTGATAATGAGGCAAGATTAAATATCAAGCCCAACTGACTTTGGAAATCGAGGTTCAACAAACCTATTTTGATGTGGAAATATTTAATCCACTGCCAAAAAGTTGCCCTAAAAGCAGTAGCGAAGCCTACAAGTACCAGGGATCTATTAAAAAAGAACGAATATGAACAAAAAACAACAGGTTGAGGAAGCAACAGTTTGTCCGCTTGTCTTCGCGTGCACTGGTGGAGCAGGACCATCAGCTTCAAAAGCGGTGAAACAACTAACATCAAAGCTCTCTGCGCGAAAAGAGGACAGCTACGCTGATACCATATCACATCTAAGGACAAACATAGGCGGCAGGTTTCCGGAATAGCTGCGAAAGAATCGACTTGCGTGCCGTATAATAGAGAAGGAAAAATACAGATCTAAATTGCAAAACTGACGCCACTCAAAAACCTATTATTATTTATTAAAGCTTGTTAAAATTAATTCCGCAATAGGCTTTTATTAGGGACCTTTACTTCACATATGAGTTCCTTTGACCTTAAACTAATTCAAATCTAATAAACTGAATAAAGTCGTTTTTATTGAGTGCAGATAGTCACGTATGACCAAAATCTAATCATGGAAATGATCTTAAAAATTTTGCTGGAGAGAGAATGAGAAATGAAGTCACAAAAAAACCGTTAGTGAGCGCAGGAAGTGACTTTTTCACATTTGCTGTGTGAACAATTGTGTCAACAAATGGAAATTTTAAAAAAACAAGAGCACCGCAATATACCCACAACTGTGCTATTTGGCTCTCATTTTTGTTATGATGCAACCGATTTTATATTAGCAACATTCTTTACTTCGGAGTGAGGGCAATTTTAGAGATAACTCCAAAATGATGAATGAGAGCGTGAAAAAGTCACTCGAAAAAGTCAAGAAAAAGTCACTCGAAAAAGTCAAGCGTGAAAAAGTCAAGCAAAAAATTAGCATAAAAAAGACACACACGTTTGCAATAATTGCTACGAACTTCGTTCAACAGCAATTAAAAATCAGCTTTGCTCTCCTAAGGAGTTCCATCCTCGGCATTCGTGGGTCAAGGACGATTAGGCGTTCCGAAATTGTCGATGCTTCAATGGAAGCTGTGGTTGAAGAAGGGAGGCCATTCGTTTGACTTATCTTCATCATTAGTTGTTTGTACTCTAATGCTGTCTGTCTTTTTGTTAAACCTTCACAGCTGATGTTTGTATATATCATTGATATATTCAAACAGCACGAAACGCTTTATGAAGACGCAGAGCTGGAAGGGCCCCGGACCAGCCACTATTCACCCAGTGTTGAGGAGGGGCATTTCTTAATTTCCTTTTTTCTTTTTATTTGAAAATTTTTCGGAAGAAAACTAACAAAGATGATGCCTCGTTAAAATCATTCATGACAACGATAATTCAATTTAGATATCAAGATGTCAATTTCATGCTAGCAAAATTGGCATTCTCGCTTTTTTTTAATTACTTGGAATGGTACATCATACTGTAATAGCTGAAATGGTCGTCAAAGTGAATCCAACTCTTCTTGTTAAGGTTATTGAGAAAATACCGAATGTTTCAACCGATCAATTGATCAGTTATTGGTAAAGAGTTTGACTTAACAAGCAGACTTCTGAGGTCAAGGAGCCAATAAACAGGAGCGTAAGATATGAAGCTCTGCATAACTTAAAGTGTTGAAAGGAACACTAACTTGGAAAACTGAAAGTTCGTTTGATTAGCTTTTAATGATAAAAAATATTTTATTTGTGAGTATAAAAAAATTCAGCCAAACTAATTGAAGAGGTACAACAACTCCATTGCTCCATATTCTTCATAACTACAGTATTCCAAAACGATAAAAACAATTCAAGGCCAGAAAATTAACTGTTACAATGAATAATAAATAAATTCTACTGCTGCATCACTGAAGAAGACATGAAATGTTAGAAAGCAAGACAGGACATAATTGTCTTTTTAAAGAACGGCTAATTTTTTCTAAGAAACTGTCATGTGACCAATGTTCACCTCATTCAAGCAGTCGGATCAGTTACACATCCGCAGAACAAAATAATGCCGGATGACTGGTGACGGATGAAATACATAAAAGGAGAAGTAACGTGAAACTTGACCTGTTTTTTAGGATTAGACGTACCACAAATAAAACTCTCGACATACAGTGGCTGCTGCAGCTACTGTGCAATCCTCATCTACATCAATGTAACACTTTTGGGATATCCCGCTCACCATTAAACCTTGGTTTGCACTAAAACAACACAACAATTCGAGCGGGTATTAGTGAGGCATGCGTATGATATAAAATGAAACCCCGAGAACTTTTTGAAAATTGGCGGAAAAAAGTCAAACACTTGAAGGCGGCCCTCCAAAATTCACTCTAAATCTCTGTCGTAAATTCTCTTTGGACTCCAACGGCCTATTCTTAGTTAAGGTGGATGAGTAGTGGAAGAAACTACAAGACCATTTCCCCAAAAAGCAATGGGAAAATATATTTTACAGAGGTTGTAAATTGAACTATTTCAAAAAATCTATAACTAGACAGACATGACATTGACTATATGGAATTGCCAAAAAGGGAGCATTTTTAGCTATGAAAATGATACATGGGAGCAACAGTGAAACATTCGAAAGTAGAATCATGTTCGGAAACAAACCTTATACCAGAGAAGTCTGCTTTTGATGTGAATGCTGATGTTAGGCCCATTCGCATCGCAATAGGAATCAGGTTGATTGATGCTTCCACTTTGAATTTGGGCAATATTACATCTAGAGTCCGAAACAGCGCTTTTGACCTCATCTGCTGAAGTGAGTCATTCCTCAAATACTCGGCAAATGAATCAATATTTGCTCCGTCATCAGGCAGCAGGACTCCCATTTCGATCTTACCGATGTATTTAGAAGACAGATACGGGATAAATGCAACAGCAAACTTCGCTTTCTTATCGCAAAAGTATGGGAGCATTCCCACTTTTCTCATCAATATGGTCTCAACAGTCTTAGACTTTGAAACTTTAAAATTGCCATTGAATAAAATCTTGAACCGTTCAGCCCACATTCCCTGCATATAGACTGTGTTGATCAAAGTCATAACCGTGCAACCATCCGGTTCATTGATAACGTTTGTAATGTTTCCGTTCGTTTACTTCTCAACCCAAGCGTTCACACTCTTCACGCCCTCTATTGACTCAAAATTCACAATGTCTACATAAGCGTTTAAATCCGACCTCAATTTAGACATGAAATCAGGCAAAGGTACGAATCCCTCTTTCAAGAACAGTCCATTAGCTATGTTTAGTGAAAAATTAAAATCGTCTGGCAGCGATTTGAGCGTTTTCAGGACGTCTTGACCTTCATTTCCAGATCCTTTAACAGATAAGCATAATGCCTCCACTAGTTCAGCTTTTGTTACTCCTCCAGCGCCCTGCTTCAACCCAGCCAAACACAAGAACACACTTATTGGAGATATTACACTGTTCGGGCGTTCATTGTTCTCTAAGTAGTACTTGAACAATGTATGGCCGAAATCCGAGGCAGCTTTGTAGCTTTTCTCACTCATCGTCACTGCAACTACCAACCTCTTCAGTTCACTATTCGGTCAAGAGAAGATCAAAAAATGAATTCTTTTGTTGTTGATATCCGACTGAGTCAAATAAAGGTGCAAATATTGTTTGGCTGAACCAGTACACAAGGCAAACATTACATGTTTGACTGTCTGGATTGTTGATGCAATAACCTTTAAACGCCTCTTGTCACACCTGATCAAAACCATTATTTGACTTATACAAGAGACTATACAACTTTTGGAACTTCTTCAAAACATTTCAGTTGACAACCACTGAGCTTTCTAACTTTTCTTGAATAGTTAAAGTGTGAACTTGAAGCTTCGAGTTTGGTTGAGACCAAATACAAATACAGACCGCAGACAAAAACAGTGCTGAAACAATAGACCGCCTAATTGAATTTGCTCGTTCACCTTTTCAACAACATTTGAAGCCTACTTGAATTCACCCGAGTATAATTGAATATCCTTCAAGAGAACTGAAAGTACATTAAATATAAGCGGAAAACCATCATCTCCACAACTTAGGTTCGTCATAAAATTAGGAGTGAACAGAGTAAAAAGCCTGTAAAGCATCCAAGAGTGAGTCAAGGTACTACTGGTTATCTTATTCTAAGAAGTGAAAAATCAGTTATATAATAAAACTTAAGTTTAAAAATCAAGGTTTCGAAGATGGAGAGGTTCCGTATTTCAATTTGAAAACAAAACAAACTATTACGCGGTAAAAAAAATCAGGAATCATCAATGTGATTGAAAAGCGGTGAGAAGCATCTGTAGTAAAACCAGGCAACTGACACGGTAAACGCGCAACACTTCTATAGATTCAAACACTCGTGGAAAATATATTCTTCGATTTAGCCAACTTGAGTCGCAATATGTATGATGGCTTTTCAATGAATTAAGCATTAGACTAGCGCCCCTACCAGATTGTGACGGACCATTAGGCCCATTTCACCAATCGTTTTCCACAAAATGTAAAACATCTTATGTAAAAATGGCTTAAATCATGAATTATAGTAAAAGAATTAATTGGAAATTGCTTCAATTTTGTGGTCACCAGATTCCACAAAAAATGCCAATTCGGCCAAATTCTGGAAACTGATGACAAAAATTGTCCTTAAGATTCCGATATTCACCTTAAAACAACGATATTCCACAGTTTGTGGTATTCAATTTCCACACGCTACGTCCCTTAGAATCCGCAAGCAAGCAAGTAATTAATGTTCATTTAAATAGCTAAGTGTTGTGATAAACTTATTAAATAGATGTCTTCTAATAATGATGCAAACATTCAACAAAACGCCAATGAAGGCACACCAACTCACTTGCTGACAATATCACCAGAAGTGCAAAGGATCATCAAGGATTTGCAAGATACTATTGATAAACGAACCAAGCGAATAGATGAGCTAGAACGAAAGTGCAATCGGACTGACTTCACTGTTACAACGAATAGAAATCGAATGAATGAACTTGAAGAGAGAACACGTCAAACTTGCTTGACGTTTTCCAATGTCGAAGTTGAATCGAGTCCGATGTCAAAAATCCTGAGCATTCTAAACTATGTTATGCAAATCAAAGTAACCGAAAAAGATATTGCTGCTTGCCATCCGTTGAACAAGGCCAGAGTTGCGCCAATTATTGTTAAGTTCATATACCATGAACATCGAGACTTTGCTTGAAGAAGGAAGTCATGTTTACGAGGAACTCGTAATACACTGAACAAGCCGATAGTTATAGAAGAGTGCCTCGCGCTTACTGATAATGACATCAAAAAAGAAGCTCGGGAACGTAACATAAAGACAATAACAAAACATCAGGAAATTTATGCCTATAACCCGAATCAGACAGAGTCTGATCCAATTAAAGTTAAAAATGTCTGGGAATTGCAAGACTTTCTGAAACCACCGATTCATTACATGGATACTACTGTTAACAATCAACCGAATCAATTTGTTACTGAGATGCCTATGGAAAGATCAGGATTTCAACAGACACCACTTCAGCCACCACCATTGACTAGAATAGCTTCAACTGCTGTGCCGAGTGGGAAGAAAAGGGAAAATACTCCTTTTATAAAAAGTTTAAAGGATGTTGATAAAGGTGCTAATACTGAATCTGAAATAACTGAAGATTATGATGATGATTTTCGGAGTTAGGCAAAGCAAAGCTAAAAGTTTGAATTCCTCTTTTTCTGTAATGCATGTAAATATTAGATCCTTAAGAAAGAACTTGGATAATCAGGAACCACTAATTTTATGCCTTGAGTCTCCAACTGCAATATTATGTCTGACAGAAACATGGTTAAAAGATACTGATGAAACCAGAAGTTATCTTGATCATGGCTACAATCAATATGTATCTCGCAATCGATCCGAAAATGGTGGCGGCGTTATGGTTTAAATGCGATCAGATTTTACCATAACTAGCGAAAATGATACTAAGTTCGACGAAGCAGTTTCGGCTAAAATATCAAAAAAGGTTAACTTCAGTGTAAAAGTAATTTATATTAAGCCCCGCACAAACAAGCTTAAGTGCCTTGAAATTTTTGATGAGTTTCTGGAAGCAAATATTTGAAAATACTACCTCAAATTATATGTGGTGATTTTAATATAGATTTACCTCAGAGAAAGCGACTTATTTATGATTATGTTGATTCCATCAGATCAAATGCGTTCAAGATCTTCAACATTAATCCTGCGAGAGTTACAAAAAATACAAGTACGTGTACTGATCACTTTATAACCCAAAATATTGATAATCAAACTAACGAGGTGTTACAATTTCAAAATTTTTCGGATCATTATCCTCTTCTGTTGAACCCGAACGTTGAATCAAATGCCAAGGAAAAAACGCAAACTTGTCGCGATTTATACTTTCTCAAAGATCCGAAATGCATCAGGAATTACCTCTTTTGCCTCAGCAACAAGTTGATTTTGATAAAGACTCATATTTTGATTAACAAAAGTGTGCAAAAGTTGTCCAAGCTATTCAAAGACTCTTTCCTGGAGATAACAAACGAATTTGCACCTATGAAAACCATTATAGCATCGAAGCCTAAAAACCCAAAATGGCAATGCAACGAGCTTAAAAAACTTAAGAACACGAAAAATTGACGCTCATCGCAAATAGGAACAATCAAGAAAACTCTGTTGCTTCGACAAAATCAAGAAGCTTAGGAATAAGTTAGATTTACTCATCAAAAGATCTAAAAAGCAAAATTTTCAAGATTTTTTTAATAAATGCATTGGACACTCAAGACAGACATATAAACTACTCAATGATTTAGGTGGTTACAGCATTCGTAGTCAAAACATTCCCTTCAGCTATAATGGAAAGGTAAAAAGATCAAAAAGAGATGTTGCCAAATGTTTCAACAAATTCTTTACAGGAATAGGGAAAAATGTCGCAGACAAGATTTCTCATCATCCGTTAAAACCCAAAGAGAATCAAATACAAAGTATGTACCTGTTTGAAACTGATGAAAGTGAGGTTATTGAGATCATAAACAGCTTGGATAAAAAAGCATCATCTGGGCAGGATGAAATTTGCAATGTGTTGGTGAAAACGACAGGTCAAATTGTAGCACCGTTGTTGAGATATTTAATCAAACTATCATTCAAGAAAGAAAAAATTCCCCGGTGAATTAAAAAAAGGCAAAAGTCTTACCTCTTCATACAGAAGGTGATAAAACTGATGAAGACAACGATAGACCGATATCTTTATTAGTGATCTGGAGCAAAATTTTTGAAAGAGTGATGTTCAATAGATTATAACATTTCTTTGAGAAGTTCAGTTTGTGAACAAAGAGGCAGTTTGGTTCCCGCAAAAAACATAGTACCATTGACGCTTCAATTCATCTAATCCAAAAATTACGAGCCAATAAAAACAAATCAATTATAAGTTTTTTTTGGACCTCAAAAAGGCATTTGACACAATAGATCACAAAATTTTGTTATCTAAATTAGAATCCTATGGTGTACGGGGTAATGCACATGCTTGGTTTTAGTCAAACCTAACCATGAGATACCAAAGGGTCGAATTAAATGGCGCTTCTTCATCTTGGCTACCAGTAAGCTGCGGGGTCCCTCAAGGATCAATTTTGGGTCCTTTGTCATTTATTAACAATATTAATGATCTGCCCTCATGCTGCAAAGCTAGCGAAATTACACAATTTGCTGATGACACAAAAATTTGCTCCATGGGACTTACACAAAATGAGATTTAATCAGATTTAAACGAAGTAAGCAATGGGCTGAATTCCAATAAATTGTGTTTGAATATTACGAAAACTGTGCAAATGAACATAGGAAATAGTGCTTCCGGATATAGCTATACTCTTAATATCTGTTTAATTTCTTCTAAGCCTGTCTGCATGTATCTTGGTTGCAACTGGATTAAAAACTGTCTTTTGTTTCACATGTCGATTATGTTAAAAAGAGACTCGGAAAGCAGTGCGGGATTATATCTAAGTTAAGACACTATATTCCTAGGAGGCAGTTAACAATATTACAAAAGCAATATTAACCCTATCATCCAATATGGTATTTTGGTTTATGGATGTATATCTTATTCCTCTCTATCAAAAATATATCTTCTTCAGAAAAAAAATTAAAATTCATTTATTTTCGCAAACGTGTGGATCACAGCGAAGATATATATGTTTCGAACAAAATTCTTACGCTCTATGAACTTTACATCTATGAGCTTTTGAAATTTGTTCTAAGGTCTTTAAACCAATTGCATTCTGAAACGTTTTCGAATGACCTATTCGTCTTTGAAAAACCAAAAATTACTAGAAGTGATGCTTTCTGCCTTTTGAATGAACCAGTTTGAAAAAGTAAAATTGAAAGCTGCTCAGTGAGATATAGAGCTGCTAAGCTGTACATTGTGCCTGCCAAGCAAAACTTGTTTGAGAGCTCAACAGGATATACAACAAATGAAATTAGCCTATTTTATCATAAATTAAAAGATTTCAATCTACTCAATAATCAAGAATTAGTGAAAAATATTTTCAGCTTTTAAGCTGGTAATTTTCCTTACTTTTATCCTGCATGCTAAAGGAGTACCCAGATAGGGATGGCTTTTCTGTGGGGAAAAATGACCCCTGTAGCGTCAATAGAACGCGATATGGCCATTTTTGTAAAATTTAGCAAAATAGCAAAAAATTTAAAATTTTTTTGAAAATTTAATTGAACACTAAAAGCAATACAAGGTAGGATAAGAACACTGGTGACAGGCGATTCTGGCATGCTAAAATAGTGTGGCAGCATAGTTAACAGAAGAACTAGACTTGACCCATTATCCAAAAAATATATTTTTTTATTTTTGGATATTAAGATATAATAAGCGGTTCTTTTGAAGGGCAGGAATTAGCGGACCTCTCGTCTCGTTGCCTGTCCCCTCCGGGTATCTTAAATTATAATGTTTATATATTATTTTGTTTATCATTAACACCGGAGAAATTAATTCTTTCTTTTAGCTACCAATCCGATCTCTACGACGCTTTGAAAAAACGAAGTGAGGAACTTCAAAATCTGACTTTAAAAACGCTCTGAAAATTAAGTGAGTAATTTTCAAAACGGCATGCTCAGCAACATTTAAATTGACTGAAACTGTACTCAATAGTTCCGTTCAGCTCAGTTCCTTGTCGGTTACTTTATCTCCCGCTTGTGGGTCTCTTTTTTAATCCCGAACGTCTTCAACAGCTACCGGGATCGCATTGTAATATTTTAGGATAATGACATTTATTCAACAAAATGGTTATTATGGCTTCTTAAAGAGCTGCTTATTTTGTTTTGCTTATTTTAGTCGCTATTAATTAAGGGAACTTTTTGCTACTATATCCAAATTCTAGCATATCCAAATCCAAATAGCTAATATAAAAATCAACGCCAAATAGAAAAACTATTTCCATTTTGTAGGCGCGCTAGTCTGCATTGAGATAGTTGTTTGTAAAAACGATGAAAATGATAAATAAAAACCAAAAAGACAACTTTGACAGTTCTTGAAAAGTTCTTCCAATGCACCCCGCTGTTGATAGATTGTTTTTGGAGGTAACGTAAATCCTCAACAGTTCAGCCTTGAGGGGGTATTTCCCAAAAAGTTTTCTAACACTTTGGCTCCCCCTCCCACATAAAATTAAAACAAATTAGGCATTCAACCCGAGATTAAAATTCATCATTGTCATAACAATTTACTCCTGCAATCAAATACTTTTCAAAAGTATATCCCAATTTGTTCACTCGGAAGTGTGAGTAACACTTTTCTTCCAATCATACTCAAGAAGCAGCTGGATCATTGACGCATCCACAAAACAAGATGAGGCTAGAAGTTGCGTGGAAGACGAAAAACAGAAAAGGGGAAGAGACGTGAAATTTGACAGGTTCCATCATATATGTTTTTAAAGAAACTGAGACGACATTCTTGGCAGAAACAGCTGCAGCTTCTGTGCCTCTCTCGTTGACTTCAACGTAGCATTTCTGCAACATGGTGCTCACTTTGAGAGGGATTTTTTCACTATAACATAAAACTTGTAATCAATATAACGTACGAGCAGTCTCGGCAATGATCACAAACATCAATATTCTACAATAAATCCCAGAGAAAAAAATGATAGAGCAAAACAAAGATTGTCAATTTTCTCAATTTAAAAAATGATTAGTTCTCAAACAAGACAACTATCCGACACTGTGCTTAGCACAGAAAGTTCAAACATACGTCTGATGTTTGTCAAAAACTTTTTTCTTCTGAGCTGACAATTTTTTGACTGTCAAATTTTCGAAGCTCAAATTGAATCTTTTCTCTTCGTAGCAACCTTAGTACGACTTTTTTCATTTTAGATTGCAGAATCACCATGTTAATATAACTTTATCACTTAAAAAACCAATTTCGTTGTAAATTATTTTCCATTGCATATCTGATTTTCACAGAGTCTTATAGTTGAAAAAAAAAGAGCACCAATTGAAAATTTTGTAAAAAGAAAAATTGAAATAAAAAAATTGGAGTAGAATATTATGTAAAATTCCATTTTCGGCAATAAGTTAATTTCAAGTTATTTTAAATTA
>NC_134476.1:51113504-51202170 GCF_964194025.1 Convolutriloba macropyga
CCTGCTTTAGGCTGCGGATATCGCGAGCACTAAGGCGGAACATTCTAAAGTTTAATAAAAAGAACCTCAATTAATAACAATAATGAAAAAAAAACCCTAGCCGAAAAAAGACAGGCTGCGTTTATTGCAGCTAGTTGCTAGTGGAAGGCACTAAATGTCATTTTAAATTATGCATGAGCCACTTTTCTACAATAAAGTGAAGTACTGGTACTGGATAGAAAATCAAAGTTACAGCTTCAAATTTTCAAATTATTATAAACAAAATTATTGAATTTTAGAAATGTGGCAGGATTTTTTCCAGTTTAGTATTTCCTCTGCTTTTTCATTTCAGGAGAATATTTTTCTTGTTCGTTTGGTGTTACCGTTTCGATAGTAATTAGTGCCAAACTTTGGTTTTTCTTTGGCCGGGTCTCTCAACACGGCGTTTTTGACTTTATTGAGGTCGTTGACATAGTTAACGGGTTGGAACGAAGTTTCGTTTTTGAGAATTCCGGACCATTACGGATACTGCAGTTTTTAGTGGATGTAATCATGCCCATCTTTTTAGCTTCACTGTTGATTTGCGCTTCATGCGGTATTGTGGCATTAGTATTGTGGCATGGTAATACCTTCATGGTATTGTGGCATTGGGTATATTGGCATATTGGGTATAATGGCATTGGGTATTTTGGCATTGGGTAGAATGGCATTGGGCATATTGTCATGTAACCACGTATAATGTATGATGATATAACTGATGAAGAACTGTTATCTAATTGCGTTTGTAGATATTAAACCCTGGCAATGACTAAAAGGACAACATGATTCGGTAGTCGATTTAAACGTCAAATAAATCTAGGTCGTTCCAGAAATGTGGAATTTTCCCCTCGAGTTGGCGTTAGACAGGTTAAGTGATCTCTCCCAATTGAGTTTTTTGTGGCACTTTGAACGCGGGTAATGCCTATTTAATAGACACTGAAGAGTTCCGAGAAGAATATTTTGCCGGCCGTTCAGGTTCCCAATTGCCCAACTTTTTCACCAGTGGCCTAAGTTGATCTTTGAAAAAATAAAATACGAGGTTCTCTCCGTTTCAAATGTTTCCAATATGTCCGTACTTTCTACTTCGACGGTTCTGGCTTTGAGTTCCATTATTCTTCACGCTGCCAGGTTTATTTATCATAAGATATTGGACAAGAGATTGCTGTTTCAATTAAACATAGCACACAGTTTTCAAATAGCCAGCGGCCTTTTCTGGCTAACATAATAATGGCTTTACGCTGCTTTTATATCTACTGAGTTGTTACAATATTCGGGCAGCCTGCTTAAAGCTAATTATCCACCAAGTTTTTAGAGTGCTATGGGGGGAATAAAGTGTGAAGAACATTTGGGAAACATTATAGTGGATGGGCTTTGCTTTTGATTTGTTGAATTTGTTTCGTTTTGTAAGATTTTTCAAAACTGTTAGATTGTTGTTAGTAAGGCACAGTAATCCTATATCTTGAATCCAATTCCGGTAATTTTTTTATCGGAGATTTCTTTTTAAAAAGAAATATTAAAATACAGGGTTGCTTGTTTATTTGACGCTGCTATCTGTGTTAACCCAGCTCTCTGTTTTCAGGCCTATGTATGTGTTGGGTACGTGGTGCACGAACAGTAATTTCTATGAAGTTGTAGATAGTGTGCACTGATTCTTATTCCAGTCAATCTGTTAAAATTCATACAGGGGAATTATTTACTAATGAGCCCAAATATTTTCAAAGCTTCGGCCGATTTCGGCCATTCTCTCTTCAAAGATTACCTGGAGAACAATAAGGACTCCAACTGTGTACTATCCCCTGTAAGCGTGTTCTTCTGTATGTCAATGCTGGAACGGGGTGCCCAAGGAGAAACGAAAGCTGAAATACATCAGGCTTTGTGTACGTCGCCGGATTATTGCGGAAGTGAGGTCAATGACGTCATAAATACACTGAACGGATCTTGTGGCCGTGCGTTTACGTTGACAACGGCTAATGGTGTCTTCTTACAACATGGCTTCAATGCTTTGGTAAATTTTGTATCAATGCTGAGAGATGATTTCAGAGCCAACGTTGCAACTGTTGATTTTGGGTCTATGGAGGGGGTGAAAAGTGTCAACGGATGGGTTGCAAAAGAAACAGATGGAAAAATTGGGCAGATTTTGAATGTACCGGATAATTCTACCATTATGGCTCTTATTAATGCAATATATATGAAGGCAAAGTGGGATGAAGCTTTCTACGAGTCGAGAACGAGCAAAGGAGATTTTACAGTGTCTGAAGCCAAGAAAGTAAAAGCTGATTTGATGCATCAGATTCAACAGTTTCGGTACATTCGCGAATCCAACTTCTCCATGGCATTTTTCCCTTATTTGGTTACCTGTTGGGAAATGGGAATTTTACTGCCAGATTCCGGATCAGTTACTCTTGATTTCGTAGAACATCTGAAATATGAATCTCTGAAGAAGCTGAGAGATAATGCGATTAAATCCTGGCTCGACGTTAAATTTCCTAAGTTCAGGGTTGAAGCCTCTGTTGATTTGATTCCAATGTTGAAGAGAATGGATGTTAAGAAAGCTTTCAGTAACAACGCAGAGCTCTCAAAGATCAGGTGAGCTATTGTTTAGCTGTCGGTTTCATTTGGAACTTTTTAATAAATATGTGTTTGGGTCGAGTACTCTCTCATTTCTACCGCAATAATATTCGCTCACTGACTCAAAAGTTGCATTTCATTAAGTTGCTAAATAACATTAATTGGCCTAGTTTTAAGTTCACGATCGCGCACTTATTTATCAAATCATATGTGGCACCCTAGTGATATGTGGCCAGTTTGTCCTCTCAATTAGCATCAAATTTTTGTATTATAATTTCAAAACGGTCCAGTTTCCTTGCCAATCTAAATTATAAGCTAATTGTGGTAAAAAGTTTTTAAATCCGTTGCCATGTACACAGCCGGCTTTTTTAGTTGTGCTTTTTGCAATCCAAAGGATCGATCTGTTTGTATTGGGGTGGGATCTTCTTTGGAAGACATGAAGAGGTGTATACGGTGATGTTCAATTGCTCTCAAACGAAATTTGTAGCAATTGTAGTAGTCCTGTGGTCTTTTTGTTGCAATTTTTCGCTTGTCCGATTTTCCCTCTGACCCATATGAGTTTTCGTCCTTAAAAATGGATTAATCAGGTAGCGCACGGAGGGCATTAAGTTGCTGAGCTGCTCTTTTATAGCCTTACACCTTACTTGTCTTTAAGTATACTATTGACCAAAACTGTTTTGAGGAGACAATTTCAGAGCGTTAAGGGCGATTCTTAATGTTACGTTTGACCACCCTCAGTCATCCCCTCCTCAGTTCAAATTGCCGATATTTCCTTGCGCAGTATATACAGTCAAATGCCGCACGTGAAAAATTTTACAGGCCAGCCTGCTTAACAAAAATCAAAAGTAGAGAGAGGCTTTAGTATTTTACGTGCGGCTTTTTTTTTCAAAACAGTTGTCTAGTTTTAACTCAACATTTTTCTCAAAGCTTTTCTTGCAGAATTTTACCTAATTCTGTTGATTTTACAAAATTCATTGTGTGCTTGATAGCCTTTTTGACCTGTTTATTGGACTTTTAGGTGAATTTTTGGGCTTTCTTCTTTTAATTTCTTGGTGACTCTCTAGGTTAGATTTAGTATTCTGAGTGGTATTTATGGTGTTTTGATATTACGGAAATCTTTTAAAATTTGTTTTGTGTCAAAATATAAGATAAGATAATTCTGAGGCGAAAATTGTCCTGTTTTTCCCTTCGAAAAGTTTTTCGGACAGCCTTTCTTCTTTTGGGCCACATTTTGTTCTTTTTTCTATTGAACGTTTTTACTCAAAAATAATTGATTGTTAGGTTTAATCGAAGGAAAGACTGCTGTTTTGACTGATGACCCTGTATAACGGATGTCGTATTTTCTTTACTAAAAACAATGAAATATTTGTTTTTAACTTCATCTTTAAAGGTTTAAGAAAAGTTAATGATTTTTTAATGCTTTTTTTTGTTTATTGTGTCTTGTGGTGATGGCAGTCACAGTTGGAATTCAGAAAATATTACAAGGTCTCTAGAGAACTGTTATTAGGATTTCGTGACTTGAGGGAATTTTGTATAGAGGATTATAATCAAAAATTTTTAACAAGCACACACATACAAAGACAAACCCACAGACAGGCACAAACTTATACACAGACACACACGGACACCCATATACACAGACACACGAATATAGATGCAGACACGCACACGGACAAACACAGACACATACAGGAACAGACGCACATACAGAAAGGCACACACAGAGACAGACACACACAGACGCGCACACACTCAAAGACACTCACTCAGACAGACACACACTCATCAATACACACGCACAATGTTTTTCAAGGCTTTTGTTTTTATGACTTCAACACAATGTTATTTTTTAAATTTTAGTGAATTTATAGAGCCCTTTTATTTTCGTTCTTCATATTGTTCTGTAGCTTATTATCTACAACGACAACTCCCATTTTCTTTCTAATGACGCGATATTATTCAAGCTTTTTGTAGTTTGGAATCTGATTTAAAGGTTTTACCGACTCTGTCACTATATGTTTCAAAGATATTTTGAATGATTTTTTAATATTGTGTAGTTTTTAGTTTTTTTGTTCTTTTATATGATTTTTGACTGGTCCAACCGGCTCTCCAATGACGCATGGTTTGATCACATTTCAAAAGCTCATAGCACCGAATACGTTGCGTTGTTCAACTCTTCGGTGATTTCTATTACTTTGTTGCTTGGAGCAGGTTTACTCGCGAATAAAATAATAAGTATTCTGATCATCTTTTACATAGCTCATTAAAAAAGGACTTCTGCACAAAAAATTGAAATTTGCCATTCAAACACTAATTGAATGTCATCGGAGTTAAGTTCAGTCTAATGTCTGATGTTAAGAAGGCTCTTGTGTTAAAATTGCCATTTTTCCCTTTGACACTACCTGTTTTCTGTTTTGTTATTATTTGACAATCTGCTGACAATCTTTTGGCAATCTGCTTGCTTACTTTTTTCTTAGCAGAATTATCTATATTACATAAGTCTGGTAAGATCGCTGAAAATTTTTATATAGATTTAATTTTTAGTGTTTTTTTCATTGCATTTTGACTATAATTTATATTTTTTGAGTTTTGTTTGTTAATTGTATAATTAAATTAGTATTTGATTTAATCTCAAATTAATCAAGACGGTTTCGAGTTTTTTGACAATATTAATGCAAAATTAAAAAACTAATTGTATGTTAGAACAAATATACACAAAACCTTTTCAGACAGAAGTTGCTTTCGTAGAAGTTGGGAAGACAGTCGAATGAACAGGATGTCATTTTTGAGATTTATTTGTCCTAAATGATTTTTGCCAATTTGGCCCATTTTTAGTGAACTCTTAATTAAAACCTTAAAGTAAAAAGTTTAAGGTTTTAATTAAGAGTTTTAATTAAAAATCACCTTTAAAAAGGTGATTTTTAAAACTGACTATTTGTTACGCACTGACTTTTAGTGTCTTTCTCGTGGTGTTAATGAGGTTATTATTTGAAGCAAATAATAGGAATAATTATCTTTTTACAAGGACTTATTTTGATGTTTCACAGCGCGGTTTTTAGCGGATATATTTTGAATAAACTTAGCTAGAGATAGCCTTTTATTTAGCGGTTCGGATGCGTGATATATCCACTAATTTGCCTTGTATTTAAAGTTTTGCTCATTCGCAGTTTTGCTCTAAGGTAGCCTGAATTAACTTAGTAAATTGTAAAGATTTTTCCAGTCCAATCTTTAATTATTTCAGCAAGCATTAATCAACAATTATTAATAAGAAGTGTTCAAGTTCTATCAAGTTGTAAGAGATATTGATCAACTGATTGTCAGGCTGGTTTTCCGGTGTTCTGGTGATCGTGGGTTCCGCAGGGCTGTACCTTGAGCTGTATTGGTCCTTCGTAAAAATTTACTGATCTACAAGTTGGGCAATTTCCGGCTTTTGTACGTCTCTCGATGTTTGTTAAATACATATACAATTTCCGTATTAGCACCTGCTTTATCAGAATAATTACTTCACCAAGTACATAGTTTCTCATGAAGTTATTTACCAATTATGCAAATTTATCATCAGGGAACTCAAAAAGGTAAATATTGAGGCTTTTAGGCACTTGATATGTTTATCAGTAAAACTGTCAATCTGCGGTTGTTTTTCATAAACGAACAAATTAGAGGTTACAGGCCTAGATGGAAAATACTGGCTATATATGGCCTTGAGATCTATTTGAATATGAACTAAATTAAAGCACTTATTTATGGATATTTAAAGGAAAACCATCACGTAACTATGAGGGACGAAATGGGGACGTGCTACTACCGGACTTTATGAAAATTTTCCATGAAAATTTTGAGAAGGAACTGGGTTTTACAATTTTTCTATAAAACATATAATCTGCACGAATATAAGGATATACACATGTTTTTGTTGGAGCCACCCTATTTATGTTTTCTTAGAAAGGAGTTTGAACGAAAGCATTAAAGTTAAAGACAAAGAATTTAAAGGAAATAAAGTTTGAGTTAAAACAAATGGGAATAGAAGTTAACGGGAATAAAGTTAAGACAAGGTTGAAGGTGTTGAAGTAACCGTTAAGCCGTTAAGATGCGCTAATGCAGAATAAAGAGTGAGAACATAAGATAAGGTTAAGGTTGAGAGAAGACATTGAGTTAGCACTAAAATAATCATGGTTGTTTCGCTGAATAATAGCTCTAAACTTTGAATGAAATTGAAGAAGTGTACTGGTTGAATGAATGCTTTAAAGCACTGGTTTTTTTTCTGGGATTGAAGCACTAGTTGGGGTATATAAAGTAATTAAGAGGCGAACTTAATGAATGAAGGGATACTTAATCAGTTAAAAGTTTAATACCTGTCGAACTATATAAGACTTTCAAGAAATTAAAATATACTCTCCTCTCGGGGTTGAGCTTGGTTGTCCAGTTCATCGTCTTTGTTAAATCGGTCGAATGTATTTAATGACATTGTTGAAGTTGCAGGCATTGAGTTTCGTCTGTGGTGTCGTTTGAGGGTTCCCATGTCTTCTGGAGATATAACTGTTGGCGGTGTCTTGTTGTTTCGCGAGGTTTGAAACTACATCTGCTTTCAGGTTTTTCGGTACGGCAACTACTGGATTAAGCGGTACATTTGTTCCATTAAGCTTCATGATGTTTGCCACCATTCGTCGTACAAAGGCTACTTTAAGGTATAAATACATGAAGAGGATATGTAGGGCTAAGTTTCCAATAAACAATGATGGTTTACGAGAGAGAAAGCTTGATTGGCACGTAGGATTCAATTTTGTCAATTAGTGCTGGCTTGCATGACTTCATTTCGGTGGTAATAGTTTTAGCTATGTCGTCTAATGATTCGGTAGATAACTTTCTATTTGAATAAATGAATTCTGTTTTAACTTTCTTCACTAAATCAAGATTTGCTTCAGTGCTCGTTTCACATTTCGGTAGTTCGTTTATGTTAGGTACAGAATCAATTAAATGTGCAAGTGGATCGGGCAGTTTCACATTTATTCTCTTTGCTGGAAGGTACTGACAACTTTGTAAATCAGCTCTAATTTTAATGTGGTCACTGATCATTGTATGTCCACATTTTAATGTGAATTAACGGATGTTACAACCTCTATGAGGAATGTTGGTTTGTCGCCCATTCTCGTCCATACCAATCTCACTAAGGGTAAAATCACTTGAAGCTGATGTTATTAGCCAAGTTCCGTATCCAAGATTCTGTGCTCGTTCTGGGTTAGGTAACACAACCTTCTCTGTGTCCCATACTTTCAATGCTGTAATGGCATGATGAAACTTGAGGGTTGCTAGACACGAGGAGAATCCAAGGTGGCTTTCCATTGTCTCGTGACAGATTCGGTATCGTGGCGATCCAAGGCAGTTGTCGTACTGGGATCTCGTCAGTACTGTTGTCTCCATCTGTCCTTCTGAGATCGCTAGGTGTTCTCCCTCAATCACCCATTGTAAGGCATCAACTGAGTCCTTCTGGGGCATAGGGATTACATTTGCGCGATAAACTTCAAACACTGTCTGGCTAGAGGCTAAAGGAATGGCTAGTGTCAGTAAAAGTCCGTCTTCTACTGTCAAAATCTCGTGTACAAGTTTCGCATCTTGTACAATACGAAAGTATGTCAGTCATGGGTATTGCCAAAGTTAGACAATCTGGGGCGTTCTTTTGGCTATCATGGACTGCATCAAGAATCTTTATCAAAGATTTACGAGGTACTAAAGAGATTGGAAGGCGTTTATCAAGCAAAGTAGGAATAGTATTATTTATAACATTAAGTCGGAAAGAATATAAGGCTGCTCGATAACTTTTAATATCTGCATAAAGTGTCAGAAGTAGTGATGCTGCTGTGTCAAAGTTGAAGTTAAGTTGTTGTTGCGTTGATCGAATTTCCATACAGGTTGCTATTGCATTCAGATTGGGATCTACAATTGCGAATTGTTCCTCAACTAGTTTCCAGTTTTTGTTCTGGTTTTCTTGCATTTCGTTTTGAACTTTGTAAACCTTTGGAAGTTCGTCAGCAACTAAAAATTTCTCGTCTGTTTGAGCGCCGATTTCCATGACGTAGTTGTTAAGGCTATTGAATCTGGTGGCTAATCGATCAATGTTTTCAGCTTTTTGAGACGTTCGTTGACAAGAGCTGAAAATTCCTGTAATTCCACCGCATCCCCTGCTGCTCATTGCTATTCCTGGACCGAAGAGTCCAATTCCAGCGACTGCGGCTGCTATAGCAAGCGGGGCAGCTCTTTTGTCGATTTCGGGGGTCCTCTTCGACTCGGTTAAGGAGTTTTTCTGTCTCGTTCCGCAGTTTGAAGACTTAAATTTCGGCTTCAATTGTTTCATTGAGTATTTTCGTGTAAAGCCAATCAACATTGAAAACCTCTGTTTGATTTTTGTATGTAATACTGTCTGTCATATTACAAAACTCTGACTGAGTAATCCTTTTCGTTGAGAGTTCGTGAAGTAGAGTCTCTACTTGGTGCCGCACTGTAAAGTTATAGCAGGGAAACGGGACTAAAAACTCCGCATTTATGAACTTCTCGGTGATAAGGATCTTTCCTTCCTGGTGGAAGATTATTCCTTGGGCCAGCGCTTCTTCTGTGTTGATCGGAGTCTCAAAAGTGGGGCCGAAAAGTACGAGATTCAGTATAATTGTAAGTAACATTTTCGTATTTCAAAAATAACAACTATGTTTCAGGACAATCTTCTGCTGATGTGGCTCTTCTAGGTGTTCAACTAGTTTCTATTTGGCTTTCCGGTGTTTATTTACTCATTTATTTAATGTACTCAGGCTTCTGGTTTTAATTATTTTAATATGGCACTGATTTATTTGGTATGTATTTGTTTCAGGTGTACTCCACTTTCGTATCACGTGTGTTGATGTGTGTGTTTATTATTATTACTACTAAATATGGCTTGTAAACGTGTTGTAGTTAAGTTGTTTGATTGAATGGTGGGTGTGTGGTTATGGGGATAGTGGTTGGAGGGGTCAAATTTTTCAGTGTTTTTTCGAGTTTTTCAGGGCGTAAATAGGGAATAAAGGTACAGCTAGTGAGTGTTTAACTAATAAGTAGATGTCAATAATAGTAGTGACCAATTATTTACGGCTTTTCCGCGTTGTTTGGTGCGTGTGTTAACAGTCAGTGCATGAATTTGTTGAGTGAGAAGGGTGCGCCATTTGAAATTAACTAGTTTCAGTTCAATTGTTTTCATTATCTTCTAATGTATTTTCAGTTATGGGCGAGTTATGGACTGCATCAAGAATCTTTATCAAAGATTTACGAGGTACTAAAGAGATTGGAAGGTGTTTATCAAGCAAAGTAGGAATAGCATTTATAACATTAAGTCGGAAAGAATATAAGGCTGCTCGATAACTTTTAATATCTGCATAAAGTGTCAGAAGTAGTGATGCTGCTGTGTCAAAGTTGAAGTTAAGTTGTTGTTGCGTTGATTGAATTTCCATACAGGTTGCTATTGCATTCAGATTGGGATCTACAATTGCGAATTGTTCCTCAACTAGTTTCCAGTTTTTGTTCTGGTTTTCTTGCATTTCGTTTTGAACTTTGTAAACCTTTGGAAGTTCGTCAGCAACTAAAAATTTCTCGTCTGTTTGAGCGCCGATTTCCATGACGTAGTTGTTAAGGCTATTGAATCTGGTGGCTAATCGATCAATGTTTTCAGCATTTTGAGACGTTCGTTGACAAGAGCTGAAAATTCCTGTAATTCCACCGCATCCCCTGCTGCTCATTGCTATTCCTGGACCGAAGAGTCCAATTCCAGCGACTGCGGCTGCTATAGCAAGCGGGGCAGCTCTTTTGTCGATTTCGGGGGTCCTCTTCGACTCGGGTAAGGAGTTTTTCTGTCTCGTTCCGCAGTTTGAAGACTTCAATTTCGCCTTCAATTGTTTCATTGAGTATTTTTGTGTAAAGCCAATCAACATTGAAAACCTGTTTGATTTTTGTATGTAATACTGTCTGTCATCTTACAAAACTCTGACTGAGTAATCCTTTTCGTTGAGAGTTCGTGAAGTAGAGTCTCTACTTGGTGTCGCACTGTAAAGTTATAGCGGGGAAACGGGACTAAAAACTCCGCGTTTATGAGCTTCTGTGATAAGGATCTTTCCTTCCTTGTGGAAGATTATTCCTTGGGCCAGCGCTTCTTCTGTGTTGATCGGAGTCTCAAAAGTGGGGCCAAAAAGTCCGAGATTCAGTATAATTGTAGGTAACCTTTTCGTATTTCAAATAATAACAACTATGTTTCAGGACAATCTTCTGCTGATGTGGCTCTTCTAGGTGTTCAACTAGTTTCTATTTGGCTTTCCGGTGTTTTTTTACTCATTTATTTAATGTACTCAGGCTTCTGGTTTTAATTATCTCAATATGACACTGATTTATTTGGTATTTATCTGTTTCAGGTGTACTCCACTGTCGTATCACGTGTGTTGATGTGTGTGTTTATTAATATTACTACTAAATATGGCGTGTAAACGTGTTGTAGTTTAGTTGTTTGATTGAATGGTGGGTGTGTGGTTATGGGGATAGTGGTTGGAGGGGTCAAATTTTTCAGTGTTTACATGTTTTTTCGAGTTTTTCAGGGCGTAAATAGGGAATAAAGGGCAGCTAGTGAGTGTTTAACTAATAAGTAGATGTCAATAATAGTAGTGACCAATTATTTACGGCTTTTCCGCGTTGTTTGGTGCGTGTGTTAACAGTTAGTGCATGAATTTGTTGAGTGAGAAGGGTGCGCCATTGGAAATTAACTAGTTTCAGTTCAATTGTTTTCATTATCTTGTAATGTACTTTCAGTTAAGGGCGAGTTTTTCAGAGATATCTTCGGATTGTAACAATTATGCGTGGTTTTCACTGGTGATTCTGTTAGTTTTGCATGTGAGAATGTGGTGGTGTTTTCATGAAGGTGCACAGCTGTATAATGACATATTTGTGAGAAAGCGAGAATGGTGATTTAATGACTTTTTTCAATTTTGAGCATTTACTTACTTGTGAGTATTGGTTATAGCCTGGTTCTAGGGGTTCTAGACACTTGCCTTGGATGCTGGTAACAGTTGTGTGTGATATGAGCTGATTTGAAAGAGTATTTTGTACTAATTTTCACATTCAATTTTTTCGTAATTTAGGTCAATTTTCCCCATCAATACTTGTGGTGCAAATATGTGAACTTTTCAATTTCTATCGCACTTTGAGCAATTTTTTCAGCTTGGACCACTCGGTAGACATCGGTGGGGTACAACTATGCTATAAATTCAGGTTTTGAAGCACTTTTTGATCAACTTTTTTGAGAAGTCGAAAAATGCGAAATTTCAGGCAGCCCAGCATCACGCAATTTTTAAATTGCTCCAATCGGGCTCAAAAATGGCAGATCGTTTCAGCGGCTCAAAAAACCTGCAGCGCAAATATTTGCCGTTTTTTGAGCTTTTTTCGCAAAGTTATCACTATTTTCGTGAACTGAACCTGGCTATTTTTGAATCGTCAAATTTCGGGTTGAATAAGTTGTCACTGTTCATACATTATCAATGCTGGATGGTTAAAATGGTAATTTATGTGGCTGGTACTAATGTATATTACTGAATTATAGGGTTTGAAGCTATTTATCGGGTCAGAACAATGATTGTTAGTTCCAAAAAGCTATTTTTCAGGCATGATTTTTCCACTAATTGAGTTTGTTCAAGACATGTGACGGTCTGGTGATGCTCTAGCGGCCTAAATCAGGTGCTTACTATTAGTACTGATATCTGTGGCTATCAGGGGTAGCATTTTGGTGGCTTTGGAGCTGATGAACTTGTGTTCTGTTCCAGTTTTTCTGTGAAATTTGCTAGATTTTTTACTTGTGGTGCGTCATGTTTAGTGCATAAGTTGACATAGATTAAAGGTGATTAATTTTTGACGGTAATTTAGGGTCATTATAGTTAGTACTTTTTTGGTAGCAGCGATTGGTGTGGTTTGGTGCATGATTTGAGGTCATTATTTTGAGTTTTTCACTTTTGAATTTTGGGCTAAATTTGGTCAATTATGTGCGGATTTCGATTTCTTCACTTTTATCAACATTTATGCATTTCTGTGAGATTTTATTTGTTTAGTAGGCTTGGACAATTACTAGGGAGACTGGGTATTGGATGTGGGCTCATAAATCGGCTATTTGATACTATTTCTCGGGTCTAAATCTGGCTCTATTTTGACTAAATTGAGAAGAGTTTGGTAGGCTTCAGTTTTTTGCTATTACTTCTTTTTTTTTAACAATTTTCAATGTTATTGGTATGAGCGTGTAGCGCTTGAGCATGTGGATGCTTTAAGCTGGTAATATCGGGTTTTCGATCAGTATTTCAGATTTTATGAACATGTTTTTGAATTTTCAAAAAGTCTTCAAAAACAGGCAGCCCAGCGTCACGCGATTTTTAAAATGCTTGGATCGGGTTCAAAATTTGTGAATCGCTTTCTCGGCTCAAAAAATCCTCCATTGCGAAAATTTGGACGGTTTCAGCTATTTTTTCTTTAGTTATAACGTTTTTGCTGCAGTGAACCTGGGTTTTTTGAAGAGGCTCAGATAGAAGGTAGGTTATTGGCTATGAGGTTATGAAAAACTTGTTCAAAATAATTCATATGGCTATGGTTGGACTGCTCATGAATAGGGCTAACTGAATTAGTTATAATATTGCACATATTTGGGTATTAAGATGCATTTTTGATCACTTGTTTCAAGAATTGCATTCAGTTTTTTGTGATTGTCTTTTCTCAGCTTGTATTGGCACTAGGGGACTGAGAAATATGGATATTCTGAGAAATATGGATGTGGGAGTGCGGGTGGTATGGTTAATTTTTGTCAGAAGTTGATATTTTTTACTCTAGTGGGAAATAACTGATTTTTTTGGACAAAATTATGACAATTTCAGAGCTTATTTTGGTTTAGTCTTCATGGTTGGTACTGGGGTGAGCTAGGACTGGTTTTGATGGTACTACTAGGCTAATGGATGGTTACACTAGGTTTTTAGGGGGTATAGTTGGCATTAATCGGGTCAGGTGGGGAATAAAATGACAAAATTTCTGAAGCGGTGATTTGAAGCATAAGCGCAATTTTCGTTTTTTTTGTCATTTTTCAACATATTCCTGGAATTAACGGGTTTTTTTGTTGATTGAGGTTGTACCATGTGGGCGGCAGTTGAGAGTAGCTGCTGGGTGCATTTGGGGCAGTTTTTGGCATACTTATGGGGTATAATTTACACTACATTTTTATCAATTTTAACGCACTTTGGTAGGGTTCAGTATTTTTGGCATAACTCAACTTTTATTGATTTTTGGGTACTGGGATGTCACGCGTGAGCACTAGAATGGTCTAGGGCTATAAAATGGGTCAATTGGGGGTTTTTTGTTGGAGTTATCATTGAATTCGAGCGGATTCGAAAAGTGTTAAATTTCAGGCAGCCCAGCGTCACTCAATTTTTAAAGTTCTCCAAATCGCTTCAAAATTTGCATGTCGATTCCACTGCTTGATAACCGCTGCAGAATTTGGTGTGATGGGGCTATTTTTGCAATTTTGTGACTGTTTTTCTGAGGTGAACCTGGGATTTTTGGGAAGGGCAAATTTGGGCTAATTTTTTGGTACCTAGAACGGGTCGGTAGGGGTCAATTATAGCTGGGATCGCTTCTAATGGATAAGGGCTTTCCAAAACAGTAGGAAGATTTTAATCTAGATTCGGATGAGTGGTTCTTGAGATATATCAAAATAACTAGATTTTAAGGTCAAAATTTTTCGAATTTTGGTTGATTTTTGGACTTTAGGACTAAGTTGCTCATGCTTGTTGGGCTTTTGGGGCGAATAGAGGGTACTGCTAGACTGTACTGGGTCTGTACGTGCTAATGAATCTAAATGGTTATAGGTAGAGGGTCGAAGACTTGACATATAAGCTCAAAAACGATGTTAAAATCTAATTTATCATTGCCACTGGCGAGTTTTGGAAGACTTAAGTGTTGGATTCCTGCATCTACTACTATTTCGCTCACAGCTCATAAAGGCTTGCTAATACATATTCGTATGTGGGCTTGTGATAGTATCTACTTTTGGTGACTAGACTGTATACATAACGCTCAAGTTGTGGGTCAAAGTATATTAAAACTGAGCCAATATTTGGTGGATATCTAAGTTTGATTGCACTTGGTGCTGCTGGGTACCTGCTTTTTACTTGTCGGGCTAATCCTTTTGCCATTGCAGGGTCTGTTGATATACAGTGTGCAAAAGAGTGCGGAGAGTGTAAGATATCTGTTGGTGAACTTAGATATGTTGCATTGATTTCTTGACTAAAATGATTTAAATTTTGATTTGATGAGCCTGGTGAAGAGCTTTTTGTTTGAGATCTAGTTACTGGTCTGTTTGCTGAGCGGCTGGGCTTTTTCCCTGAATATTTTGCTATACTTGCTCTAACTTGTTCTAATTTTGTCTCTCTACTTGGTGTATTTGATTGTTTTGATGCTTGTTCAGATGCTTTTATTGCTTCATGTTTTTCTTCTTGTTCCAATCTGGCGCGTGCATTTTTCGGTCTAGGACTGCCTGATCTTCTAACTTGGTTGGTTAGGTAAGGGTTTGTTCTGTCCTCTTTATGCAACATTATTTCTCTTTCTAGTTTAAAGCCGCGTATGTTTTGTTGTTGATAACTCTGGTGATTTAAAAGCACTTTTTTCTGGTTTTCGTTTAGGGTTATAAGGTCGAGCCCTCAATTTTGTTGTGGTTAAAGCAAATTGTTCTTCATGTGTTTCAGGAGGCGATTCAACATCTAATGGTACTATTGCTGGTTGGGACTGTTGAGGAGGTGAAAACATTTCATCATCTGATGAAGATGATAGAGGAACACGAATTTCTGGTTCTTGCTGTCTAATTTTGTCAGCAATTAACGGATCAACCGGTATTATAGCTATTTCTTCAGCGTCTAGGTTCAGGTCAGCTAGACTTTCTTCTCAACTGCTATCTTCATCAAATAAAATTGGAATTGCGTCATCAGACCTCGAAGAATCAAACACCGGAAGATGTACTGGGGCTGTTCGTGGTCTAACTACTGGTGCTACTACCCTTCGTGGTGCCAGTGCTGCTACTGGAGGTGCTATTGCTGCTGCTGGTCCTGCTAATGGTCCACCTAGGGGAACATTTATGGTCACTCTGACTGGGTCTTGTTTCACTGTTTTGGATTGCAGTATCTCCTTTTCTTGTTCGATAATTAATTCCGGAATGTGTTTATCAAATAGATCTGGTTCCATGTGTTTTCTTCTCGATGGACCAGGTTGAAAATTTGCAAGAGTAACGACTTCAAGGTTTTCATATGAGGCTTTTGTTGTCAGTGAGTATAATTACTTGTTTGCTTGATCCCCAAATGTAGTGCGAAAAATAGTCCAGCGCGTAATACAAAGCTAGGAACTCTTTGTAGTAGATTGAAAACTTAAATTGCGTAGCATTAAACAAATCCGATCCAAACGATACGGGAGCGTATATTTTCTCTTCATTCTTTCCAGTTTCATTTACGTAGTCTTCCACTATTAGTACAAAACCTGCACCGTGGTAACTAGCATCACAAAGAATTACATACTGCAAGCCTGGTTTTGGTAATCCCAATGTTACATTTGTCGCTTCCATTAGATCCTTCTTGATTACTTCTAATGCCTTTACATGTTCCTCTGTGGCTTCTATTACTGCATCCTTCTTCAGGAGCTTATAAAATGACCTTAGTTTTTCACCTAGGTTAGGAATGTAAGAGTAACGACGTCAAGGTTTTCAGGGGTTTCGCTTGGCTTAATTGGCTTCAATCTGATGCGATGGACACATTGTGTGTAATTTGTATTTACTTTTCGGATGATATAATTAGAATTAGTAAGGACTTATTCTACTTTATATAGCGGTAGCCATTTCTGAACTTGGGAAGCAATTACAGTTGATTGTTCAAGTAGCTTAGGGTTTTAAATTAAACAAAATGATTTCTCCGGAATGGGTTTTGCTGAAGCTTTTTGGTCGTAATACTTTTTATACTTCAAATATGCTGTTGTAAGTTTTTCCTTGTTTTCTCCAAAAGTTTTTATCATGGCGTCTTGCAGTTCATTTACAAAATCCGAATTTACTGCTACTACATCCATTACCTTTCTGGAGAATCTAATGTCAAGGGGTTTTATTGGTTCTCTGCCATGGAATAAAGTTGAAGGACAACAATTTATTGCTGAATGATATGAAGTATTATGAATGAACGTCGCCAGAGGAACATATTTGTGCCAGTCTTTCCATTGTTCCTCAGTATTAAGCTTAAAAGTTCGCTTTAGTGTTCCATGAGATTGCTCTACTGCTCCAATGGTCTGGGTTGCTATAGTGAGGCATGCTTCAGCTTTATTTCTAATAAACTCGCTAAAGTAAAGTTTGTTCCTAAATCTCTAAGTATTGTTTGAGGAATGTAGCTGTGTTGGAAGAACACCTTTACTAGTTCTCGAGCTACTGTGTCGGCATATCCATTGGTTAATGGAACTGCGAATAGATACTTAGTAACAACATCTATTCCACTCAAAACATACCTAAAATGCGAGGACTTCAGGGGGCCTACTAAGTCGATTTGGAGCATATCGTCTAGATACGATTGTAATGAACTAACTGGTTGCAACTTTGGTGTGATGTGTGTTTTGGGACTCTGTTTATTTGGAGGCAAGTAAGGCACTTTTTAATAAAACTAATGAAGTGTTCAGTGAAGCCTGGGTGGTAAAATCGCTTTCTAAATTCTTGAATTGTTGCTTTTATGCCTAAATGACCAGCTGTTTGTGAATTATGGAGCCTGTAGATAGTCTCTTTCTACAAATGCTTAGGTACACAGAATTGTTTTTGAAGTGTTTTTCCAGTATCATCATAAAAATTCCGGTATAAGACATTCCCTTCAAGAATTAGTCTATTTAAATGTTTGTGATACATTTTTAAGTTTGTTGAAGCGTACTTTAAATCTGGTTGTTGATTGCTTTGCTGAATCCAGCTTATTACTTTTTTAATATCTGCATATTTTTGCTGCTCTTCTGCTAAATTAAGGCTGATTAAATTATTTGTAAGATCTGGGAACTCATCTAATGGATTTGATACTGAATTGAATTTATTTCTAGTTTTCGTTTGAGTTTTAATAGACCTTGTATTTCTGTGATTGGTAATTTAATCTGTTTCTTTTTGTAATCATCATAAACTCCGAGTTTTTTAAGGACGTCAAGTTCAGCACTATTAATTTCGTCGTCGAAATTTTCAATATCAAATAACACATTTAGTTCAATGTCAGGATTCTGGGCTTCTGTGTCTATTTCTATTACTCCGAGCAAATTGTTCTTCATGTGTTTCAGGAGGCGATTCAACATCTAATGGTACTATTGCTGGTTGGGACTGTTGAAGAGGTGAAAACATTTCATCATCTGATGAAGATGATAGAGGAACACGAATTTCTGGTTCTTGCTGTCTAATTTCGTCAGCAATTAACGGATCAACCGGTATTATAGCTATTTCTTCAGCGTCTAGGTTCAGGTCAGCTAGACTTTCTTCTCAACTGCTATCTTCATCAAATAAAATTGGAATTGCGTCATCAGACCTCGAAGAATCAAACACCGGAAGATGTACTGGGGCTGTTCGTGGTCTAACTACTGGTGCTACTACCCTTCGTGGTGCCAGTGGTGCTACTGGTGGTGCTATTGCTGCTGCTGGTCCTGCTAATGGTCCACCTAGGGGAACATTTATGGTCACTCTGACTGGGTCTTGTTTCACTGTTTTGGATTGCAGTATCTCCTTTTCTTGTTCGATAATTAATTCCGGAATGTGTTTATCAAATAGATCTGGTTCCATGTGTTTTCTTCTCGATGGACCAGGTTGAAAATTTGCAAGAGTAACGACTTCAAGGTTTTCGTATGAGGCTTTTGTTGTCAGTGAGTATAATTACTTGTTTGCTTGATCCTCAAATGTAGTGCGAAAAATAGTCCAGCGCGTAATACAAAGCTAGGAACTCTTTGTAGTAGATTGAAAACTTAAATTGCGTAGCATTAAACAAATCCGATCCAAACGATACGGGAGCGTATATTTTCTCTTCATTCTTTCCAGTTTCATTTACGTAGTCTTCCACTATTAGTACAAAACCTGCACCGTTGTAACTAGCATCACAAAGAATTACATACTGCAAGCCTGGTTTTGGTAATCCCAATGTTACATTTGTCGCTTCCATTAGATCCTTCTTGATTACTTCTAATACGTTTGTAATGAACTAACTGGTTGCAACTTTGGTGTGATGTGTGTTTTGGAACTCTGTTTATTTGGAGGCAAGTAAGGCAGTTTTTAATAAAACTAATGAAGTGTTCAGTGAAGCCTGGGTGGTAAAATCGCTTTCTAAATTCTTGAATTGTTGCTTTTATGCCTAAATGACCAGCTGTTTGTGAATTATGGAGCCTGTAGATAGTCTCTTTCTACAAATGCTTAGGTACACAGAATTGTTTTTGAAGTGTTTTTCCAGTATCATCATAAAAATTCCGGTATAAGACATTCCCTTCAAGAATTAGTCTATCTAAATGTTTGTGATACATTTTTAAGTTTGTTGAAGCGTACTTTAAATCTGGTTGTTGATTGCTTTGCTGAATCCAGCTTATTACTTTTTTAATATCTGCATATTTTTGCTGCTCTTCTGCTAAATTAAGGCTGATTAAATTATTTGTAAGATCTGGGAACTCATCTAATGGATTTGATACTGAATTGAATTTATTTCTAGTTTTCGTTTGAGTTTTAATAGACCTTGTATTTCTGTGATTGGTAATTTAATCTGTTTCTTTTTGTAATCATCATAAACTCCGAGTTTTTTAAGGACGTCAAGTTCAGCACTATTAATTTCGTCGTCGAAATTTTCAATATCAAATAACACATTTAGTTCAATGTCAGGATTCTGGGCTTCTGTGTCTATTTCTATTGCTCTTACTGGAATTCTATTTGTTAACTTTAAAGACATTGTCGCAATTTTATCGTTCTCCTTTCTAGAGAGAAAATCTGCTGCATAGTTAGCGCGCCCAGGAGTATGAGCAATTACTATGTTAAAGGCAAGTATTCCGTCTAGACAATTCCAAAGAGATGGCGGTATTACTTTTGACTGAAAGAATTGTATGAGGCTTTTGTTGTCAGTGAGTTTAATTACTTGTTTGCTTGATCCCCAAATGTAGTGCGAAAAATAATCCAGCGCGTAATACAAAGCTAGGAACTCTTTGTAGTAGATTGAAAACTTTAATTGCGTAGCATTAAACAAATCCGATCCAAATGATACGGGAGCGTATGTTTTCTTTTCATTCTTTCCAGTTTCATTTACGTAGTCTTCCACTATTAGTACAAAACCTGCACCGTGGTAACTAGCATCACAAAGAATTACATACTGCAAGCCTGGTTTTGGTAATCGCAATGTTACATTTGTCGCTTCCATTAGATCCTTCTTGATTACTTCTAATGCCTTTACATGTTCCTCTGTGGTTTCTATTACTGCATCCTTCTTCAGGAGCTTATAAAATGACATTAGTTTTTCACCTAGGTTAGAAATGTAAGAGTAACGACGTCAGGGTTTTCAGGGGTTTCGCTTGGCTTAATTGGTTTCAATCTGATGCGATGGACACATTGTGTGTAATTTGTATTTACTTTTCGGATGATATAATTAGAATCAGTAAGGATTTTTTCTACTTTATACAGCGGTAGCCATTTCTGAACTTGGGAAGCAATTACAGTTGATTGTTCAAGTAGCTTAGGGTTTTAAATTAAACAAAATGATTTATCCGGAATTGGTTTTGCTGAAGCTTTTTGGTCATAGTACTTTTTATACTTCAAATATGCTGTTGTAAGTTTTTCCTTTGTTTCTCCAAAAGTTTTTATCATGGCGTCTTGCAGTTCATTTACAAAATCCGAATTTACTGCTACTACATCCATTACCTTTCTGGAGAATCTAATGTCAAGGGGTTTTATTGGTTCTCTGCCATGGAGTAAAGTTGAAGGACAACAATTTATTGCTGAATGATATGAAGTATTATGAATGAACGTCGCCAGAGGAACATATTTGTGCCAGTCTTTGGTGTGATGTGTGTTTTGGAACTCTGTTTATTTGGAGGCAAGTAAGGCAGTTTTTAATGAAACTAATGAAGTGTTCAGTGAAGCCTGGGTGGTAAAATCGCTTTCTAAATTCTTGAATTGTTGCTTTTATGCCTAAATGACCAGCTGTTTGTGAATTATGGAGCCTGTAGATAGTCTCTTTCTACAAATGCTTAGGTACACAGAATTGTTTTTGAAGTGTTTTTCCAGTATCATCATAAAAATTCCGGTATAAGACATTCCCTTCAAGAATTAGTCGATTTAAATGTTTGTGATACTTTTTTAAGTTTGTTGAAGCGTACTTTAAATCTGGTTGTTGATTGCTTTGCTAAATCCAGCTTATTACTTTTCTAATATCTGCATATTTTTGCTGCTCTTCTGCTAAATTAAGGCTGATTAAATTGTTTGTAAGATCTGGGAACTCATCTAATGGATTTGATACTGAATTGAATTTATTTCTAGTTTCCGTTTGAGTTTTAATAGACCTTGTATTTCTGTGACTGGTAATTTGTTCTGTTTCTTTTTGTAATCTTCATAAACTCCGATTTTTTTAAGGACGTCATGTTGAGCACTATTACTTTCGTCGTCGAAATTTTCAATACCAAATAACACGTTTAGTTCAATGTCAGGATTCTGGGCTTCTGTGTCTACTTTTTCTGCTCTAACTGGAATTCTATCTGTTAACTTTAAAGACATTGTCGCAATTTTATCGTTCTCCATTCTAGAGAGAAAATCTGCTGCATAGTTAGCGCGCCCAGGAATATGAGCAATTACTATGTTAAAGGCAAGTATTCTGTCTAAACAATTCCAAAGAGATGGCGGTATTACTTTTGATTGAAAGAATTGTGTGAGGCTTTTGTTGTCAGTGAGTATAATTACTTGTTTGCTTGATCCCCAAATATAGTGCGAAAAATAGTCCAGCGCGTAATACAAAGCTAGGAACTCTTTGTAGTAGATTGAAAACTTTAATTGCGTAGCATTAAACAAATCCGATCCAAACGATACGGGAGCGTATGTTTTCTTTTCATTCTTTCCAGTTTCATTTACGTAGTCTTCCACTATTAGTACAAAACCTGCACCGTGGTAACTAGCATCACAAAGAATTACATACTGCAAGCCTGGTTTTGGTAATCGCAATGTTACATTTGTCGCTTCCATTAGATCCTTCTTGATTATTTCTAATGCCTTTACTTGTTCCTGTGGTTTCTATTACTGCATCCTTCTTCAGGAGCTTATAAAATGACATTAGTTTTTAAACTAGGTTAGGAATGTTATTACGGAAGAATTGTGTGAAGCCGATTAATCGTTTTACTTGTTTTGTTGTTTTCGGCATTTTGAATTTATCAAGGAATTTAGTTATTTTCGACTTTTCAGGTGATATTCGTTCTGCACTAATGTTATTTCCAAGGAATTTCATTTTATCTGTTGCTATTTCACACTTTTCAGGTTACAATTTTAGTCCGGATTGACGTATACAGATAAATATTGCCCGTAAAGAGGGTACCAATTTTTCAAAATTCGTTACTGCATTTCCAATATCATCCATAAACTGGGTACAATTTCCTGAGGCTAAGCATGGGTCCAATTAATGTCTAATAAAGGAGCTGAATCCGGGTACTGACTTATTTTATCCTTGGGCAAGACATTTATAAGCATAGGTTCCCGAAGAAAAGTTAAACGCTAGCAGTTGCACTGGTACATCGTCTGTCATTTGCACACAGTGATATGCTTGAACAATCAAGTTTCATAAATAGCTTTTTCCTGGCAAAGTAGTTTATTGCATCACTTTTATTCGATTGCATCACTCTTATTCGATTGCATCACATAATCGTTTTTCAACAAATTTTTTACTTTTCTCAAGTCAATTAACAGTCTAATCCTTCCTGAATTTTTCCGTTGTGCGAAAAGGGGACTACTATATCTTGATTGAGACAACGTTGTTATCAGTCCATAGTAATGCATTAATGTTAGTTCTACTTGTAGCTCTTTTCTCAGAGGGATAGGCGTTGGAGGCCTTGTTCATAAATTGGTATACTTCTTTCTGGAGTTAACTTTTTTTAAAAATCTGTATTATATCCGACGTCAAATCTGTGTTTTGCAAAGGTATCACTGAATTCAATTAATAGCTCGCCTACTACATTTTTTTGCTCATCATTGAGGGCCGATTTCTCCCACGAAAATTTGCTCAAGAAGGTGATTTTATCCTGATGATTGCCCTTTGGGTCTATTTTTTTCCATTTCTTGCAGTTTTAACAGTTGCTCAAAAATTTCTCTGCAATGGCGAAAAATTTTTCGGGTCAGGGTATGTTTCAGGCGTTGGGAACCAAAACTTTTCATATTCTGGGGCTGGTTTTGCTGGTTGAGTTTTTCTTTTTGGGGTATCTGTGACTTGAATTAGTTGATTTATTTCTGTTATATAATTTTCACTCATTTTGCAACATTTATTAACTGTTGATCTACTTCTAACAATTTTTCAGCTTGATCTGATGTTAAAAACGAGAATTTGGCTATTTCTTCGCCTTTATTTATAGTAACTGGCTGTTCAGTAATGTTCAGAACGTAGATGTAAAGAATGTTATTTTCAGCAATTTTACTTAAAGAAGACGTTAGTATTACTTCGCTATCTTTTTCAAAGATTTCATTCGGAATTTTTAACCCACAAAGATCATTGAATAATTCTAGTTGATCCTGAAGCTTGCATACTAGTACTGCTTGTTGATTTGGCTGTAATACTTGTTTTTTCTGTGTATAGACAAATTTTGTACGCTTTACTTCTCTTCTGGGCTGCTTTTCTGGCTTTATTTCATTTATTTGCAGAGTTTGGTCAGAGAATTTAATGTAGCTTTGTCCTGGGCAGATGCTAACTTTATGTTTAACAAGGAATGGTTTGCCTTATATCACGGGAGTTGTGACAATTAATACAAGGAAGTCTTCTGTGAATGTTTGTGTGCCCAATTTAAATGTAACTTTTATTGCTTTATCATTTTTAACTATATTTCCGTTTGCCATTTTAACTTTATCTGGACCAGGCTCTTCTATTTATCTTATTGAATTGATATTTGTGTCAATAAGTTCCTTGTAAAACTCTCGGCTTATCACGTTTGTAAATGCTCCTGTATCAACTAGTGCGCTTCTATCTAATTCTCCATTAAATTTAACTTCAACGTAGGATAATGTTCTGCCTAAAAGTGGGACAATGCTGAATAATTGCTGAACATGTGATGCTGGCTTTGGTGCGGGTTGAGGTACTTGTATTGGGAATTGTACAGATTTGCTCACTTTACTTTTGTTACTATTTCTTTTGCGTTTTCTACGCTTTTTTTATTATTTTCGTTATAAACTGGCTCTATTAATTTATCTTAAGTAGCACTAGACGTGCTTTCGTTATAATGGTTAACTGAGTTTTTATAACTTTTATTTGGTTTTTTAAAGTTGGGTGGCTTTATTAGTTTTTCTGTTGATTAAATGGGTAATTCATACCTCTCATATTTCTATTCTGAGGTACACTTGCACCATTAAACTGGTTTGCTTGTTGACTACCGTATCGGTTTTGTACTGAAACTGGGCTATCATAAACTATTTCCTGTCGAAAACGGTTTGCAGGAGTATTTTTGTTGGGAACCGATAAGCTGGTCTATTAAAATAAGCTGGGTGAACAAATGGGGGGCTATCTGAAGGTTCAGTCCAATAATTCCGAGTTTGTGGCTGTTCGTTGTAATAAAATGGTCTATGGGCGTTAAATTGTGGTCTAAACTCTCGGTAATTATTAGCACGGGGGGCATACTGTTGCTGGGGCTGATAGTTTTGCGATAATTGACGATAAGTGGGTTGATATTGACGGTAATTTGGTTGATAATTTTGGTATTGTGGGCGGAAATTTTGTCTATAACTTTGTCTGTAGACTTGCTGTGGGTAATGTGGTGTGAAAATTGTTACTGGGCCTTGTTCTGATGGCTCATTTTTTGGTGCTACTTTCTGTTCAAGTTTCTGCTCAAGTTCTTTCTGATTATTCGAAATAACGGTTATTGCTTTTGACATTTTATCTGTTTGATTCTGTTATTTCATTAAATCCGTCGTCTAAATACTCTTCTCTGTTACACATCTCCCTTATTGCAATTTTTTGGCTAGCTAAGGTGCATAATTGATCAATTGTATCAGCATCTGGCCTTTCTAAGAGCTTAGGCTGAAGCCAATTTGGCTTAGGCTTAATAAAGAAGCGCTTTATTTGTTCGTTTTTTTTTCCATTTTCTGACGTTTCAAGGGCAGAATCTCTTGCTGCTGTCTCTCTCTCAAATCTACGGGCTTCAGCATCTCCTCCTGCTGCTGGCGCTACTACTATTTCAGGTCGTGGATATGCTTTTTTTGCTTCTGTTCTTAACTTTACTAAGAAAATTTTCACTGTATCAGTTTTTTGGTTAAACTTTTGGTTCTCTAACTTTATGATTCTGATCTCTCTCAAGTTGTCTTGTGTAAATCTATTTCTTAGAGCTGTCATACTGTCTGCAAAAATTAATCTGGTGGCCGCTGGTAGTGTTAAGACGTATCTTAAAGCATCTCCTTTTAAATGTAATTGCAAAAAATTCGCTTGTTGCGCGGCTGCGATTGCTGCGACTCCGATTGCGCCTGTTATTAACTTTTCAAACTCGTTGAAATTGTTCGTTTCTGATCCAGGGAAGGGTGTGATAATGATTTGCATGTGTGCCATTTTGTTTTTTACCTGTTTAGATTATATACTTTTCGTTCAATCAGTCTTATTTTTGTTCTAAGTAATTAAATAGCACACTTAACTTTACTTAATGGGGAGATTAATTGGTTAAAAGAGACGAAAGAAGTTAAATGAGTAGCACAAGAAATCAGAAAAGAAACTACTGAAACCATTCGGTCAGAAAATAATAAAGATGGGCTGCTTATGGACCTGTGCCTAAAGCTCCGGTCGAATCGTCAGACTTATATCGTTGAAGCCGCATGGGCCGCCGAAGTCTCACCTCTAAAGAGTGCCCCGAAGTCTAGGAAAATTCGTGGGGACCACGACCGCCCAAGCCTTGTAGAGGGTGCACTCAGATAGATAGGCAACAGCATAACGAACGAAGTCACTGTTTGATTCATTAACCTCCGGAGCTGGCTGGGGAAATTAAATATAATTGTTTTATTTTTTCTGTTTAAACTTTTGTTTTGCCCTCTTTTAGTTATGGTTTCAATAACTTAGCTTATTCTGATGTTATCTGATAATCGGCAATGATGTTGTTAAGATTATTATCTTTGTCTGTTTGAAGTTTGTTACGAATAAGGCCAAATTTGCGAGCTTTTTGATTTAAACTCTTTGCTGTCCAATGAATTGCAGCACGTTTTTCATCTTTATCTAGCACATAAATTACGATGGATTTATAAACTGAAGAGGAGAAAGCGGTTACTATCTGAGCTTGTGTTTTTTACTGTTTTGTGTGTAGTTAATATTATTTCCTTCAATATGTTGAACAAAATTGGGGGAAGCGCGACGATTATTAATAGCGGGGAGAATTTGTTCTTTATAAGCTGACATAAATAAAGCACCAAAATTAATTTTACAGATTCATTTACTCACAATATCCTTGTTTGCAAAAACCCTGTGTTGTTTTTGTCCGTTTTGGCGGCTGTGGTTGAGTTTGTTACAGTTGTCCACTCAAGCACTTTTGAATTATTGTTGCATTTAGTCCACAGAGACACAAACACAGTCTACACCCATTCTTTCCGTTGTTACTGCTTTTTACATATCGTCTTGCTGGCAAAAAGGTGTGCTGGGTGCTGGATGCTGGCTGAAGATTCTTGAGGTAATGAAGTGGAAGAAATTAAAGGAAACTTCGAAAGAAGAAAAGAAGTGTCGAATTTATCAAAGAAATAATCGAAATTTCGGTCCGTTAAACTGGGAAAAAGTTAATAACTCCTGTCACCATATTACGCACTGACTTTTAGTGTCTTTCTCGTGGTGTTAATGAGGTTAATATTTGAATCAAATAATAGGAATATTTATCATTTTACAAGGACTTAATTTGATGTTTCACAGTGCGGTTTTTAGCGGATATATTTTGAATTAACTTAGCTAGTAATAGCCTTTTATTGAGCAGTTCGCATGCGTGATATACCTACTAACTGCCGTAGGTTTTAGAGCTTTTTTGGCCGCAATATAACACTAAAGAAGCCTGTTCTAACTTAGTTATTTTGTGAAGAATTTCCAGTTCAATCGTTAATTATTTAATCATAAATTATAACAAAGTTTTCAGAGATAGAATAAGAAGTTTCAAGGTTATCGTTGAGTTCGAATGGCAACTGATAGTCAGGCTGTTTCTCCGGTGTTCTGGTGATCGTCGTTCCGCAGGGTGGTCCCTTGAGTTGTATTGGTCCTTCGTAAAAATTTACTGATCTACAAGTTGGGCAATTTCCGGCTTTTGTACGTCTCTCGATGTTTGTTAAATACATATACAATTTCCGTATTAGCACCTGCTTTATCAGAATAATTACTTCACCAAGTACATAGTTTCTCATGAATTTATTTACCAATAATGCGAATTTATCATTAGGGAACTGAAAAATGTAAATATTGAGTCTTTTAGGCACTTGATATGTTTATCAGTAAAACTGTCAATCTGCGGTTGTTTTTCATAAACATAAACAAATTAGAGTTTACATGCCTAGATGGAAAATACTGGCTATATATGGCCTTGAGATGTATTTGAATATGAACTAAATTAAAGCACTTATTTTTGGATATTTAAAGGAAAACCATCACGTAACTATGAGGGACGAAATAGGGACGTGACAGTTACTAATTGCTTTGAAACGAAATTTTCTGCAATTATATTAGTCCTGTGGTCTTTTTTATGAGATTTTTTTGCTCGACTGACTTTTTGTCTGACCCTTTCAAGTTTTCGTCTTCAAAAACGTGATTAACAGGTACAGTCTAGAGAGCCTTAGGCGGCTGATGAGCTGTTCTGGAGCCTTAAGCCTTACTAGTCTCTAAGTATGCGATTCAACGAAGGTTTTGATGAGACAGCTTCATGGTGTTAAGGGCGAATGTTAATCTTGAAAGTTTGCCCTCCTCACTCACTCCTTACCCCAACACTCCCCGGGACTAAGCACCATTTGAATCACCTCGTTCAGCCCTACCACCCCCTCCCCTCCCAAAGCTTGACCCCTCCTCCTCCATTTTAAATCTTGAGTAGACTTGCTTTGTTATCAGTCTGTATGATAGTATGCTCTTATTGAATCAAATGCATAGTTTTCTCAGTTTTTGTTTCAGCATCTTTATTTTATAAATTGTACCCATACGAAACCGTTTTTGGTGTTTTTTTTGATATTTTTCAAATTTTTTTGCTTTCGATTTTTGGTTTTGTTCTTACTATTTTTTAAAATATTTTGTCCGCAACCCCACAATCTACTATTTGGCAACTTCTCTCTTTGTATCTCGAAATTGTCTATGATGAGTTGTTTGCATAATCTTATGTAAACAACTGTTTTATGTGCTTTTATTTGGGTGAGTAAATTGATTTTCAAAATTTGAGATTTCTCAAGATTTTTTGATTGACATTAATTTCTATAATAAAATTTTTTTGATGTTGATGGATAGAATATTACGACACTAGTGTTTGAAGTGAATGATATTGTTTTTTTTGTAAAGTTTCCCGGTGTCAGGTTTTGGTAATAATTGTTTAGGCCCAATCTGTATTCTCTTTGCTTTTTGCTCTTTTTTCTTATCAACTATATTTTTGCATTGAACGAATTCTTTTCATCAAAAATCTGTGCAAAAAAAGGAGCAAAGTCTATTACAGTTTTCGAAATCTGATGCCAAAATCGAAGTCTCTTGTTTTCTTGGTTCCCGAAAATTAGTGCTGAATTTTAAATTAAGTTCAGCTGGTAAGAAAGTTGGCTACCGTATGTCTTCCCAATACTTTACGGTTCTGTTACAGAGTTTCCATTTTGTTAGACGGATTTTTTCGTGACAATAGTTGTCCCGGTCAAATTTTGGGGGCTCAGTTTGACCATCTTGATATTTTTGGCAGTACAGCTTAAACTGATATAGTTCTAATAATCCAATTGTTGCGCTTTCATAATCTCATGGAAAGTTTTGTGAATTTACCAGGGAAACTTTTCCCTCAAGATATAGTTGTTTCTCCTTCTGCGTGATGTCGCATTTGTTTTTTCATTTTCGATTGTTTCAATGATGTCAATGCTGAAATTTTCCTTGTTACGACAGTGGTCTTAACTTGTGTCAATTTTTGAAGTTAATTTTGATGAGTCAAAGTTTGGACGAATGATAATGCTATGACTGTTGATTGCAATGACTGTTTTGTTGTTCAGGAAGGTCCGGCTTTTCGAGTCGGTTCCGGATTTCTTCCGGCTATGTTTGTAGTTAAGTTTATCTTTTTAAGGCAAAATTTTGCTAGACCAATTTGAATTATCCATAACATCTCTCGATCTTGACTTCCTCATTTTTTTCGTGGTCCAAAATGCTCGACTGGCAGTTTACTAAACGACGGTTTACTGCTAAAAGTCAAATGAAAAGTACACCAAGGTTGTTTTGCGTTCTCGACGTATATCATGAAAGTGTTTTGTTTGTAAAACGATATATCAACATCACAAATTGCTCTCAGTGCTACGAGGTTTGTAGCTTTTTTATTAGTCATGTTGGAATTTTTAACGCAATTTTTCGTACTACCAACTTTTCATCTGACCATCGAGCTTGCATGATTTATGAAATGAGAAACGGAATAAACTGGTAAAGCCCAAGAACATGTTAATTCGGATATTGTGCAGCTCCCACCTGTGGTCAAAGTGCTTTTCGTCCAGTTTTATTCGGTTGTAACTTGAATTTTCCCACCCTCTACTACCCTCGAACCAACTTAATGTTTTGATTGGGATATGATAACAAAACCTAATGGCGTCCTTTGCATTTATTGCTCCAATAACTATGTGAAAATATTGTACTGGTCACCATTACATTTGTTATTTACCAAAAATTTTCCAACTTGATTGCTAAATTCTGGAAATGGAGAAGAAACTTTTTAACTATTTAACACGGCAACACTTTTCATACGGAAATATGACCTTGTAGCTGTTTCAGTGACGTTGCAGCCCTGAAAGTCAGCCAAGTTCTTCAGAAGTGCTTTGTAGATGTGGACGAGGAAGGCACAGAGGCTGCGGCCATCACCGTGGTTAAATGTGTCCCATATTGTGCTAGTTTTTATGAGGACGAGCCCATTAAGTTTCATATAACTTCACCTTTCCTTTTCTTCATTCGACATGTTGACACGGGTATTGTCCTATTCAGTGGTTATGTGAAAGATCCCTCTGCTTAGATAGAGAGGAGCATAAATCTTAAAGATAGAAAGTGAAAACAAAATTTAAAAAAATTCTACCTAAAATTTATCAATAAGCTATTAAAATTTTCAGATATTTATCTTTCATTGTGCCTTCCGGTATTCATTTCATCTATACTGTGAAGAGGACGTGAATTAGATATGTTTTAAGAATCGTTGCGAAACTATTGGTTGACAGCTTTGCGAGCTTTAATTATTCAGAATCTAAAAATGAACTTTAAATTTACAACTGCGCATGATTTCTTCTATTGGTGCTTAAAGAACAACCGTTGGTGCTTTCCTATTACAATATTAATCAATTAGTGCCACATTGTAGTTTTTAGCCAAGTAAAACGTGCTTAGAAATGCTTATATAAATGAATGAATAACAATACGAAGTCAATATTTCGACTCCTGTCGGTTTTTAGTAGCAGCTGCCGAGCAAATCTTGGCCATAATTTGTCCTTTGGATATGAAGATGAAAGAAATTATGTTTTGATTGGATTAAATAAATTTTCGAAGTTATTGTCATGTCTACTTGAATTTCCTGGCCAATGTACGGAAAGGAAGATTTCAATAATTTTTCTGTTTTTTTGGAATCGGGTTACCTAAACGTGTCCCCACTTTCATTATTCATTCACCACTTACGAGGGAATTTAGTAACGCAAGACGTGAAAATAAGGTACTTATATTATGAAAAGGGCTTACATTTTGTCACGAGTATTCTATGATAAGGACAACCCAATTTCACAGCTTTGAACGTGTAATTGATAAAACTTTATTGCCCGCATTTTATTTGTAATTACTTGAGACTCAGTTCGAAAACTTAATTGTACGTGTAATCGAAAAACTGCTAATTGTCCGTTGTTAGTTCGCAATAAGTATTGAGAGGGAAATTCCTGAAATTAATCACCGCTCGAATTTACTTTCATTTGGGTCGAATTGACACTAGCTAAGTTATTTGGATAAAGTTACTTATAATGTGGAAACTAGTGACTCATGGCGTGGAATTGTGTGACGAAAGATTGTCCCATGTTTTCACGCTAACGCCAAAAACACGCTTTGTGAAATGCGAGAGCATGTATAGTCAATTTTAAAGAAAGTTTGAACAAAATTAACCTTTTGTCACTCGTTTTCACATACACACTTGTCATTCTAATCTTAGAACATGGGTCGTGAAAAAGCCCGACAAATTTGGCGACGCAATAACTGATCATTTTCAAGCTTGATTCCATAGTATTTCCGCGAGTTTCACACCCAAAAATTTGTCAAAGAGGATGATTTTGATTTTATAGCTGCATATAGAACGGTTAATATCTAGATTTCCTTGAGTTGCGGCAAAATGAACTCTTTTCTTCTGGGTTTCGTCCTGTCCGATTGGATTTTTATCGGGAGCAGTTTTTTGGAAATTATTACATAGTTCATGGATGAAGTTCTCGTTGACGAGACCACATCCAGTCTGTTGGCTATTTAGCAGTCAAATGCACCCCCTTATGAATTGTGTTTACAGTCGTTTCGAATTTAGATAAGCCGTCTGATAACAATAGGTAATGTGATATGGCCTGGATAGGGTCGCGGCCTACAGGTAGTCTTCTCTAGTATGATTAGTTTTCTTTTTTTAATAGCCGCACAGCGATAGCTGGGGCTATTATTGGCCTTCTCTTGGTTTTTTTACAATTCAAAGAATTTGAATTGTATTGGGGCGCTGTCTTTTTTTTAAGATCTGTTCACACATTTTCATGATTTCTGAAGTCAAATTGGAGTAGTGATTTTAGTCACGCCGAAACAGGAAGTGGAGCGAAAAAGCGAGTGGTTTTGCGGCTTGAAATTTTTTCGCTCTAAATTTAAAATAGAGTGAGAAAACGGTGTTTGAACAAAAATTCGCTTTATCGCTAGTGGTTTTTTTGTTCACATGCGGCAATATCACTTTGATTTTTACTGTTTTTTCTATTTTTTGGATCGGATTTTTTTCTAAATGGTTTTCCCAACCCATTCATAGTCCGTTCAAGGTCTAGTTTTCTGTTTAGTCAATGAAAATTCTTTGAATTGTACGTCAGGACTTGTCCTGCTATGTTTTTTTATTTCGTCATGATTTTTGTTACGACCATATGGCGTCACAGCCAGTTTTTGTTCATTCGTTCATGCAATTTCAACTGAATTGCATGCGTGACATCCTTTTTCGCTCTTAGTGGAGCGAGTTTTTTTGTTCATGCGCGTGATTAAATTTTTGGTCACACTTGACTTACCTCACTCTCAAAAATGACTTCCTCACTTTGAAATTGACTTTTATTTACTTTAATTCACAGAGATAAGGTCAATTGGGTGTCTGTTACTCTGAGTGAAGGTTCTTTGAGAGCAGCTAATAGAGGCAGCAAAAACTTATACATATTTTTAATTAAAATATAACAGATCAGCCTTCAATGAAAAGACAAATTTTTTTGGTCTGTCTTTTTTACTGTATTTTTAGACTACCGATCTACGAATCTATTGCGGCTATTTTCTGGCAATCTGCCAGCTATGTTTGGTAATTTTGTACGGTTTTTTGATAAAGTATCACTTTAAATAAATTCTCGTTTCTCACAAAATAGAACACTGATCGTTCCAAAAGGTTGTCTTACGAGAGATGGCTGAAGACTTGATGTCGTTGACTATCTTTTGGCTCTGATGGTAGCTTCGTTTTTTAAATGCAAATTTTTATTCAGATCGAAAATTTTTGTCACAGTTTTTAATTTATAAAACCACAGTTGAAAGTTTTGGTTTCACCAATGAAGTCTTCCGCGCAATAAAGCGAGAACATTCTGCCATGAGCCATAAGAATGTTGAACCAGTTGCGTTTATTGATCGCAAAACACATGCTACGTGCGAGCAACTTCGCAACCTCTAGACCAATCTTTCAAATCAGCTGATGATTTTGGGCAACTGTTCAAGTGCTATATGAAACAAAATGAGATTCCAAAAGGGTCGTTCAATTAGCTTGTTGTTGGCTCAGGTTGGCGATAAACTAATTGGCAATTAAGACCGCGAAGATGACAACTTTCTTTCGAAATCTGCATTGAAGATGTCCAAGGTGATTTTCGAGAAGGTGGGCCTGAAGAGCAATTCTGTTCTATCTGCGACAATCAATGAGGCTTGCCTGAAAGTCTGCAAAGAAAGGTGGCCCTACTGGACGAAATGAAATCAGGGGTCCACTTCTCTTCAAGCTGCTGCAGATAGAAGCATCGGGGTCATCTTTCAACGGCTCTAATTCTACAAACCATTCTCTAAATCTGGTAGTGGACACGAAGCACACACACTAAACGTAAAATATGGCACGTAAGAAAAACAAAAAAGATATGGACTGGCTCCAGTGAACGGCGAACGTGGCCAAGCGAGTTCTACAGACTTGAGAGTTTCCGTGAGTTTCGCATCGGCGAACAGTCGGACACTTGTGGAAACAAAAGTAATCGGATGCCATGCCACAGATGGCGATGCAACCCTGGACAATGCCTCTAGCGGGGTCAGATCTGAAAACAATACAGGAATGAGTGAGTCTCATTATACTTGAATCTTTTGATCCCTTAGAGGACAGTGAAATCAAAGCGAGTAGCAAAGATATCCGAAAGAAAAAGTCCAACAGTTATTTTATAATGAGCTCTGCTTGATTGAATTTTTAAGTATGCGTCAATAAAGTGGAAGTTTAAAAATTCTTGTGCATCTTACAAACCTAGTTTTGCTTGCAGAAGAAAATATCAGTTTAGGTGTTTTAAAATTATTTGAATCAATAAAAGCTTGAACCAGTGTTGATACCGCTAAATCAATAATGAATTAAATCGACCTGTTTCATTTACTTCATTGTTTAGATGCGCACTTAAAATTCGATGTTTTTTTTGAATAGCTGCGTATAAAAAGTTTGAGATTTGGTTCAGCTGCGGCAATATGACCGGTTTTCTTCTGGGTTTTGTCCTGTCGGATTTGATCAGGAGTCTTTTTTTTTGAAGAGTAATGCATAGTACTAAGATGAGGTTCTCGTTGAAGAGAACCCATTGTGTCTGTTGCGAGTATATAGCAATCAAACACACACTCTTACTAATCGTGTAGACAGTCGTGTTGAACTTAATGGAGCAATCTTTCAAAACAGCTAATGATTTTGATGATCTTCTGTTCAAATGCTATATGAAAGAAAATGAGAACCCCAATTGCGTTTTGTGTCTTGTGAGTGTTTTTTATGTATGTCTTTGCTTAAGCATGGATGTGATGGAGAAACGAAAGAAGAACCAGGTCGCGCTCTGTTCTCATCTCAGGCGAGTTCTGGAAGCGAAGCTATTGACCTCATGAAAAGTCTCAGAGGTTATTGTGATTCCAATTTAATGCTGACGATCTGGAACGGGCTTTTTTGCGGTAGTTGTGAAACCATTAACAATTTTTATTTATTGCCTTTGAACGAAATTCATAGCAATTATTGTAAATCATTGCAATTATGTCTTTTTTACTACTCGAAGAGGAGTATTGGTTAGCTTAAGGTTTTTTTACAGGAAGTACTATTTGTTCAAACGGCGTTTTGACCTAAAAGCGAAAGTGAGTAAAATTGCCATGTAAACTTATTTTTTCTGAGCGAGAGAAGTCCTGCACTGCGTTGAGTGAATGACTTCGACTTGAAAATTTAATTTTTTTTGAGAGAGTGGTGCATATAGACGACAGCTTTTAGCGTGTTTTCGTCAATTTGGCCCAATTTGTTGGTGGTAAATTGGGTTTTTTGTAGAAATAAGTTCTCATCGATAATGCATGAATATGTTGCCTACTAAAATTGCTACCAATTGCGAGCCTAATAATGCGTTCCAAGTTAAAAATTGTTTGAGCCTCAATCGCTCAATAATTAAAAATGGTTAATAATGGTTAATAATGGTTTTTCAATGTGATTTTTAATCAGAACTTCCTATTTGATTTTATTTTATTTTTCAAAAGTTGCGAATTAGTTTTCTTATGTAAATTTTACAATGTCTGTGTTCTCCACACAGACATATAGTTTTCCAACATGTAGCATGTATTTTTCCAACAATCTTCTAAGGTTTTTGGTTTTATTGGCCCTGCTTTTATTAGTTTTAAAAGTGTGTATTTAAACTAACAATTTTAACTTAGATTATGACTTGATAAATTTATGGTCCATTGTTTAGTTTATCGCGTTCATAGGGATTTCAAACTACAACTACTGCTTAAGGTTTATTTTGTTATTGAATGATTACTGCTTTTATATTACAAATTGGCGTTTTTAATTAGAAAATTTTCGAATGTTGATAAATTTGGTTGCAATTTTTTTTCTGGCGGTTTTTGAGTTTTCCTTCAAAAAAGAATTTTTGACAGCTTAACATAGCTTGCAGTTTGCCGCTTGGGCCTTTTGATGTTTCCAATTTCGTAATGTAATTTTTGGCTGGCATTAAATTCAGGAGTATTGGGTTTGTTCGATTTTTTAAGTTCAATTGGTTTTTTGGTTTTTTTTTTTCAAGTTTTGACCTAATTTTTAGTTTTAGTAGGTAAGTAAGTACCAGATAATTTAAAAAGCGTCTTTTCAGAGAGACGGCCCTTTGAGTCGTCTCCGGAATTCTTTTGGCTATGTTTTTTTGTTCAAATTTTTCGCTGGACCATTTTGCCCTTTTCTTCTAGGACTTTGACTTCTCAATTCTTTGACATCTCAATTGACTTTTTCACGCTTTTCTTTAATTCTCAATTGACTTTGACTTCTCAATTGAGTTTCTTACGCATTCGTTCTTCATTTTTGAGTGATCTCTGTTGGTCTCACTCCGAAGTAAAGCTTCTCAGACTTTCAATTTATTGAAGTTTATTTGGTTTTTCAATAGGCGCATTTGTTACTCATGCTCTACAAAATATGGAAGTATAGTTTATTCTACTTTTTGCCGCATTTGATGATCTGAAATTGCTTTTAATTTTTTTTGTTTATTTTCTAGTTGTCTGGCTTTCAATTTGCTGAAGTCTATTTTGTTTTTCAATGGGTGCATTTGTAAATAGTGATCCACAAAAGAATCAAGTATAGTTTCTTACTTTTTGCTCACTTTTTCGGGTTTTTGAATTTGATTTAAAATTGCTTTTGAATTTTTTTGTTTATTTTCAAGTTCTCATCCTTTCAGTTTGTTAAAGTCTGTTTGCTTTTTGAATAGGTGCATTGGTAAAACCTGGTCTAAAAAAGAATGAAGTATAGTTTTTCTACTTTTTTGCTCATTTTTTGGTTTTCTGATCTGAAATTGCTTCTGAATTTTTTTGTTTACTATATCTCTGCCTTTCAATTTTTGAAGTCTTTTGGGTTTTTTGATAGGTGCATTTGTAAAAAGTGATCCACAAAAGAATAAACTATAATTTCTTACTTTTTTCCTCAATTTTTTGGGTTTCTGATCTGAAATTGCTTTTGAATTTTTGTTTACTATATCTCTGCTTTTCATATTTCTTGAAGTATTTTGGGTTTTTTAATAGGTGCATTTGTAAAAAGTGATCCACAAAAGAATAAAGTATAGTTTCTTACTTTTTTGCTCAATTTTTTGGGTTTTTTTGATATGATTTAAAATTGCTTTTGATTTTTTTTGTGTATTTTCAAGTTCTCAGCTTTTCAGTTTATTGAAGTCTATTTGGTTTTTGAATAAGTGCATTTGTAACTCGTGCCCCAAAAAAGAATGAAGTATAGTTTTTCTACTTTTTGCTCAGTTTTCGGGGTTTCTAATATGAATTAAAATTGCTTTGGAATTTTTTGTTTATTTTCAAGTTCTCAGCTTTTGAGTTTATTGAAGTCTATTTGATTTTTGAATAGGTGCATTTGCAAATGGTGATCTACAAAAGAATGAAGTATAGTTTTTCTACTTAGTTGCTCATTTTTGGGGTTTTTTATATGGTTTAAAATTGATTTGGATTTTTGTTCTTTTTCAAGTTCTCAGACTTTCAGTTTATTGAAGTTTATTTGGTTTTTGAATAGGTGCATTGGTAACTCATGCTCTACGAAAGAAGGATGTATATTTTTTCTACTCTGTGCTGATTTGTTGGGGTTTCTGATTTGATTTGAAGTTGCTTTGAAATTTTTTGTTGACTTTCAAGTTCTCATACTTTCAGTGTATTGAAAAATATTTAGTTTTTGAATATGCGCATTTGTAACTCATGCTCTGCAATACCATGAAGTATAAGTTATCCTACTTTTGTCCTACAGTTTAAGGCGTTTTTCATGATTTAAAATTGCTTTAGATTTTTTGTTTATTTTCAATTTTTCAGACTTTCAGTTTATTGAAGGTTATTTGGTTTTTGAATAGGAGAATTTGTACCTCATGCTCAACAAAAGAATGAAGTATAGTTGTTTTTATTTTTTCGCTCAATATCTGGTTTTGTGATGATCTGAAATTGGTTTTGATTTTTTTGTTTATTTTCTATTGTTTTGCCTTTCACATTGTTGAAATCTGTTTGGTTTTTGAATAGGTGCATTTGTAAAAGGTGATCCACAAAAGAATAAAGTATAGTTTCCTACTTTTTGCTCAGTTTGTTTGGGTTTTGGGATATGATTGAATTTTTTTGTTTAATTTCAAGTTCTCAGCCTTTCAGTTTGTTGAAGTCTATTTGGTTTTTGAACAAGTGCATCTGTAACTCGCGCTCAACAAAAGAATGAAGTATCGTTTTCCTACTTTTTTGCTCCATTTTTTGTTTTCTGATGATCTGAAATTGCGTTTGATTTTTTTGTGTTTATTTTCTAGTTCTGTGGATTTCAATTTGTTAAAGTCTATTTGGTCTTTTAATAGGTGCATTTGCAAATGGTGATCTACAAAAGAATGAAGAATAGTTTTTCTACTTAGTTGCTCATTTTTGGGGTTTTTTATATGGTTTAAAATTTATTTTGATTTTTGTTCTTTTTCAAGTTCTCAGACTTTCAGTTTATTGAAGGTTATTTGGTTTTTGAATAGGAGAATTTGTACCTCATGCTCAACAAAAGAATGAAGTATAGTTGTTCTTATTTTTTCGCTCAATATCTGGTTTTGTGATGATCTGAAATTGGTTTTGATTTTTTTGTTTATTTTCTATTGTTTTGCCTTTCACATTGTTGAAATCTGTTTGGTTTTTGAATAGGTGCATTTGTAAAAGGTGATCCACAAAAGAATAAAGTATAGTTTCCTACTTTTTGCTCAGTTTGTTTGGGTTTTGGGATATGATTGAATTTTTTTGTTTAATTTCAAGTTCTCAGCCTTTCAGTTTGTTGAAGTCTATTTGGTTTTTGAACAAGTGCATCTGTAACTCGCGCTCAACAAAAGAATGAAGTATCGTTTTCCTACTTTTTTGCTCCATTTTTTGTTTTCTGATGATCTGAAATTGCGTTTGATTTTTTTGTGTTTATTTTCTAGTTCTGTGGATTTCAATTTGTTAAAGTCTATTTGGTCTTTTAATAGGTGCATTTGCAAATGGTGATCTACAAAAGAATGAAGAATAGTTTTTCTACTTAGTTGCTCATTTTTGGGGTTTTTTATATGGTTTAAAATTTATTTTGATTTTTGTTCTTTTTCAAGTTCTCAGACTTTCAGTTTATTGAAGTTTATTTGGTTTTTGAATAGGTGCATTGGTAACTCATGCTCTACAAAAGAAGGATGTATAATTTTTCTACTCTGTGCTGATTTTTTGGGGTTTCTGATTTGATTTGAAATTGCTTTGAAATTTTTTGTTTATTTTCAAGTTCTCATACTTTCAGTGTATTGAAAAAAATTTAGTTTTTGAATATGCGCATTTGTAACTCATGCTCTGCATTACCATGAAGTATAGGTTTTCCTAGTTTTGTCTTACAGTTTAAGGCGTTTTTCTTGATTTAAAATTGCTTTAGATTTTTTGTTTATTTTCAATTTTTCAGACTTTCAGTTTATTGAAGGTTATTTGGTTTTTGAATAGGAGAATTTGTACCTCATGCTCAACAAAAGAATGAAGTATAGTTGTTCTTTTTTTTCGCTCAATTTCTGATTTTCTGATGATCTGAAATTGGTTTTGATTTTTTGTTTATTTTCTATTGTTTTGCCTTTCACATTGTTGAAATCTGTTTGGTTTTTGAAAAGGTGCATTTGTAAAAGGTGATCCACAAAAGAATGAAGAATAGTTTTTCTACTTAGTTGCTCATTTTTGGGGTTTTTTATATGGTTTAAAATTTATTTTGATTTTTGTTCTTTTTCAAGTTCTCAGACTTTCAGTTTATTGAAGGTTATTTGGTTTTTGAATAGGAGAATTTGTACCTCATGCTCAACAAAAGAATGAAGTATAGTTGTTCTTATTTTTTCGCTCAATATCTGGTTTTGTGATGATCTGAAATTGGTTTTGATTTTTTTGTTTATTTTCTATTGTTTTGCCTTTCACATTGTTGAAATCTGTTTGGTTTTTGAATAGGTGCATTTGTAAAAGGTGATCCACAAAAGAATAAAGTATAGTTTCCTACTTTTTGCTCAGTTTGTTTGGGTTTTGGGATATGATTGAATTTTTTTGTTTAATTTCAAGTTCTCAGCCTTTCAGTTTGTTGAAGTCTATTTGGTTTTTGAACAAGTGCATCTGTAACTCGCGCTCAACAAAAGAATGAAGTATCGTTTTCCTACTTTTTTGCTCCATTTTTTGTTTTCTGATGATCTGAAATTGCGTTTGATTTTTTTGTGTTTATTTTCTAGTTCTGTGGATTTCAATTTGTTAAAGTCTATTTGGTCTTTTAATAGGTGCATTTGCAAATGGTGATCTACAAAAGAATGAAGAATAGTTTTTCTACTTAGTTGCTCATTTTTGGGGTTTTTTATATGGTTTAAAATTTATTTTGATTTTTGTTCTTTTTCAAGTTCTCAGACTTTCAGTTTATTGAAGTTTATTTGGTTTTTGAATAGGTGCATTGGTAACTCATGCTCTACAAAAGAAGGATGTATAATTTTTCTACTCTGTGCTGATTTTTTGGGGTTTCTGATTTGATTTGAAATTGCTTTGAAATTTTTTGTTTATTTTCAAGTTCTCATACTTTCAGTGTATTGAAAAAAATTTAGTTTTTGAATATGCGCATTTGTAACTCATGCTCTGCATTACCATGAAGTATAGGTTTTCCTAGTTTTGTCTTACAGTTTAAGGCGTTTTTCTTGATTTAAAATTGCTTTAGATTTTTTGTTTATTTTCAATTTTTCAGACTTTCAGTTTATTGAAGGTTATTTGGTTTTTGAATAGGAGAATTTGTACCTCATGCTCAACAAAAGAATGAAGTATAGTTGTTCTTTTTTTTCGCTCAATTTCTGATTTTCTGATGATCTGAAATTGGTTTTGATTTTTTGTTTATTTTCTATTGTTTTGCCTTTCACATTGTTGAAATCTGTTTGGTTTTTGAAAAGGTGCATTTGTAAAAGGTGATCCACAAAAGAATGAAGAATAGTTTTTCTACTTAGTTGCTCATTTTTGGGGTTTTTTATATGGTTTAAAATTTATTTTGATTTTTGTTCTTTTTCAAGTTCTCAGACTTTCAGTTTATTGAAGGTTATTTGGTTTTTGAATAGGAGAATTTGTACCTCATGCTCAACAAAAGAATGAAGTATAGTTGTTCTTATTTTTTCGCTCAATATCTGGTTTTGTGATGATCTGAAATTGGTTTTGATTTTTTTGTTTATTTTCTATTGTTTTGCCTTTCACATTGTTGAAATCTGTTTGGTTTTTGAATAGGTGCATTTGTAAAAGGTGATCCACAAAAGAATAAAGTATAGTTTCCTACTTTTTGCTCAGTTTGTTTGGGTTTTGGGATATGATTGAATTTTTTTGTTTAATTTCAAGTTCTCAGCCTTTCAGTTTGTTGAAGTCTATTTGGTTTTTGAACAAGTGCATCTGTAACTCGCGCTCAACAAAAGAATGAAGTATCGTTTTCCTACTTTTTTGCTCCATTTTTTGTTTTCTGATGATCTGAAATTGCGTTTGATTTTTTTGTGTTTATTTTCTAGTTCTGTGGATTTCAATTTGTTAAAGTCTATTTGGTCTTTTAATAGGTGCATTTGCAAATGGTGATCTACAAAAGAATGAAGAATAGTTTTTCTACTTAGTTGCTCATTTTTGGGGTTTTTTATATGGTTTAAAATTTATTTTGATTTTTGTTCTTTTTCAAGTTCTCAGACTTTCAGTTTATTGAAGTTTATTTGGTTTTTGAATAGGTGCATTGGTAACTCATGCTCTACAAAAGAAGGATGTATAATTTTTCTACTCTGTGCTGATTTTTTGGGGTTTCTGATTTGATTTGAAATTGCTTTGAAATTTTTTGTTTATTTTCAAGTTCTCATACTTTCAGTGTATTGAAAAAAATTTAGTTTTTGAATATGCGCATTTGTAACTCATGCTCTGCATTACCATGAAGTATAGGTTTTCCTAATTTTGTCTTACAGTTTAAGGCGTTTTTCTTGATTTAAAATTGCTTTAGATTTTTTGTTTATTTTCAATTTTTCAGACTTTCAGTTTATTGAAGGTTATTTGGTTTTTGAATAGGAGAATTTGTACCTCATGCTCAACAAAAGAATGAAGTATAGTTGTTCTTTTTTTTCGCTCAATTTCTGATTTTCTGATGATCTGAAATTGGTTTTGATTTTTTTGTTTATTTTCTATTGTTTTGCCTTTCACATTGTTGAAATCTGTTTGGTTTTTGAAAAGGTGCATTTGTAAAAGGTGATCCACAAAAGAATAAAGTATAGTTTCCTACTTTTTGCTCAGTTTGTTTGGGTTTTGGGATATGATTGAACTTTTTTTGTTTAATTTCAAGTTCTCAGCCTTTCAGTTTGTTGAAGTCTATTTGGTTTTTGAACAAGTGCATTTGTAATTCGCGCTCAACAAAAGAATGAGGTATCGTTTTCCTACATCTTTGCTCCATTTTTTGTTTTCTGATAATCTGAAATTGCGTTTGATTTTTTTGTTTATTTTCTAGTTCTGTGGATTTCAATTTGTTGAAGTCTATTTGGTCTTTTAATAGGTGCATTTGTAAATGGTGATCTACAAAAGAATAAAGTTTAGTTTCCTATTTTTTTGGTCAGTTTTAAAATTGCGTTTGACTTTGTTTATTTTCAAGTTCTCAGCTTTTCAGTTTGTTGAAATCAATTTGGCTTTTGAATAAGTGCTTTTGTAACTCATGCTCAACAAAAAGAATGAGGTAAAATTTTCCTACTTTTTTGCTGCATATTTTGTTTTCTGATGATCTGAAATTGCTGTTGTTTTTTTGTTTATTTTCTAGTTTTCTTGCTCTTAATTGGTTGAAGTCGTTGGTTTTTTAATAGGTGCATTTGTAAAAGGTGATCCACAAAAGAATAAATTATAGTTTCTTACTTTTTTGCTCAATTTTTTGTGTTTTCGGATGATATAAAATTGCTTTTGATTTTTATTGTTTATTTTCAAGTTTTCAGCCTTTCAGTTTGTTAAAGTCTATTTGCTTTTTGAATAGGTGCATTGGTAAAACCTGGTCTGAAAAAGAATGAAGTATAGTTTTTCTACTTTTTTGCTCAATTTTTGGGTTTCTGATCTGAAATTGCTTTTGAATTTTTGTTTACTATATCTCTGCTTTTCATATTTCTTGAAGTATTTTGGGTTTTTTAATAGGTGCATTTGTAAAAAGTGATCCACAAAAGAATGAAGTATAGTTTCTTACTTTTTTGCTCAATTTTTTGGGTTTTTTTGATATAATTTAAAATTGCTTTCGAATTTTTTGTGTATTTTCAAGTTCTCAGCTTTTCAGTTTATTGAAGTCTATTTGGTTTTTGAATAAGTGCATTTGTAACTCGTGCTCCACAAAAGAATGAAGTATAGTTTTTCCTACTTTTTGCTCAGTTTTCGGGGTTTCTAATATGAATTAAAATTGCTTTGGAAATTTTTTTGTTTATTTTCAAGTTCTCAGCTTTTCAGTTTATTGAAGTCTATTTGGTTTTTGAATAGGTGCATTTGCAAATGGTGATCTACAAAAGAATGAAGTATAGTTTTTCTACTTAGTTGCTCATTTTTGGGGTTTTTTATATGGTTTAAAATTGATTTGGATTTTTGTTCTTTTTCAAGTTCTCAGAGTTCAGTTTATTGAAGTTTATTTGGTTGTTGAATAGGCGCATTTGTTACTCATTATCTACAAAATATAGAAGTATAGTTTATCCTACTTTTGCCCAGTTTTTGGTTTTTTTATGATCTGAAATTGCTTCTAATTTTTTTGTTCATTTTCTAGTTCTCTGGCGTTCACTTTGTTGAAGTCTATTTCGTTTTTAAATAGGTGCATTTGTAAAAGGTGATCTACAAAGAATAAAGTATAGTTTCCTATTTTTTGCTCAGTTTTAAAATTTCGTTTGACTTTGTTTATTTTCAAGTTCTCAGCTTTTCAGTTTGTTGAAATCAATTTGGTTTTTGAATAAGTGCATTTGTAACTCATGCTCAACAAAAGAATGATATAAAGTTTTCCTACATTTTTGCTCCATATTTTGTTTACTGATGATCTGAAATTGCTGTTGTTTTTTTGTTTATTTTCTAGTTCTCTGGCTCTCAATTTGTTGATGTCTTCGGTTTTTAATATGTGCATTTGTAAAAGGTGATCCGCAAAAGAATAAATTATAGTTTCTTACTTTTTTTTCTCAATTTTTTGGGTTTTCGGATATGATTTAAAATTGCTTTTGATTTTTTTTGTATTTTTTCAGGTTCTCTGCCTTTCAGCTTATTGAACTCTATTTGGTTTTTGAATAGGTGCATTTTCAAAAGGTGATCTTCAAAGAATAAGGTATAGTTTCCTACTTTTTGCTCAGTTTTTTAGGTTTTCTGTTATGATTTAAAATTGCTTTTTTTGTTTATTTTCAAGTTCTCAGCCTTTCAGTTTTTTGAAATCAGTTTGGTTTTTGAATAAGTGCATTTGTAACTCGTGCTCAACAAAAGAATTAGGTATCGTTTTCCTACTTTTTTGCTCCATTTTTTGTTTTCTGATGATCTGAAATTGCGTTCGATTTTTTTTGTTTATTTTCTAGTTCTGTGGATTTCAATTTGTTGAAGTCTATTTGGTCTTTTAATAGGAGAATTTGTAAATGATGATCTACAAAAGAATCAAGTTTAGTTTCCTATTTTTTTGCTCAGTTTTAAAATTGCGTTTGACTTTGTTTATTTTCAAGTTCTCAGCTTTTCAGTTTGCTGAAATCAGTTTGGTTTTTGAATAAGTGCATTTGTAACTCATGCTCAACAAAAGAATGAGGTAAAATTTTCCTACTTTTTTGCTCCATATTTTGTTTTCTGATTATCTGAAATTGCTGTTGTTTTTTTGTTTATTTTCTAGTTCTCTGGCTCTCAATTTGTTGATGTCTTCGGTTTTTAATATGTGCATTTGTAAAAGGTGATCCGCAAAAGAATAAATTATAGTTTCTTACTTTTTTTTCTCAATTTTTTGGGTTTTCGGATATGATTTAAATTTGCTTTTGAATTTTTTTGTATATTTTCAGGTTCTCTGCCTTTCAGCTTATTGAACTCTATTTGGTTTTTGAATAGTTGCATTTTCAAAAGGTGATCTACAAAGAATAAGGTATAGTTTCCTACTTTTTGCTCAGTTTTTTAGGTTTTCTGTTATGATTTAAAATTGCTTTTTTTGTTTCTTTTCAAGTTCTCAGCCTTTCAGTTTTTTGAAATCAGTTTGGTTTTTGAATAAGTGCATTTGTAACTCGTGCTCAACAAAAGAATTAGGTATCGTTTTCCTACTTTTGTGCTCCATTTTTTGTTTTCTGATGATCTGAAATTGCGTTCGATTTTTTTTGTTTATTTTCTAGTTCTGTGGATTTCAATTTGTTGAAGTCTATTTGGTCTTTTAATAGGAGAATTTGTAAATGATGATCTACAAAAGAATCAAGTTTAGTTTCCTATTTTTTTGCTCAGTTTTAAAATTGCGTTTGACTTTGTTTATTTTCAAGTTCTCAGCTTTTCAGTTTGCTGAAATCAGTTTGGTTTTTGAATAAGTGCATTTGTAACTCATGCTCAACAAAAGAATGAGGTAAAATTTTCCTACTTTTTTGCTCCATATTTTGTTTTCTGATTATCTGAAATTGCTGTTGTTTTTTTGTTTATTTTCTAGTTCTCTGGCTCTCAATTTGTTGATGTCTTCGGTTTTTAATATGTGCATTTGTAAAAGGTGATCCGCAAAAGAATAAATTATAGTTTCTTACTTTTTTTTCTCAATTTTTTGGGTTTTCGGATATGATTTAAATTTGCTTTTGAATTTTTTTGTATATTTTCAGGTTCTCTGCCTTTCAGCTTATTGAACTCTATTTGGTTTTTGAATAGTTGCATTTTCAAAAGGTGATCTACAAAGAATAAGGTATAGTTTCCTACTTTTTGCTCAGTTTTTTAGGTTTTCTGTTATGATTTAAAATTGCTTTTTTTGTTTCTTTTCAAGTTCTCAGCCTTTCAGTTTTTTGAAATCAGTTTGGTTTTTGAATAAGTGCATTTGTAACTCGTGCTCAACAAAAGAATTAGGTATCGTTTTCCTACTTTTTTGCTCCATTTTTTGTTTTCTGATGATCTGAAATTGCGTTCGATTTTTTTTGTTTATTTTCTAGTTCTGTGGATTTCAATTTGTTGAAGTCTATTTGGTCTTTTAATAGGATATGATATAAAATTGCTTTTGATTTTTATTGTTTATTTTCAAGTTTTCAGCCTTTCAGTTTGTTGAAGTCTATTTGCTTTTTGAATAGGTGCATTGGTAAAACCTGATCTGAAAAGGAATGAAGTATAGTTTTTCTACTTTTTTCCTCAATTTTATGGGTTTCTGATCTGAAATTGCTTTTGAATATTTTTGTTTACTATGTCTCTGCCTTTCAATTTCTTGAAGTCTTTGGGGGTTTTCTAATAGGTGCATTTGTAAAAAGTGATCCACGAAAGAGTAAAGTATAGTTTCTTACTTTTTTGCTCAATTTTTTAGGTTTTTTGATATGATTTAAAATTGCTTTTGATTTTTTTTTGTTTATTTTCAAGTTCTCAGCTTTTCAGTTTGCTGAAATCAGTTTGGTTTTTGAATAAGTGCATTGGTAACTCATGCGCTACAAAAGAAGGATGTATAATTTTTCTACTCTGTGCTGATTTTTTGGGGTTTCTGATTTGATTTGAAATTGCTTTGAAATTTTTTTGTTTATTTTCAAGCTCTCATACTTTCAGTGTATTGAAAAATGTTTGGTTTTTGAATATGCGCATTTGTAATTCATACTCTGCAATACCATGAAGTATAAGTTATCCTACTTTTATCCTACAGTTTTTGGCCTTTCTCATGATTTAAAATTGCTTATGATTTTTTGTTTATTTTAATTTTTCAGACTTTCAGTTTATTGAAGGCTATTTGGTTTTTGAATAGGAGAATTTGTAGCTCATGCTCAACAAAAGGATGACGTATAGTTTTTCTTGTTTTTTTCGCTCAATTTCTGGTTTTCTGATGATCTGAAATTGGTTGTGTTTTTTGTGTTTATTTTCCTTTTTCTGCCTTTCACTTTGTTGAAGTCTGTTTGGTTTTTGAATAGGTGCATTTGTAAAAGGTGATCTACAAAGAATAAAGTATAGTTTCCTATTTTTTTGCTCAGTTTTGAAATTGCGTTTTACTTTGTTTATTTTCAAGTTGTCAGCCTTTCAGTTTGTTGAAATCAGTTTGGTTTTTGAATAAGTGCATTTGTAACTCGTGCTCAACAAAAGAATTAGGTATCGTTTTCCTACTTTTTTCTCCATTTTTTGTTTTCTGGTGATCTGAGATTGCGTTTGATTTTTTGTTTATTTTCTAGTTCTGTGGATTTCAATATGTTGAAGTCTATTTGGTTTTTAATAGGTGCATTTGTAAATGATGATCTACAAAAGAATAAAGTTTAGTTTCCTATTTTTTTGCTCAGTTTTAACGTTGCGTTTGACTTTGTTTATTTTCAAGTTCTCAGCTTTTCAGTTTGCTGAAATCAGTTTGGTTTTTGAATAAGTGCATTTGTAACTCGTGCTCAACAAAAGATTGAGGTATAGTTTTCCTACTTTTTTGCACCATATTTTGTTTTCTGATGATCTGAAATTGCGTTTGATTTTTTTTGTTTATTTTCTAGTTCTGTGGATTTCAATTTGTTGAAGTCTATTTGGTCTTTTAATAGGTGCATTTGTAAATGATGATCTACAAAAGAATAAAGTTTAGTTTCCTATTTTTTGCTCAGTTTTAAAATTGCGTTTGACTTTGTTTATTTTCAAGTTCTCAGCTTTTCAGTTTGCTGAAATCAGTTTGGTTTTTGAATAAGTGCATTTGTAACTCATGCTCAACAAAAGAATGAGGTATAGTTTTTTCTACTTTTTGCTCAGTTTTCGGGGTTTCTAATATGAATTAAAATTGCTTTGGAATTTTTTGTTTATTTTCAAGTTCTCAGCTTTTCAGTTTATTGCAGTCTATTTGGTTTTTGAATAGGTGCATTGGTAACTCATGCTCTACAAAAGAAGGATGTATAATTTTTCTACTCTGTGCTGATTGTTTGGGGTTTCTGATTTGATTTGAAATTGCTTTGAAATTTTTTGTTTATTTTCAAGTTCTCATACTTTCAGTGTATTGAAAAATGTTTTGTTTTTGAATATGCGCATTTGTAACTCATACTCTGCAATACCATGAAGTATAAGTTATCCTACTTTTGTCCTACAGTTTTTGGCGTTTCTCATGATTTAAAGTTGCTTATGATTTTTTGTTTATTTTAATTTTTCAGACTTTCAGTTTATTGAAGGCTATTTGGTTTTTGAATAGGAGAATTTGTAGCTCATGCTCAACAAAAGAATGACGTATAGTTTTTCTTATTTTTTTGCTCAATTTCTGGTTTTCTGATGATCTGAAATTGGTTTTGATTTTTTGTGTTTATTTTCCTTTTTCTGCCTTTCACTTTGTTGAAGTCTGTTTGGTTTTTGAATAGGTGCATTTGTAAAAGGTGATCTACAAAGAATAAAGTATAGTTTCCTATTTTTTTGCTCAGTTTTAAAATTGCGTTTTACTTTGTTTATTTTCAAGTTGTCAGCCTTTCAGTTTGTTGAAATCAGTTTGGTTTTTGAATAAGTGCATTTGTAACTCGTGCTCAACAAGAATTAGGTATCGTTTTACTGCTTTTTTGCTCGTTTTTTTGTTTTCTGATGATCTGAAATTGCGTTTGATTTTTTTGTTTATTTTCTAGTTCTGTGGATTTCAATTTGTTGAAGTCTATTTGGTCTTTTAATAGGTGCATTTGTAAATGATGATCTACAAAAGAATAAAGTTTAGTTTCCTACTTTTTTGCTCAGTTTTAAAATTGCGTTTGACTTTGTTTATTTTCAAGTTCTCAGCTTTTCAGTTTGCTGAAATCAGTTTGGTTTTTGAATAAGTGCATTTGTAACTCATGCTCAACAAAAGAATGAGGTATAGTTTTTTCTACTTTTTGCTCAGTTTTCGGGGTTTCTAATATGAATTAAAATTGCTTTGGAATTTTTTGTTTATTTTCAAGTTCTCAGCTTTTCAGTTTATTGCAGTCTATTTGGTTTTTGAATAGGTGCATTGGTAACTCATGCTCTACAAAAGAAGGATGTATAATTTTTCTACTCTGTGCTGATTTTTTTGGGGTTTCTGATTTGATTTGAAATTGCTTTGAAATTTTTTGTTTATTTTCAAGTTCTCATACTTTCAGTGTATTGAAAAATGTTTTGTTTTTGAATATGCGCATTTGTAACTCATACTCTGCAATACCATGAAGTATAAGTTATCCTACTTTTGTCCTACAGTTTTTGGCGTTTCTCATGATTTAAAGTTGCTTATGATTTTTTGTTTATTTTAATTTTTCAGACTTTCAGTTTATTGAAGGCTATTTGGTTTTTGAATAGGAGAATTTGTAGCTCATGCTCAACAAAAGAATGACGTATAGTTTTTCTTATTTTTTTGCTCAATTTCTGGTTTTCTGATGATCTGAAATTGGTTTTGATTTTTTGTGTTTATTTTCCTTTTTCTGCCTTTCACTTTGTTGAAGTCTGTTTGGTTTTTGAATAGGTGCATTTGTAAAAGGTGATCTACAAAGAATAAAGTATAGTTTCCTATTTTTTTGCTTAGTTTTAAAATTGCGTTTTACTTTGTTTATTTTCAAGTTGTCAGCCTTTCAGTTTGTTGAAATCAGTTTGGTTTTTGAATAAGTGCATTTGTAACTCGTGCTCAACAAGAATTAGGTATCGTTTTACTGCTTTTTTGCTCGTTTTTTTGTTTTCTGATGATCTGAAATTGCGTTTGATTTTTTTGTTTATTTTCTAGTTCTGTGGATTTCAATTTGTTGAAGTCTATTTGGTCTTTTAATAGGTGCATTTGTAAATGATGATCTACAAAAGAATAAAGTTTAGTTTCCTACTTTTTTGCTCAGTTTTAAAATTGCGTTTGACTTTGTTTATTTTCAAGTTCTCAGCTTTTCAGTTTGCTGAAATCAGTTTGGTTTTTGAATAAGTGCATTTGTAACTCATGCTCAACAAAAGAATGAGGTATAGTTTTTTCTACTTTTTGCTCAGTTTTCGGGGTTTCTAATATGAATTAAAATTGCTTTGGAATTTTTTGTTTATTTTCAAGTTCTCAGCTTTTCAGTTTATTGCAGTCTATTTGGTTTTTGAATAGGTGCATTGGTAACTCATGCTCTACAAAAGAAGGATGTATAATTTTTCTACTCTGTGCTGATTTTTTGGGGTTTCTGATTTGATTTGAAATTGCTTTGAAATTTTTTGTTTATTTTCAAGTTCTCATACTTTCAGTGTATTGAAAAATGTTTTGTTTTTGAATATGCGCATTTGTAACTCATACTCTGCAATACCATGAAGTATAAGTTGTCCTACTTTTGTCCTACAGTTTTAGGCGTTTCTCATGATTTAAAATTGCTTATGATTTTTTGTTTATTTTAATTTTTCAGACTTTCAGTTTATTGAAGGCTATTTGGTTTTTGAATAGGAGAATTTGTAGCTCATGCTCAACAAAAGAATGACGTATAGTTTTTCTTATTTTTTCGCTCAATTTCTGGTTTTCTGATGATCTGAAATTGGTTTTGATTTTTTGTGTTTATTTTCCTTTTTCTGCCTTTCACTTTGTTGAAGTCTGTTTGGTTTTTGAATAGGTGCATTTGTAAAAGGTGATCTACAAAGAATAAAGTATATTTTCCTATTTTTTCGCTCACTTTTAAAATTGCGTTTTACTTTGTTTATTTTCAAGTTGTCAGCCTTTCAGTTTGTTGAAATCAGTTTGGTTTTTGAATAAGTGCATTTGTAACTCGTGCTCAACAAGAATTAGGTATCGTTTTACTGCTTTTTTGCTCGTTTTTTTGTTTTCTGATGATCTGAAATTGCGTTTGATTTTTTTGTTTATTTTCTAGTTCTGTGGATTTCAATTTGTTGAAGTCTATTTGGTCTTTTAATAGGTGCATTTGTAAATGATGATCTACAAAAGAATAAAGTTTAGTTTCCTACTTTTTTGCTCAGTTTTAAAATTGCGTTTGACTTTGTTTATTTTCAAGTTCTCAGCTTTTCAGTTTGCTGAAATCAGTTTGGTTTTTGAATAAGTGCATTTGTAACTCATGCTCAACAAAAGAATGAGGTATAGTTTTTTCTACTTTTTGCTCAGTTTTCGGGGTTTCTAATATGAATTAAAATTGCTTTGGAATTTTTTGTTTATTTTCAAGTTCTCAGCTTTTCAGTTTATTGCAGTCTATTTGGTTTTTGAATAGGTGCATTGGTAACTCATGCTCTACAAAAGAAGGATGTATAATTTTTCTACTCTGTGCTGATTTTTTGGGGTTTCTGATTTGATTTGAAATTGCTTTGAAATTTTTTGTTTATTTTCAAGTTCTCATACTTTCAGTGTATTGAAAAATGTTTTGTTTTTGAATATGCGCATTTGTAACTCATACTCTGCAATACCATGAAGTATAAGTTGTCCTACTTTTGTCCTACAGTTTTAGGCGTTTCTCATGATTTAAAATTGCTTATGATTTTTTGTTTATTTTAATTTTTCAGATTTTCAGTTTATTGAAGGCTATTTGGTTTTTGAATAGGAGAATTTGTAGCTCATGCTCAACAAAAGAATGACGTATAGTTTTTCTTATTTTTTCGCTCAATTTCTGGTTTTCTGATGATCTGAAATTGGTTTTGATTTTTTGTGTTTATTTTCCTTTTTCTGCCTTTCACTTTGTTGAAGTCTGTTTGGTTTTTGAATAGGTGCATTTGTAAAAGGTGATCTACAAAGAATAAAGTATATTTTCCTATTTTTTCGCTCACTTTTAAAATTGCATTTTACTTTGTTTATTTTCAAGTTGTCAGCCTTTCAGTTTGTTGAAATCAGTTTGGTTTTTGAATAAGTGCATTTGTAACTCGTGCTCAACAAAAGAATTAGGTATCGTTTTCCTATTTTTTGCTCCATTTTTTGTTTTCTGATGATCTGAAATTGCGTTTGATTTTTTTGTTTATTTTCTAGTTCTGTGGATTTCAAATTGTTGAAGTCTATTTGGTCTTTTAATAGGTGCATTTGTAAATGATGATCTACAAAAGAATAAAGTTTAGTTTCCTATTTTTTTGCTCAGTTTTAAAATTGCGTTTGACTTTGTTTATTTTCAAGTTCTCAGCTTTTCAGTTTGCTGAAATCAGTTTGGTTTTTGAATAAGTGCATTTGTAACTCGTGCTCAACAAAAGATTGAGGTATAGTTTTCCTACTTTTTTGCTCCATATTTTGTTATCTGATTATCTGAAATTGCTGTTGTTTTTTTGTTTATTTTCTAGTTCTTTTGCTCTTAATTGGTTGAAGTCCTTGATTTTTTAATAGGTGCATTTTTAAAAGCTGATCCACAAAAGAATAAATTATTATTTCTTACTTTTTTTGCTCAATTTTTTAGGTTTTCGGATATGATATAAAATTGCTTTTGATTTTTATTGTTTATTTTCAAGTTTTCAGCCTTTCAGTTTGTTGAAGTCTAGTTGCTTTTTGAATAGGTGCATTGGTAAAACCTGATCTGAAAAGGAATGAAGTATAGTTTTTCTACTTTTTTCCTCAATTTTATGGGTTTCTGATCTGAAATTGCTTTTGCATTTTTTTTTTTACTATATCTCTGCCTTTCAATTTCTTAAAGTCTTTGGGGGTTTTCTAATAGGTGCATTTGTAAAAAGTGATCCACAAAAGAATAAAGTATAGTTTCTTACCTTTTTGCTCAATTTTTCAGGTTTTTTGATATGATTTAAATTTGCTTTTGATTTTTTTTTGTGTATTTTCAAGTTCTCAGCTTTTCAGTTTGTTGAAATTAGTTTGGTTTCTGAATAAGTGCATTTGTAACTCGTTCTCAACAAAAGAATGAGGTATAGTTTTCCTACTTTTTTGCTCCGTATTTTGTTTGATGATCTGAAATTGTTGTTGGTTTTTTTGTTTATTTTCTAGTTTTCTGGCTCTCATTTTGTTGAATTCTATTTGGTTTTTTAGTAGGTGCATTTGTAAATGTTGATCCACAAAAGAATAAAGTGTATTTCCCTACTTTTTTTTATCTTTTTTCTGGGTTTGCGGATATTTTTTAAAATTGCTTTTGACTTTGTTTATTTTCAAGTTCTCGGCCTTTCAGTTTGTTGAAATCTATTTGCTTTTTGAATAGGTGCATTTGTAAATGGTGATCTATAAAAGAATGAAGTATAGTTTTTTTCCTTAGTTGCTCATTTTTTGGGGTTCCTTATATGGTTTAAAATTGCTTTAAATATTTGTTCAATTTCAAGTTCTCAGCTTTTCAGTTTGTTGAAATTAGTTTGGTTTCTGAATAAGTGCATTTGTAACTCGTGCTCAACAAAAGATTGAGGTATAATTTTCCTACTTTTTTGCTCAGTTTTAAAATTGCGTTTGACTTTGTTTATTTTCAAGTTCTCAGCTTTTCAGTTTGCTGAAATCAGTTTGGTTTTTGAATAAGTGCATTTGTAACTCGTGCTCAACAAAAGATTGAGGTATAGTTTTCCTACTTTTTTGCTCCATATTTTGTTTTCTGATTTTCTGAAATTGCTGTTGTTTTTTTGTTTATTTTCTAGTTCTTTTGCTCTTAATTGGTTGAAGTCCTTGATTTTTTAATAGGTGCATTTGTAAAAGCTGATCCATAAAAGAATAAATTATTATTTCTTACTTTTTTGCTCAATTTTTTAGGTTTTCGGATATGATATAAAATTGCTTTTGATTTTTATTGTTTATTTTCAAGTTTTCAGCCTTTCAGTTTATTGAAGTCTCTTTGCTTTTTGAATAGGTGCATTGGTAAAACCTGGTCTGAAAAGGAATGAAGTATAGTTTTTCTACTTTTTTCCTCAATTTTATGGGTTTCTGATCTGAAATTGCTTTTGAATTTTTTTGTTTACTATATCTCTGCCTTTCAATTTCTTGAAGTCTTTGGGGATTTTCTAATAGTTGCATTTGTAAAAAGTGATCCACAAAAGAATAAAGTATAGTTTCTTACCTTTTTGCTCAATTTTTCAGGTTTTTTGATATGATTTAAAATTGCTTTTGATTTTTTTGTGTATTTTCAAGTTCTCAGCTTTTCAGTTTGCTGAAATCAGTTTGGTTTTTGAATAAGTGCATTTGTAACTCGTGCTCAACAAAAGATTGAGGTATAGTTTTCCTACTTTTTTGCTCCATATTTTGTTTTCTGATTATCTGAAATTGCTGTTGTTTTTTTGTTTATTTTCTAGTTCTTTTGCTCTTAATTGGTTGAAGTCCTTGATTTTTTAATAGGTGCATTTGTAAAAGCTGATCCACAAAAGAATAAATTATTATTTCTTACTTTTTTTGCTCAATTTTTTAGGTTTTCGGATATGATATAAAATTGCTTTTGATTTTTATTGTTTATTTTCAAGTTTTCAGCCTTTCAGTTTGTTGAAGTCTATTTGCTTTTTGAATAGGTGCATTGGTAAAACCTGATCTGAAAAGGAATGAAGTATAGTTTTTCTACTTTTTTGCTCAATTTTTGGGTTTCTGATCTGAAATTGCTTTTGAATTTTTTTTGTTTATTTTCTAGTTCTGTGGATTTCAATTTGTTGAAGTCTATTTGGTCTTTTAATAGGTGCATTTGTAAATGATGATCTAGAAAAGAATAAAGTTTAGTTTCCTATTTTTTGCTCAGTTTTAAAATTGCGTTTGACTTTGTTTATTTTCAAGTTCTCAGCTTTTCAGTTTGCTGAAATCAGTTTGGTTTTTGAATAAGTGCATTTGTAACTCATGCTCAACAAAAGAATGAGGTATAGTTTTTTCTACTTTTTGCTCAGTTTTCGGGGTTTCTAATATGAATTAAAATTGCTTTGGAATTTTTTGTTTATTTTCAAGTTCTCAGCTTTTCAGTTTATTGCAGTCTATTTGGTTTTTGAATAGGTGCATTGGTAACTCATGCTCTACAAAAGAAGGATGTATAATTTTTCTACTCTGTGCTGATTTTTTGGGGTTTCTGATTTGATTTGAAATTGCTTTGAAATTTTTTGTTTATTTTCAAGTTCTCATACTTTCAGTGTATTGAAAAATGTTTTGTTTTTGAATATGCGCATTTGTAACTCATACTCTGCAATACCATGAAGTATAAGTTATCCTACTTTTGTCCTACAGTTTTTGGCGTTTCTCATGATTTAAAGTTGCTTATGATTTTTTGTTTATTTTAATTTTTCAGACTTTCAGTTTATTGAAGGCTATTTGGTTTTTGAATAGGAGAATTTGTAGCTCATGCTCAACAAAAGAATGACGTATAGTTTTTCTTATTTTTTTGCTCAATTTCTGGTTTTCTGATGATCTGAAATTGGTTTTGATTTTTTGTGTTTATTTTCCTTTTTCTGCCTTTCACTTTGTTGAAGTCTGTTTGGTTTTTGAATAGGTGCATTTGTAAAAGGTGATCTACAAAGAATAAAGTATAGTTTCCTATTTTTTTGCTCAGTTTTAAAATTGCGTTTTACTTTGTTTATTTTCAAGTTGTCAGCCTTTCAGTTTGTTGAAATCAGTTTGGTTTTTGAATAAGTGCATTTGTAACTCGTGCTCAAGAATTAGGTATCGTTTTACTGCTTTTTTGCTCGTTTTTTTGTTTTCTGATGATCTGAAATTGCGTTTGATTTTTTTGTTTATTTTCTAGTTCTGTGGATTTCAATTTGTTGAAGTCTATTTGGTCTTTTAATAGGTGCATTTGTAAATGATGATCTACAAAAGAATAAAGTTTAGTTTCCTACTTTTTTGCTCAGTTTTAAAATTGCGTTTGACTTTGTTTATTTTCAAGTTCTCAGCTTTTCAGTTTGCTGAAATCAGTTTGGTTTTTGAATAAGTGCATTTGTAACTCATGCTCAACAAAAGAATGAGGTATAGTTTTTTCTACTTTTTGCTCAGTTTTCGGGGTTTCTAATATGAATTAAAATTGCTTTGGAATTTTTTGTTTATTTTCAAGTTCTCAGCTTTTCAGTTTATTGCAGTCTATTTGGTTTTTGAATAGGTGCATTGGTAACTCATGCTCTACAAAAGAAGGATGTATAATTTTTCTACTCTGTGCTGATTTTTTGGGGTTTCTGATTTGATTTGAAATTGCTTTGAAATTTTTTGTTTATTTTCAAGTTCTCATACTTTCAGTGTATTGAAAAATGTTTTGTTTTTGAATATGCGCATTTGTAACTCATACTCTGCAATACCATGAAGTATAAGTTGTCCTACTTTTGTCCTACAGTTTTAGGCGTTTCTCATGATTTAAAATTGCTTATGATTTTTTGTTTATTTTAATTTTTCAGACTTTCAGTTTATTGAAGGCTATTTGGTTTTTGAATAGGAGAATTTGTAGCTCATGCTCAACAAAAGAATGACGTATAGTTTTTCTTATTTTTTCGCTCAATTTCTGGTTTTCTGATGATCTGAAATTGGTTTTGATTTTTTGTGTTTATTTTCCTTTTTCTGCCTTTCACTTTGTTGAAGTCTGTTTGGTTTTTGAATAGGTGCATTTGTAAAAGGTGATCTACAAAGAATAAAGTATATTTTCCTATTTTTTCGCTCACTTTTAAAATTGCATTTTACTTTGTTTATTTTCAAGTTGTCAGCCTTTCAGTTTGTTGAAATCAGTTTGGTTTTTGAATAAGTGCATTTGTAACTCGTGCTCAACAAAAGAATTAGGTATCGTTTTCCTACTTTTTTGCTCCATTTTTTGTTTTCTGATGATCTGAAATTGCGTTTGATTTTTTTGTTTATTTTCTAGTTCTGTGGATTTCAAATTGTTGAAGTCTATTTGGTCTTTTAATAGGTGCATTTGTAAATGATGATCTACAAAAGAATAAAGTTTAGTTTCCTATTTTTTTGCTCAGTTTTAAAATTGCGTTTGACTTTGTTTATTTTCAAGTTCTCAGCTTTTCAGTTTGCTGAAATCAGTTTGGTTTTTGAATAAGTGCATTTGTAACTCGTGCTCAACAAAAGATTGAGGTATAGTTTTCCTACTTTTTTGCTCCATATTTTGTTTTGATTATCTGAAATTGCTGTTGTTTTTTTGTTTATTTTCTAGTTCTTTTGCTCTTAATTGGTTGAAGTCCTTGATTTTTTAATAGGTGCATTTGTAAAAGCTGATCCATAAAAGAATAAATTATTATTTCTTACTTTTTTGCTCAATTTTTTAGGTTTTCGGATATGATATAAAATTGCTTTTGATTTTTATTGTTTATTTTCAAGTTTTCAGCCTTTCAGTTTATTGAAGTCTCTTTGCTTTTTGAATAGGTGCATTGGTAAAACCTGGTCTGAAAAGGAATGAAGTATAGTTTTTCTACTTTTTTCCTCAATTTTATGGGTTTCTGATCTGAAATTGCTTTTGAATTTTTTGTTTACTATATCTCTGCCTTTCAATTTCTTAAAGTCTTTGGGGGTTTTCTAATAGTTGCATTTGTAAAAAGTGATCCACAAAAGAATAAAGTATAGTTTCTTACCTTTTTGCTCAATTTTTCAGGTTTTTTGATATGATTTAAAATTGCTTTTGATTTTTTTGTGTATTTTCAAGTTCTCAGCTTTTCAGTTTGCTGAAATCAGTTTGGTTTTTGAATAAGTGCATTTGTAACTCGTGCTCAACAAAAGATTGAGGTATAGTTTTCCTACTTTTTTGCTCCATATTTTGTTTTCTGATTATCTGAAATTGCTGTTGTTTTTTTGTTTATTTTCTAGTTCTTTTGCTCTTAATTGGTTGAAGTCCTTGATTTTTTAATAGGTGCATTTGTAAAAGCTGATCCACAAAAGAATAAATTATTATTTCTTACTTTTTTTGCTCAATTTTTTAGGTTTTCGGATATGATATAAAATTGCTTTTGATTTTTATTGTTTATTTTCAAGTTTTCAGCCTTTCAGTTTGTTGAAGTCTATTTGCTTTTTGAATAGGTGCATTGGTAAAACCTGATCTGAAAAGGAATGAAGTATAGTTTTTCTACTTTTTTCCTCAATTTTATGGGTTTCTGATCTGAAATTGCTTTTGCATTTTTTTGTTTACTATATCTCTGCCTTTCAATTTCTTAAAGTCTTTGGGGGTTTTCTAATAGGTGCATTTGTAAAAAGTGATCCACAAAAGAATAAAGTATAGTTTCTTACCTTTTTGCTCAATTTTTCAGGTTTTTTGATATGATTTAAATTTGCTTTTGATTTTTTTTGTGTATTTTCAAGTTCTCAGCTTTTCAGTTTGTTGAAATTAGTTTGGTTTCTGAATAAGTGCATTTGTAACTCGTTCTCAACAAAAGAATGAGGTATAGTTTTCCTACTTTTTTGCTCCGTATTTTGTTTGATGATCTGAAATTGTTGTTGGTTTTTTTGTTTATTTTCTAGTTTTCTGGCTCTCATTTTGTTGAATTCTATTTGGTTTTTTAGTAGGTGCATTTGTAAATGTTGATCCACAAAAGAATAAAGTGTATTTCCCTACTTTTTTATCTTTTTTCTGGGTTTGCGGATATTTTTTAAAATTGCTTTTGACTTTGTTTATTTTCAAGTTCTCGGCCTTTCAGTTTGTTGAAATCTATTTGCTTTTTGAATAGGTGCATTTGTAAATGGTGATCTATAAAAGAATGAAGTATAGTTTTTTTCCTTAGTTGCTCATTTTTTGGGGTTCCTTAGATGGTTTAAAATTGCTTTAAATATTTCTTCAATTTCAAGTTCTCAGCTTTTCAGTTTGTTGAAATTAGTTTGGTTTCTGAATAAGTGCATTTGTAACTCGTGCTCAACAAAAGATTGAGGTATAGTTTTCCTACTTTTTTGCTCAGTTTTAAAATTGCGTTTGACTTTGTTTATTTTTAAGTTCTCAGCTTTTCAGTTTGCTGAAATCAGTTTGGTTTTTGAATAAGTGCATTTGTAACTCGTGCTCAACAAAAGATTGAGGTATAGTTTTCCTACTTTTTTGCTCCATATTTTGTTTTCTGATTATCTGAAATTGCTGTTGTTTTTTTGTTTATTTTCTAGTTCTTTTGCTCTTAATTGGTTGAAGTCCTTGATTTTTTAATAGGTGCATTTGTAAAAGCTGATCCATAAAAGAATAAATTATTATTTCTTACTTTTTTGCTCAATTTTTTAGGTTTTCGGATATGATATAAAATTGCTTTTGATTTTTATTGTTTATTTTCAAGTTTTCAGCCTTTCAGTTTATTGAAGTCTCTTTGCTTTTTGAATAGGTGCATTGGTAAAACCTGGTCTGAAAAGGAATGAAGTATAGTTTTTCTACTTTTTTCCTCAATTTTATGGGTTTCTGATCTGAAATTGCTTTTGAATTTTTTTGTTTACTATATCTCTGCCTTTCAATTTCTTAAAGTCTTTGGGGGTTTTCTAATAGTTGCATTTGTAAAAAGTGATCCACAAAAGGATAAAGTATAGTTTCTTACATTTTTGCTCAATTTTTCAGGTTTTTTGATATGATTTAAAATTGCTTTTGATTTTTTTGTGTATTTTCAAGTTCTCAGCTTTTCAGTTTGTTGAAATTAGTTTGGTTTTTGAATAAGTGCATTTGTAACTCGTGCTCAACAAAAGAATGAGGTATAGTTTTCCTACTCTTTTGCTCCGTATTTTGTTTGATGATCTGAAATTGCTGTTGGTTTTTTTGTTTATTTTCTAGTTTTCTGGCTCTCAATTTGTTGAATTCATTTGGTTTTTTAGTAGGTGCATTTGTAAATGTTGATCCACAAAAGAATAAAGTGTATTTCCCTACTTTTTTTTATCTTTTTTCTGGGTTTGCGGATATTTTTTAAAATTGCTTTTGACTTTGTTTATTTTCAAGTTCTCGGCCTTTCAGTTTGTTGAAATCTATTTGCTTTTTGAATAGGTGCATTTGTAAATGGTGATCTATAAAAGAATGAAGTGTAGTTTTTCTACTTAGTTGCTCATTTTTTGGGTTCCTTATATGGTTTAAAATTGCTTTGGATTTTTGTTCATTTTCAAGTTCTCAGCTTTTCAGTCTGTTGAAGTCAGTTTGGTTTTTTAATAAGTGCATTTGTAACTCGTGCTCAACAAAAGAATTAGATATCGTTTTCCTACTTTTTTGCTCCATTTTTTGTTTTCTGATGATCTGAAATTGCGTTTGATTTTTTTTGTTTATTTTCTAGTTCTGTGGATTTCAATTTGTTGAAGTCTATTTGGTCTTTTAATAGGTGCATTTGTAAATGATGATCTACAAAGAATAAAGTTTAGTTTCCTATTTTTTTGCTCAGTTTTAAAATTGCGTTTGACTTTGTTTATTTTCAAGTTCTCAGCTTTTCAGTTTGCTGAAATCAGTTTGGTTTTTGAATAAGTGCATTTGTAACTCATGCTCAACAAAAGAATGAGGTGAAATGTTCCTACTTTTTTGCTCCATATTTTGTTTTCTGATTATCTGAAATTGCTGTTTTTTGTTTATTTTCTAGTTCTTTTGCTCTCAATTGGTTGAAGTCCTTGGTTTTTTAATAGATGCATTTGTAAAAGGTGATCCACAAAAGAATAAATTATTATTTCTTACTTTTTTGCTCAATTCTTTAGGTTTTCGGATATGATATAAAATTGCTTTTGATTTTTATTGTTTATTTTCAAGTTTTCAGCCTTTCAGTTTGTTAAAGTCTATTTGCTTTTTGAATAGGTGCATTGGTAAAACCTGGTCTGAAAAGGAATGAAGTATAGTTTTTCTATTTTTTTCTTCAATTTTATGGGTTTCTGATCTGAAATTGCTTGAATTTTTTTGTTTACTATATCTCTGCCTTTCAATTTCTTAAAGTCTTTGGGGGTTTTCTAATAGGTGCATTTGTAAAAAGTGATCCACAAAAGAATAAAGTATAGTTTCTTACATTTTTGCTCAATTTTTCAGGTTTTTTGATATGAATTAAAATTGCTTTTGATTTTTTTGTGTATTTTCAAGTTCTCAGCTTTTCAGTTTATTGAAGTCTATTTGGTTTTTGAATAAGTGCATTTGTAACTCGTGCTCCACAAAAGAATGAAGTATAGTTTTTTCTACTTTTTGCTCAGTTTTCGGGGTTTCTAATTTGAATTAAAATTGCTTTGGAAATTTTTGTTTATTTTCAAGTTCTCAGCTTTTCAGTTTATTGCAGTCTATTTGGTTTTTGAATAGGTGCATTGGTAACTCATGCTCTACAAAAGAAGGATGTATAATTTTTCTACTCTGTGCTGATTTTTTGGGGTTTCTGATTTGATTTGAAATTGCTTTGAAATTTTTTGTTTATTTTCAAGTTCTCATACTTTCAGTTTTTTGAAAAATGTTTTGTTTTTGAATATGCGCATTTGTAACTCATACTCTGCAATACCATGAAGTATAAGTTATCCTACTTTTATCCTACAGTTTTTGGCGTTTTTCATGATTTAAAATTGCTTATGATTTTTTGTTTATTTTAATTTTTCAGACTTTCAGTTTATTGAAGGCTATTTGGTTTTTGAATAGGAGAATTTGTAGCTCATGCTCAACAAAAGAATGACGTATAGTTTTTCTTATTTTTTCGCTCAATTTCTGGTTTTCTGATGATCTGAAATTGGTTTTGCTTTTTTGTTTATTTTCCTTTTTCTGCCTTTCACTTTGTTGAAGTCTGTTTGGTTTTTGAACAGGTGCATTTGTAAAAGGTGATCTACAAAGAATAAAGTAGTTTCCTATTTTTTTGCTCAGTTTTAAAATTGCGTTTTACTTTGTTTATTTTCAAGTTGTCAGCCTTTCAGTTTGTTAAAGTCTGTTTGGTTTTTGAATAATTGCATTTGTAACTCGAACTCAACAAAAGAATGAGGTATAGTTTTCCTACTTTTTTTGCTCCATTTTTTGTTTTCTGATGATCTGAAATTGCGTTTGATTTGTTTTTGTTTTCTAGTTCTGTGGTTTTCAATTTGTTGAAGTTTATTTGGTCTTTTAATAGGTGCATTTGTAAATGGTGCTCTACAAAGGAATAAAGTTTAGTTTCTTTCCTTTTTGTTCAGTTTTTGATTTTTTTGATATGATTTAAAATTGGTTTTGATATTTTTGTTTTCAAGTTCTCAGACTTTCAGTGTATTGAAGTTTATTTGGTTTTTGAATAGGTGCATTGGTAACTCATGCTCTACAAAAGAATCATGTATATTTTTTCTACTCTGTGCTGATTTGTTGGTGTTTCTGATTTGATTTGAAATTGCTTTGAAATTTTTTGTTGATTTTCAAGTTCTCATACTTTCAGTGTATTGTAAAATATTTGGTTTTTGAATATGCGCATTTGTAACTCATGCTGTGCAATACCATGAAGTATAAGTTATCCTACTTTTGTCCTACAGTTTAAGGCGTTTTTCATGATTTAAAATTGCTTTTGATTTTTTGTTTATTTTCAAGTTCTCAGCTTTTCAGTTTATTGAAGTCTATTTGGTTTTTGAATAGGTGCATTTGCAAATGGTGATCTACAAAAGAATGAGGTATAGTTTTTCTACTTAGTTGTTCATATTTGGGGTTTTTATATGGTTTAAAATTGATTTGGATTTTTGTTCTTTTTCAAGTTCTCAGACTTCAGTTTATTGAAGTTTATTTGGTTGTTGAATAGGCGCATTTGTCACTCATTTTCTACGAAATATAGAAGTATAGTTTATCCTACTTTTGCCCAGTTTTTGGTTTTTTGATGATCTGAAATTGCTTCTATTTTTTTGTTCATTTTCTAGTTCTCTGGTGTTCAATTTGTTAAGGTCTATTTGGTTTTTGGAAAGGTGCTTTTGTAAAAGGTGATCTACAAAGAATAAAGTATAGTTTCCTATTTTTTGCACAGTTTTAAAATTGCGTGTGATTGAATTTATTTATTTTCAAGTTCTCAGCTTTTCAGTTTGTTGAAATCAGTTTGATTTTTGAATAAGTGCATTTATAACTCATGCTCAACAAAAGAATGAGGTATAGTTTTCCTACTTTTTTGCTCCATATTTTGTTTTCTGATGATCTGAAATTGTTTTTGGTTCTTTTGTTTATTTTCTAGTTCTCTGGCTCTCAATTGTTGAAGTCTATTAGGTTTTTTAGTAGGTGCATTTGTAAAAGTTGATCCACAAAAGAATAAAGTATATTTCCCTACTTTTTTGCTCTATTTTTTGGGTTTGAGCATATTTTTTAAAATTGCTTTTGAGTTTTTTTGTTAATTTTCAAGTTCTCGGCCTTTCAGTTTGTTGGAATCTATTTGCTTTTTGAATAGGTGCATTTGTAAATGTTGATCTATAAAAGAATGAAGAATAGTTTTTCTACTTAGTTGCTCATATTTTGGGGTTCCTTATATGGTTTAAAATTGCATTGGATTTTTGTTCGTTTTCAAGTTCTCAGCTTTTCAGTTTGTTGAAATCAGTTTGGTTTTTTAATAAGTGCATTTGTAACTCGTGCTCAACAAAAGAATGAGGTATAGTTTTCCTACTTTTTTGCTCTATATTTTGTTTTCTGATGATCTGAAATTGCTTTTGGTTTTTTTGTTCATTTTCTAGTTCTCTGGCTCTCAATTTGTTGAAGTCTATTTGGTTTTTTAGTAGGTGCATTTGTAAATGTTGACCCACAAAAGAATAACGTATATATCCCTACTTCTTTGCTCTATTTTTTGGGTTTGCGCATATTTTTTTAAATTGCTTTCGAGTTTTTTGTTTATTTTCAAGTTCTCGGCCTTTCAGTTTGTTGAAATCTATTTGCTTTTTGAATAGGTGCATTTGCAAATGGTGATCTACAAAAGAATGAAGTATAGTTTTTCTACTTAGTTGCTCTTTTTTGGGGTTTTGTATATGGTTTAAAATTGCTTTGGATTTTTGTTCATTTTCAAGCTCTCAGACTTTTAGTTTATTGAGGTTTATTTGGTTTTTGAATAGGCGCTTTTGTCACTCATTCTCTACGAAATATAGAAGTATAGTTTATCCTACTTTTGCCTGGTCTTTGGTTTGTTGATGATCTGAAATTGCTTCTATTTTTTTGTTCATTTTCTAGTTCTCTGGTGTTCAATTTGTTAAGGTCTATTTGGTTTTTGGAAAGGTGCTTTTGTAAAAGGTGATCTACAAAGAATAAAGTATAGTTTCCTATTTTTTGCACAGTTTTAAAATTGCGTGTGATTGAATTTGTTTATTTTCAAGTTCTCAGCTTTTCAGTTTGTTGAAATCAGTTTGGTTTTTGAATAAGTGCGTTCGTAACTCGTGCTCAACAATATAATGAGGTATAGTTTTCCTACTTTTTTGCTCCATATTTTGTTTTCTGATGATCTGAAATTGTTTTTGGTTTTTTGTTTACTTTCTAGTTCTCTGGCTTTCAATTGTTGAAGTCTTTTTTGTTTTTAGTAGGTGCTTTTGTAAATGTTGATCTATAAAAGAATGAAGTATAGTTTTTCTACTTAGTTGCTCAATTTTTGGGGTTCCTTATATGGTTTAAAATTGCTTTGGATTTTTGTTCATTTTCAAGTTCTCAGCTTTTCAGTCTGTTGAAATCAGTTTGGTTTTTTAATAAGTGCATTTGTAACTCGTGCTCAACAAAAGAATGAGGTATAGTTTTCCTACTTTTTTGCTCTATATTTTGTTTTCTGATGATCAGAAATTGCTTTTGGTTTTTTTGTTCATTTTCTAGTTCTCTGGCTCTCAATTTGTTGAAGTCGATTTGGTTTTTTAGTAGGTGCATTTGTAAATGTTGATCCACAAAAGAAAAACGTATATATCCCTACTTTTTTGCTCTATTTTTTGGGTTTGCAGATATTTTTTAAAATTGCTTTTGACTTTTTTTGTTTATTTTCGAGTTCTCGGCCTTTCAGTTTGTTGAAATCTATTTGCTTTTTGAATAGGTGCATTTGTAAATGGTGATCTACAAAAGATTGAAGTATAGTTTTTCTACTTATTTGCTCATTTTTTGGGGTTTCTTATATGGTTTAAAATTGCTTTGGATTTTTGTTTAATTTCAAGTTCTAAGACTTTCAGTTTATTGAAGTTTATTTGGTTTTCGAATAGGCGCATTTGTTACTCATGCTCTACAAAATATAGAAGTATAGTTTATCCTATTTTTGCCCTGTTTTTGGCTTTTTGTTGATCTGAAATTGCTTCTTATTTTTTTTTGTTTATTTGCTAGTTCTCTGGTTCTCAATTTTTTGAAGTCTATTTGGTTTTTTAGTAGGTGCATTTGTAAATGTTGATCCACAAAAGAATAAAGTATATTTCCCTACTTTTTTGCTCTATTTTTTGGGTATGCGGATATTTTTTTAAAATTCCTTTTGACTTTTTTGTTTATTTTCAAGTTCTCGGCCTTTCAGTTTGTTGAAATCTATTTGCTTTTTGAATAGGTGCATTTGTAAATGGTGATCTATAAAAGAATGAAGTATAGTTTTTCCACTAAGTTGCTCATTTTTTGGAGCTTCTTATATGTTTTAAATTTGCTTTGGATTTTTGTTCATTTTCAAGTTCTCAGACTTTCAGTTTTTTGAAGTTAATTCGGTTTTTGAATAGGCGCATTTGGTACTCAAGCTCTACAAAATATAGAAGTATAGTTTATCCTATTTTTGCCCTGTTTTTGGCTTTTTGTTGATCTGAAATTGCTTCTTATTTTTTTGTTTATTTTCTAGTTCTCTGGTTCTCAATTTTTTGAAGTCTATTTGGTTTTTTAGTGGGTGCATTTGTAAATGTTGATCCACAAAAGAATAAAGTATATTTCCCTTCTTTTTTGCTCTATTTTTTGGGTATGCGGATATTTTTTAAAATTGCTTTTGACTTTTTTGTTTATTTTCAAGTTCTCGGCCTTTCAGTTTGTTGAAATCTATTTGCTTTTTGAATACGTTCATTTGTAAATGCTGATCTATAAAAGAATGAAGTATAGTTTTTCTACTTAGTTGCTCATTTTTTGGGGCTTCTTATATGTTTTAAATTTGCTTTGGATTTTTGTTTCTTTTCAAGTTCTTAGACTTTCAGTTTTTTGAAGTTAATTCGGTTTTTGAATAGGCGCATTTGGTACTCATGCTCTACAAAATATAGAAGTATAGTTTATCCTATTTTTGCCCTGTTTTTGGCTTTTTGTTGATCTGAAATTGCTTCTTATTTTTTTGTTTATTTTCTAGTTCTCTGGTTCTCAATTTTTTGAAGTCTATTTGGTTTTTTAGTAGGTGCATTTGTAAATGTTGATCCACAAAGGAATAAAGTATATTTCCCTACTTTTTTGCTCTATTTTTTGGGTATGCGGATATTTTTTAAAATTGCTTTTGACTTTGTTTATTTTCAAATTCTCGGCCTTTCAGTTTGTTGAAATCTATTTGCTTTTTGAATAGGTGCATTTGTAAATGGTGATCTACAAAAGATTGAAGTATAGTTTTTCTACTTATTTGCTCATTTTTTGGGGTTTCTTATATGGTTTAAAATTGCTTTGGATTTTTGTTTAATTTCAAATTCTAAGACTTTCAATTTATTGAAGTTTATTTGGTTTTCGAATAGGCGCATTTGTTACTCATGCTCTACAAAATATAGAAGTATAGTTTATCCTATTTTTGCCCTGTTTTTGGCTTTTTGTTGATCTGAAATTGCTTCTTAATTTTTTGTTTATTTTCTAGTTCTCTGGTTCTCAATTTTTTGAATATTATTTTTGTTTTTTAGTAGGTGCATTTGTAAATGTTGATCCACAAAAGAATAAAGTATAGTTCCCTACTTTTTTGCTCTATTTTTTGGGTTTGCGGATATTTTTTAAAATTGCTTTTGACTTTTTTTGTTCATTTTCAAGTTCTCGGCCTTTCAGTTTGTTGAAATCTATTTGCTTTTTGAATAGGTTCATTTGTAAATGCTGATCTATAAAAGAATGAAGTATAGTTTTTCTACTTAGTTGCTCATTTTTTGGGGCTTCTTATATGTTTTAAATTTGCTTTGGATTTTTGTTCCTTTTCAAGTTCTTAGACTTTCAGTTTTTTGAAGTTAATTCGGTTTTTGAATAGGCGCATTTGGTACTCATGCTCTACAAAATATAGAAGTATAGTTTATCCTATTTTTGCCCTGTTTTTGGCTTTTTGTTGATCTGAAATTGCTTCTTATTTTTTTGTTTATTTTCTAGTTCTCTGGTTCTCAATTTTTTGAAGTCTATTTGGTTTTTTAGTAGGTGCATTTGTAAATGTTGATCCACAAAGGAATAAAGTATATTTCCCTACTTTTTTGCTCTATTTTTTGGGTATGCGGATATTTTTTAAAATTGCTTTTGACTTTGTTTATTTTCAAATTCTCGGCCTTTCAGTTTGTTGAAATCTATTTGCTTTTTGAATAGGTGCATTTGTAAATGGTGATCTACAAAAGATTGAAGTATAGTTTTTCTACTTATTTGCTCATTTTTTGGGGTTTCTTATATGGTTTAAAATTGCTTTGGATTTTTGTTTAATTTCAAATTCTAAGACTTTCAATTTATTGAAGTTTATTTGGTTTTCGAATAGGCGCATTTGTTACTCATGCTCTACAAAATATAGAAGTATAGTTTATCCTATTTTTGCCCTGTTTTTGGCTTTTTGTTGATCTGAAATTGCTTCTTAATTTTTTGTTTATTTTCTAGTTCTCTGGTTCTCAATTTTTTGAATATTATTTTTGTTTTTTAGTAGGTGCATTTGTAAATGTTGATCCACAAAAGAATAAAGTATAGTTCCCTACTTTTTTGCTCTATTTTTTGGGTTTGCGGATATTTTTTAAAATTGCTTTTGACTTTTTTTGTTCATTTTCAAGTTCTCGGCCTTTCAGTTTGTTGAAATCTATTTGCTTTTTGAATAGGTGCATTTGTAAATGGTGATGTACAAAAGAATGAAGTATAGTTTTTCTACTTATTTGCTCTTTTTTTGGGGTTTCTTATATGGTTTAAAATTGCTTTGGATTTTCGTTTAATTTCAAGTTCTAAGACTTTCAGTTTATTGAACTTTATTTGGTTTTCGAATAGGCGCATTTGTTACTAATGCTCTACATATAGAAGTATAGTTTATCCTATTTTTGCCCTGTTTTTGGCTTTTTGTTGATCTGAAATTGCTTCTTATTTTTTTGTTCATTTTCTAGTTCTCTGGTTCTCAATTTTTTGAAGTCTATTTGGTTTTTTAGTAGGTGCATTTGTAAATGTTGATCCACAAAAGAATAAAGTATATTTCCCTTCTTTTTTGCTCTATTTTTTGGGTATGCGGATATTTTTTAAAATTGCTTTTGACTTTTTTGTTTATTTTCAAGTTCTCGGCCTTTCAGTTTGTTAAAATCTATTTGCTTTTTGAATACGTTCATTTGTAAATGCTGATCTATAAAAGAATGAAGTATAGTTTTTCTACTTAGTTGCTCATTTTTTGGGGTTTCTTATATGGTTTAAAATTGCTTTGGATTTTTGTTCAATTTCAAGTTCTCAGCTTTTCAGTTTGTTGACATTAGTTTGGTTTTTGAATAAGTGCATTTGTAACTCGTACTCAACAAAAGAATGAGGTATAGTTTTCCTACTTTTTTGCTCCATATTTTGTTTGATGATCTGAAATTGCTGTTGGTTTTTTGGTTTATTTTCTAGTTTTCTGGCTCTCAATTTGTTGAAGTCTGTTTGGTTTTTTAGTAGGTGCATTTGTAATTGTTGATCCACAAAAGAATAAAGTGTATTTACCTACTTTTTTAAAATCTTTTTCTGGGTTTGCGGATATTTTTCAAAAATGCTTTCGACTTTTTTGTTTTTTTTTCAAGTTCTCGGCCTTTCAGTTTGTTGAAATCTATTTGCTTTTTGAATAGGTGCATTTGTAAATGGTGATCTATAAAAGAATGAAGTATAGATTTTCTACTTAGTTGCTCATTTTTTGGGGTTTCTTATATGGTTTAAAATTGCTTTGGATTTTTGTTCAATTTCAAGTTCTCAGCTTTTCAGTTTGTTGAAATTAGTTTGGTTTCTGAATAAGTGCATTTGTAACTCGTGCTCAACAAAAGAATGAGGTATAGCTTTCCTTTTTTGCTCCATATTTTGTTTGATGATCTGAAATTGCTGTTGGTTTTTTTGTTTATTTTCTAGTTTTCTGGCTCTCAATTTGTTGAAGTCTATTTGGTTTTTTAGTAGGTGCATTTGTAAATGTTTATCCACAAAGGAATAAAGTGTATTTCCCTACTTTTTTTAAATTTTTTTTCTGAGTTTGCGGATATTTTTTAAAAATGCTTTTGACTTTTTTTGTTTATTTTCAAGTTCTCGGCCTTTCAGTTTGTTGAAATCTTTTTGCTTTTTGAATAGGTGCATTTGTAAATGGTGATCTATAAAAGTATGAAGTATAGATTTTCTACTTAGTTGCTCATTTTTGGGGTTTCTTATATGGTTTTAAATTGCTTTAAATTTTTGTTCAATTTCAAGTTCTCAGCTTTTCAGTTTGTTGAAATTAGTTTGGTTTCTGAATAAGTGCATTTGTAACTCGTGCTCAACAAAAGAATGAGGTATAGTTTTCCTACTTTTTTGCTCCATATTTTGTTTGATGATCTGCAATTGCTGTTGGTTTTTAGTTTATTTTCTAGTTTTCTGGCTCTCAATTTGTTGAAGTCTCTTTGGTTTTTTAGTAGGTGCATTTGTAAATGTTGATCCACAAAAGAATAAAGTGTATTTCCCTACTTTTTTAAAATCTTTTTTCTGGGTTTGCGGATATTTTTTAAAAATGCTTTTGACTTTTTTTGTTTATTTTCAAGTTCTCGGCCTTTCAGTTTGTTGAAATCTATTTGCTTTTTGAATAGGTGCATTTGTAAATGATGATCTATAAAAGAATGAAGTATAGATTTTCTACTTAGTTGCTCATTTTTTGGAGTTTCTTATATGGTTTAAAATTGCTTTGGATTTTTGTTCAATTTCAAGTTCTCAGCTTTTCAGTTTGTTGAAATTAGTTTGGTTTCTGAATAAGTGCATTTGTAACTCGTGCTCAACAAAAGAATGAGGCATAGTTTTCCTACTTTTTTGCTCCATATTTTGTTTGATGATCTGAAATTGCTGTTGGTTTTTTTGTTTATTTTCTAGTTTTCTGGCTCTCAATTTGTTGAATTCTATTTGGTTTTTTAGTAGGTGCATTTGTAAATGTTGATCCACAAAAGAATAAAGTGTATTTCCCTACTTTTTTTAATATTTTTTCTGGGTTTGCGGATATTTGTTAAAATTGCTTTTGACTTTGTTTATTTTCAAGTTCTCGGCCTTTCAGTTTGTTGAAATCTATTTGCTTTTTGAATAGGTGCATTTGTAAATGGTGATCTACAAAAGAATGAAGTATAGTTTTTCTACTTAGTTGCTCATTTTTTTGGGTTTTTTTATATGGTTTAAAATTGCTTTGGATTTTTGTTCATTTACAAGTTCTCAGACTTTCAGTTTATTGAAGTTGATTTGGTTTTTGAATAGGCGCATTTGTTACTCATGCTCTACAAAATATAGAAGTATAGTTTATCGTACTTTTGCCCAGTTTTTGGTTTTTTGATGATCTGAACTGGCTTCTTATTTTTTTGTTCATTTTCTAGTTCTCTGGCGTTCAATTTGTTGAAGTCTATTTGGTTTTTTAATAGGTGCATTTGTGAAAGGTGATCCACAAAAGAATAAAGTATAAATTCTTACTTTTTTTGCTCAATTTTTTGGGTTTTCGGATATGATTTAAAATTGCTTTTGATTTTTTTTGTTTACAAGTTTTCTGCCTTTCAGTTTATTGAAGTCTATTTGGTTTTTGAATAGGTGCATTTGTAAATGGTGATCTACAAAAGAATGAAGCATAGTTTTTCTACTTATTTGCCGATTTTTTGGGTTTTCTTATATGCTTTAAAATTGCTTTGGATTTTTGTTCATTTACAAGTTCTCAGACTTTCAGTTTATTGAAGTTTATTTGGTTTTTGAATAGGCGCATTTGTTACTCATGCTGTACAAAATATAGAAGTATAGTTTATCCTACTTTTGCCAAGTTTTTGGTTTTTTGATGATCTGAAATTGCTTCTCATTTTTTTGTTCATTTTCAAGTTCACTGGCGTTCAATTTGTTGAAGTCTATTTGGTTTTTTAATAGGTGCATTTGTGAAAGGTGATCTACAGAAGAATGATGTATAGTTTTTCTACTTAGTTGCTCATTTTTTGGGTTTTCTTATATGGTTTAAAATTGTTTTTGGTTTTGTTTTTTTTCAAGTTCTCAGCTTTTCAAATTGTTGAAATCAGTTTGGCTTTTGAATAAATGATTTTGTAACTCGTGCTCAACAAAAGAATGAGGTATAGTTTTCCCACTTTTTTGCTCCATATTTTGTTTTCTGATGATCTGAAATTGCTTTTGGTTTTTTGTTTATTTTCTAGTTCTCTGGCTCTCAATTTGTTGAAGTATATTCAGTTTTTAGTAGGTGCATTTGTAAATGTTGATCCACAAAAGAATAAAGTATAGTTCCCTACTTTTTTGCTCTATTTTTTGGGTTTGCGGATATTTTTTAAAATTGCTTTTGACTTTTTTTGTTTATTTTCAAGTTCTCGGCCTTTCAGTTTGTTGAAATCTATTTGCTTTTTGAATAGGTGCATTTGTAAATGATGATCTATAAAAGAATGAAGTATAGATTTTCTACTTAGTTGCTCATTTTTTGGAGTTTCTTATATGGTTTAAAATTGCTTTGGATTTTTGTTCAATTTCAAGTTCTCAGCTTTTCAGTTTGTTGAAATTAGTTTGGTTTCTGAATAAGTGCATTTGTAACTCGTGCTCAACAAAAGAATGAGGCATAGTTTTCCTACTTTTTTGCTCCATATTTTGTTTGATGATCTGAAATTGCTGTTGGTTTTTTTGTTTATTTTCTAGTTTTCTGGCTCTCAATTTGTTGAAGTCTCTTTGGTTTTTTAGTAGGTGCATTTGTAAATGTTGATCCACAAAAGAATAAAGTGTATTTCCCTACTTTTTAAAAATCTTTTTTCTGGGTTTGCGGATATTTTTTAAAAATGCTTTTGACTTTTTTTGTTTATTTTCAAGTTCTCGGCCTTTCAGTTTGTTGAAATCTATTTGCTTTTTGAATAGGTGCATTTGTAAATGATGATCTATAAAAGAATGAAGTATAGATTTTCTACTTAGTTGCTCATTTTTTGGAGTTTCTTATATGGTTTAAAATTGCTTTGGATTTTTGTTCAATTTCAAGTTCTCAGCTTTTCAGTTTGTTGAAATTAGTTTGGTTTCTGAATAAGTGCATTTGTAACTCGTGCTCAACAAAAGAATGAGGCATAGTTTTCCTACTTTTTTGCTCCATATTTTGTTTGATGATCTGAAATTGCTGTTGGTTTTTTTGTTTATTTTCTAGTTTTCTGGCTCTCAATTTGTTGAAGTCTCTTTGGTTTTTTAGTAGGTGCATTTGTAAATGTTGATCCACAAAAGAATAAAGTGTATTTCCCTACTTTTTTAAAATCTTTTTTCTGGGTTTGCGGATATTTTTTAAAAATGCTTTTGACTTTTTTTGTTTATTTTCAAGTTCTCGGCCTTTCAGTTTGTTGAAATCTATTTGCTTTTTGAATAGGTGCATTTGTAAATGATGATCTATAAAAGAATGAAGTATAGATTTTCTACTTAGTTGCTCATTTTTTGGAGTTTCTTATATGGTTTAAAATTGCTTTGGATTTTTGTTCAATTTCAAGTTCTCAGCTTTTCAGTTTGTTGAAATTAGTTTGGTTTCTGAATAAGTGCATTTGTAACTCGTGCTCAACAAAAGAATGAGGCATAGTTTTCCTACTTTTTTGCTCCATATTTTGTTTGATGATCTGAAATTGCTGTTGGTTTTTTTGTTTATTTTCTAGTTTTCTGGCTCTCAATTTGTTGAAGTCTCTTTGGTTTTTTAGTAGGTGCATTTGTAAATGTTGATCCACAACAGAATAAAGTGTATTTCCCTACTTTTTTAAAATCTTTTTTCTGGGTTTGCGGATATTTTTTAAAAATGCTTTTGACTTTTTTTGTTTATTTTCAAGTTCTCGGCCTTTCAGTTTGTTGAAATCTATTTGCTTTTTGAATAGGTGCATTTGTAAATGATGATCTATAAAAGAATGAAGTATAGATTTTCTACTTAGTTGCTCATTTTTTGGAGTTTCTTATATGGTTTAAAATTGCTTTGGATTTTTGTTCAATTTCAAGTTCTCAGCTTTTCAGTTTGTTGAAATTAGTTTGGTTTCTGAATAAGTGCATTTGTAACTCGTGCTCAACAAAAGAATGAGGCATAGTTTTCCTACTTTTTTGCTCCATATTTTGTTTGATGATCTGAAATTGCTGTTGGTTTTTTTGTTTATTTTCTAGTTTTCTGACTCTCAATTTGTTGAATTCTATTTGGTTTTTTAGTAGGTGCATTTGTAAATGTTGATCCACAAAAGAATAAAGTGTATTTCCCTACTTTTTTTAATATTTTTTCTGGGTTTGCGGATATTTGTTAAAATTGCTTTTGACTTTGTTTATTTTCAAGTTCTCGGCCTTTCAGTTTGTTGAAATCTATTTGCTTTTTGAATAGGTGCATTTGTAAATGGTGATCTACAAAAGAATGAAGTATAGTTTTTCTACTTAGTTGCTCATTTTTTTGGGTTTTTTTATATGGTTTAAAATTGCTTTGGATTTTTGTTCATTTACAAGTTCTCAGACTTTCAGTTTATTGAAGTTGATTTGGTTTTTGAATAGGCGCATTTGTTACTCATGCTCTACAAAATATAGAAGTATAGTTTATCGTACTTTTGCCCAGTTTTTGGTTTTTTGATGATCTGAACTGGCTTCTTATTTTTTTGTTCATTTTCTAGTTCTCTGGCGTTCAATTTGTTGAAGTCTATTTGGTTTTTTAATAGGTGCATTTGTGAAAGGTGATCCACAAAAGAATAAAGTATAAATTCTTACTTTTTTTGCTCAATTTTTTGGGTTTTCGGATATGATTTAAAATTGCTTTTGATTTTTTTTGTTTACAAGTTTTCTGCCTTTCAGTTTATTGAAGTCTATTTGGTTTTTGAATAGGTGCATTTGTAAATGGTGATCTACAAAAGAATGAAGCATAGTTTTTCTACTTATTTGCCGATTTTTTGGGTTTTCTTATATGCTTTAAAATTGCTTTGGATTTTTGTTCATTTACAAGTTCTCAGACTTTCAGTTTATTGAAGTTTATTTGGTTTTTGAATAGGCGCATTTGTTACTCATGCTGTACAAAATATAGAAGTATAGTTTATCCTACTTTTGCCAAGTTTTTGGTTTTTTGATGATCTGAAATTGCTTCTCATTTTTTTGTTCATTTTCAAGTTCACTGGCGTTCAATTTGTTGAAGTCTATTTGGTTTTTTAATAGGTGCATTTGTGAAAGGTGATCTACAGAAGAATGATGTATAGTTTTTCTACTTAGTTGCTCATTTTTTGGGTTTTCTTATATGGTTTAAAATTGTTTTTGGTTTTGTTTTTTTTCAAGTTCTCAGCTTTTCAAATTGTTGAAATCAGTTTGGCTTTTGAATAAATGATTTTGTAACTCGTGCTCAACAAAAGAATGAGGTATAGTTTTCCCACTTTTTTGCTCCATATTTTGTTTTCTGATGATCTGAAATTGCTTTTGGTTTTTTGTTTATTTTCTAGTTCTCTGGCTCTCAATTTGTTGAAGTATATTCAGTTTTTAGTAGGTGCATTTGTAAATGTTGATCCACAAAAGAATAAAGTATAGTTCCCTACTTTTTTGCTCTATTTTTTGGGTTTGCGGATATTTTTTAAAATTGCTTTTGACTTTTTTTGTCTATTTTCAAGTTCTCGCCCTTTCAGTTTGTTGAAATCTATTTGCTTTTAGAATAGGTGCATTTGTAAATGGTGATCTACAGAAGAATGTATAGTTTTTCTACTTAGTTGCTCATTTTTTGGGTTTTCTTATATGGTTTAAAATTGCTTTGGATTTTTGTTCATTTACAAGTTCTCAGACTTTCAGTTTATTGAAGTTTATTTGGTTTTTGAATAGGCGCATTTGTTACTCATGCTCTACAAAATATAGAAGTATAGTTTATCCTACTTTTGCGCAGTTTTTGGTTTTTTGATGATCTGAAATTGCTTCTTATTTTTTTGTTCTTTTTCTAGTTCTCTGGTTTTCAATTTGTTGAAGTCTATTTGGTTTTTTAATAGGTGCATTTGTGAAAGGTGATCCACAAAAGAATAAAGTATAGTTTCTTACTTTTTTTGCTCAATTTTTTGGGTTTTCGGATATGATTTAAAATTGCTTTTGATTTTTTTTGTTTACAAGTTCTCTGCCTTTCAGTTTATTGAAGTCTATTTGGTTTTTGAATAGGTGCATTTGTTACTCATGCTGTACAAAATATAGACGTATAGTTTATCCTACTTTTGCCCAGTTTTTGATTTTTTGATGATCTGAAATTGCTTCTTATTTTTTTGTTCATTTTCTAGTTCTCTGGCGTTCAATTTGTTGAAGTCTATTTGGTTTTTTAATAGGTGCATTTGTGAAAGGTGATCCACAAAAGAATAAAGTATAGTTTCTCACTTTTTTGCTCAATTTTTTGGGTTTTCGGATATGATTTAAAATTGCTTTTGATTTTTTTGTTTACAAGTTCTCTGCCTTTCAGTTTATTGAAGTCTATTTGGTTTTTGAATGGGTGCATTTGTAAAAGGTGATCTACAAAGAATAAAGTAAAGTTCCCTATTTTTGGCTCAGTTTTAAAATTGCGTTTGACTTTGTTTATTTTCAAGTTCTCAGCTTTTCAAATTGTTGAAATCAGTTTGGTTTTTGAATAAATGCTTTTGTAACTCGTGCTCAACAAAAGAATGAGGTATAGTTTTCCCCCTTTTTTGCTCCATATTTTGTTTTCTGATGATCTGAAATTGCTTTTGGTTTTTTGTTTATTTTCTAGTTCTCTGGCTCTCAATTTGTTGGAGTCGATATGGTTTTTAGTAGGTGCATTTGTAAATGTTGATCCACAAAAGAATAAAGTATAGTTCCCTACTTTTTTGCTCTATTTTTTGGGTTTGCGGATATTTTTTAAAATTGCTTTTGACTCTTTTTGTTCAATTTCAAGTTCTCGGCCTTTCAGTTTGTTGAAATCTATTTGCTTTTTGAATAGGTGCATTTGTAAATGGTGATCTACAAAAGAATGAAGTATAGTTTTTCTACTTAGTTGCTCATTTTTTAGGTTTTCTTATATGGTTTGAAATTGCTTTGGATTTTTGCTCATTTACAAGTTCTCAGACTTTCAGTTTATTGAAGTTTATTTGGTTTTTGAATAGGCGCATTTGTTACTCATGCTGTACAATATATAGAAGTATAGTTTATCCTACTTTTGCCCAGTTTTTGGTTTTTTGATGATCTGAAATTGCTTCTTATTTTTTTGTTCATTTTCTAGTTCTCTGGCGTTCAATTTTTTGAAGTCTATTTGGTTTTTTAATAGGTGCATTTGTTACTCATGCTGTACAATATATAGAAGTATAGTTTATCCTACTTTTGCCCAGTTTTTGGTTTTTTGATGATCTGAAATTGCTTCTTAATTTTTTGTTCATTTTCTAGTTCTCTGGCGTTCAATTTGTTGAAGTCTATTTGGTTTTTTAATAGGTGCATTTGTGAAAGGTGATCCACAAAAGAATAAAGTATAGTTTCTTACTTTTTTGCTCAATTTTTTGGGTTTTCGGATATGATTTAAAATTGCTTTTGATTTTTTTTTGTTTACAAGTTCTCTGCCTTTCAGTTTATTGAAGTCTATTTGGTTTTTGAATGGGTGCATTTGTAAAAGGTGATCTACAAAGAATAAAGTATAGTTTCCTATTTTTGGCTGTTTTAATATTGCGTTTGACTTAATTTATTTTCAAGTTCTCAGCTTTTCAGTTTGTTGAAATCAGTTTGGTTTTTGAATAAATTGCGCTTGTAACTCGTGCTCAACAAAAGAATGAGGTATAGTTTTCCCACTTTTTTGCTCCATATTTTGTTTTTTGATGATCTGAAATTGCTTCTTATTTTTTTGTTCATTTTCTAGTTCTCTGGCGTTCAATTTGTTGAAGTCTGTTTGGTTTTTTAATAGGTGCATTTGTGAAAGGTGATCCACAAAAGAATAAAGTATAGTTCCCTACTTTTTTGCTCTATTTTTTGGGTTTGCGGATATTTTTTAAAATTGCTTTTGACTTTTTTTGTTTATTTTCAAGTTCTCGGCATTTCAATTTGTTGAAATCTATTTGCTTTTTGAATAGGTGCATTTGTAAATGGTGATCTACAAAAGAATCAAGCATAGTTTTTCTACTTAGTTGCTGATTTTTTGGGTTTTCGTATATGCTTTAAAATTGCTTTGGATTTTTGTTCAATTACAAGTTCTCAGACTTTCAGTTTATTGAAGTTTATTTGGTTTTTGAATAGGCGCATTTGTTACTCATGCTGTACAAAATATAGAAGTATAGTTTATCCTACTTTTGCCCAGTTTTTGGTTTTTTGATGATCTGAAATTGCTTCTCATTTTTTTGTTCATTTTCTAGTTCTCTGGCGTTCAATTTGTTGAAGTCTATTTGGCTTTTTAATAGGTGCATTTGTGAAAGTTGAGCCACAAAAGAATAAATTATAGTTTCTTACTTTTTTGCTCAGTTTTTTGGGTTTTCGGATATGATTTAAAATTGCTTTTGATTTTTTTTGTTTACAAGTTCTCTGCCTTTTAGTTTTTTGAAGTCTATTTGGTGCATTTGTAAAAGGTGATCTACAAAGAATAAAGTATAGTTTCCTATTTTTGCTCAGTTTTAAAATTGCGTTTGACTTTGTTTATTTTCAAGTTCTCAGCTTTTCAGTTTGTTGGAATCAGTTTGGTTTTTGAATAAATGCTTTGGTAACTCGTGCTCAACAAAAGAATGAGGTATAGTTTTCCCACTTTTTTTGCTCCATATTTTGTTTTCTGATGATCTGAAGTTGCTTTTGGTTTTCTGTTTATTTTCTAGTTCTCTGGCTCTCAATTTGTTGAAGTCTGTTTGGTTTTTTAATAGGTGCATTTGTAAAAGGTGATCCACAAAAGAATAAAGTATAGTTCCCTACTTTTTTGCTCTATTTTTTTGGGTTTGCGGATATTTTTAAATATTGCTTTCGACTTTTTTTGTTTATTTTCAAGTTCTCGGCCTTTCGGTTTGTTGAAATCTATTTGCTTTTTGAATAGGTACATTTGTAAATGGTGATCTACAAAAGAATGAAGTATAGTTTTTCTACTTAGCTGCTCATTTTTTGGGGTTTCTTATATGGTTTAAATTTGCTTGGGATTTTTGTTCATTTACAAGTTCATTTAGAAGTTTATTTGGTTTTTGAATAGGCGCATTTGTTACTCAAGCTCTGCAAAATATAGAAGTATAGTTTATCCTACTTTTGCCCCATTTTTGGTTTTTTGATGATCTGAAATTGCTTCTCATTTTTTTGTTCATATCTAATTCTTTGGAGTTCAATTTGTTGAAGTCTATTTGTCTTTTTAATAGGTGCTTTTATAAAAGGTGATCTACAAAAAATAAAGTATTGTTTCCAATTTTTTGCGCAGTTTTAAAATTGCGTTTGACTTTGTTTATTTTCAAGTTCTCAGCTTTTCAGTTTAATGAAATCAGTTTGGTTTTTGAATAAGTGCATTTGTAGCTCATGCTCAAAAAAAGAATGAGGTAAAGTTTTCCTACTTTCTTGCTCCATTTTTTGTTTTCTAATGATCTGAAAGCGCTGTTGCTTTTTTTGTTTATTTTCTAGTTCTCTGGCTCTCAATTTGTTGAAGTCTATTTGGTTTTTTAGTAGGTGCAATTGTAAATGTTGATCCACTAAAGAATAAATTATAGTTTCTTACTTTTTTGCTCAATTTTGGGTTTTCGTATATAATTTAAAATTGCTTTTGATTTTTTTTGTTTATTTTCAAGTTGTCTGCCTTTCAGTTTACTGAAGTCTATTTGGTTTTTGAATAGGTGCATTTGTAAAAGGTGATCTACAAAGAATAAAATATAGTTTCCTATTTTTTTGCTCAGTTTTGAAATTGCGTTTGACTTTGTTTATTTTCAAGTTCTCAGCTTTTCAGTTTGTTGAAATCAGTTTGGTTTTTGAATAAGTGCATTTGTAAAAGGTGATCTACAAAGAATAAAATATAGTTTCCTATTTTTTTGCTCAGTTTTGAAATTGCGTTTGACTTTGTTTATTTTCAAGTTCTCAGCTTTTCAGTTTGTTGAAATCAGTTTGGTTTTTGAATAAGTGCATTTGTAACTCGTGCTCAACAAAAGAATGAGGTATAGTTTTCCTAATTTTGCTCCAAATTTTGTTTTCTGATGATCTAAAATTGCTTTTGGTTTTTTGTTTATTTTCTAGTTCTCTGGCTCTCAATTTGTTGAAGTCTATTTGGTTTTTTAGTAGGTGCAATTGTAAATGTTGATCCACTAAAGAATAAATTATAGTTTCTTACTTTTTTGCTCAATTTTGGGTTTTCGTATATAATTTAAAATTGCTTTTGATTTTTTATGTTTATTTTCAAGTTGTCTGCCTTTCAGTTTACTGAAGTCTATTTGGCTTTTGAATAGGTGCAATTGTAAAAGGTGATCTACAAAGAATAAACTATAGTTTCCCTTTTTTTGCTCAGTTTTAAAATTGCGTTTGACTGGTTTATTTTCAAGTTCTCAGCTTTTCAGTTTGTTGAAATCAGTTTGGTTTTTGAATAAGTGCATTTGTAACTCGTGCTCAACAAAAGAATGAGTAATAATTTTCCTAATTTTGCTCCATATTTTGTTTTCTGGTGATCTGAAATTGCTTTTGGTTTTTTTTTGTTTATTTTCTAGTTCTCTGGCTCTCAATTTGTTGAGGTCTATTTGGTTTTTTAGTAGATGCATTTGTAAAAGGTGATCTACAAAGAATAAAGTATAGTTTCCTATTTTTTGTCTCAGTTTTAAAATTGCGTCTGACTGGTTTGTTTTCAAGTTCTCAGCTTTTCAATTTGTTGAAATCAGTTTGGTTTTTGAATAAGTGCATTTGTAACTCGTGCTCAACAAAAGAAGGAGGTATAGTTTTCCTAATTGTGCTCCATATTTTGTTTTCAGATGATCTGAAATTGCTTCTTTTTTGTTCATTTCTAGTTCTCTGGCGTTGAATTTGTTGAAGTCTATTTGGTTTTTAATAGGTGCATTTGTAAAAGGTGATCTACAAAGAATAAAGTATAGTTTCCAATTTTTTGCGCAGTTTTAAAATTGCGTTTGACTTTGTTTATTTTCAAGTTCTCAGCTTTTCAGTTTGTTGAAATCAGTTTGGTTTTTGAATAAGTGCATTTGTAACTTATGCTCAACAAAAGAATGAGGTATAGTTTTCCTACTTTTTTGCTCCATATTTTGTTTTCTGATGATCTGAAATTGCTGTTGTTTTTTTGTTTATTTTCTAGTTCTCTGGCTCTCAATTTGTTGAAGTCTGTTTTGTTTTTTAATAGGGGCATTTGTAAAAGGTGATCCACGAAAGAATAAATTATAGTTTCTTACTTTTTTGCTCAATTTTGGGTTTTCGTATATAATTTAAAATTGCTTTTGATTTTTTTTGTTTATTTTCAAGTTGTCTGCCCTTCAATTTACTGAAGTCTATTTGGTTTTTTATTAGGTGCATTTGTAAAAGGGGATCTACAAAGAATAAAGTATAGTTTCCTATTTTTTTGCTCAGTTTTAAAATTGCGTTTGACTGGTTTGTTTTCAAGTTCTCAGCTTTTCAGTTTGTTGAAATCAGTTTGGTTTTTGAATAAGTGCATTTGTAACTCGTGCTCAACAAAAGAAGGAGGTATAGTTTTCCTAATTGTGCTCCATGTTTTGTTTTCAGATGATCTGAAATTGCTTCTTTTTTGTTCATTTCTAGTTCTCTGGCGTTGAATTTGTTGAAGTCTATTTGGTTTTTAATAGGTGCATTTGTAAAAGGTGATCTACAAAGAATAAAGTATAGTTTCCAATTTTTTGCGCAGTTTTTAAATTGCGTTTGACTTTGTTTATTTTCAAGTTCTCTGCTTTTCAGTTTGTTGAAATCAGTTTGGTTTTTGAATAAGTGCATTTGTAACTCATGCTCAACAAAAGAGTGAGGTATAGTTTTCCTACTTTTTTGCTCCATTTTTTGTTTTCTGATGGTCTGAAATTGCTGTTGTTTTTTATTTTGTAGTTCTCTGGCTCTCAATTTGTTGAAGTCTGTTTGGTTTTTTAATAGGTGCATTTGTAAAAGGTGATCCACGAAAGAATAAATTATAGTTTCTTACTTTTTTGCTCAATTTTGGGTTTTCGTATATAATTTAAAATTGCTTTTGATTTTTTTTGTTTATTTTCAAGTTGTCTGCCCTTCAATTTACTGAAGTCTATTTGGTTGTTTATTAGGTGCATTTGTAAAAGGGGATCTACAAAGAATAAAGTATATTTTCCTATTTTTTTGCTCAGTTTTAAAATTGCGTTTGACTGGTTTATTTTCAAGTTCTCAGCTTTTCAGTTTGTTGAAATCAGTTTGGTTTTTGAATAAGTGCATTTGTAACTAGTGCTCAACAAAAGAAGGAGGTATAGTTGTCCTAATTGTGCTCCATATTTTGTTTTCTGACGATCTGAAATTGCTTCTTTTTCTGTTCAATTCTGTTTCTCTGGCGTTCATTTTGTTGAAGTCTATTTGGTTTTTTAATAGGTGCATTTGTAAAAGGTGATCTACAAAGAATAAAGTATAGTTTCCAATTTTTTGCGCAGTTTTAAAATTGCGTTTGAATTTGTTTATCAAGTTCTCAGCTTTTCAGTTTGTTGAAATCAGTTTGGTTTTTTAATAGGTGCATTTGTGAAAGGTGATCCACGAAAGAATAAATTATAGTTTCTTACTTTTTCGCTCAATTTTGGGTTTTCGTATATAATTTAAAATTGCTTTTGATTTTTTTGTTTATTTTCAAGTTGTCTGCCCTTCAATTTACTGAAGTCTATTTGGTTTTTTATTAGGTGCATTTGTAAAAGGGGATCTACAAAGAATAAAGTATAGTTTCCTATTTTTTTGCTCAGTTTTAAAATTGCGTTTGACTGGTTTATTTTCAAGTTCTCAGCTTTTCAGTTTGTTGAAATCAGTTTGGTTTTTGAATAAGTGCATTTGTAACTCATGCTCAACAAAAGAATGAGGTATAGTTTTCCTACTTTTTTGCTCCATTTTTTGTTTTCTGATGGTCTGAAATTGCTGTTGTTTTTTTTTCTAGTTCTCTGGCTCTCAATTTGTTGAAGTCTGTTTGGTTTTTTAATAGGTGCATTTGTAAAAGGGGATCCACGAAAGAATAAATTATAGTTTCTTACTTTTTTCTCAATTTTTTGGGTTTTCGTATACAATTTAAAGTTGCGTTTGATTTTTTTTGTTTGTTTTCAAGTTGTCTGCCTTTCAATTTACTGAAGTCTATTTGGTTTTTGAATAGGTGCATTTGTAAAAGGTGATCTACAAAGAATAAAATAGTTTCCTATTTTTTTGCTCAGTTTTAAAATTGCATTTGACTTTGTTTATTTTCAAGTTCTCAGCTTTTCAGTTTGTTGAAATCAGTTTGGTTTTTAAATAAGTGCATTTGTAACTCGTGCTCAACAAAAGAATGAGGTATAGTTTTCCTAATTTTGCTCCATATTTTGTTTTCTGGTGATCTAAAATTGCTTTTGTTTTTTTTTGTTTATTTTCTAGTTCTCTGGCTCTCATATTGTTGAAGTCTATTTGGTTTTTTAGTAGGTGCATTTGTAAATGTTGATCCACTAAAGAATAAAGTATTGTTCCCTACTTTTTTGCTCTATTTTTTCGGTTTTCGGATATTTTTTAAAATTACTTTTAACTTTTTTTTGTTTATTTTCAAGTTCTTGGCCTTTCAGTTTGTTGAAATCTATTTGCTTTTTGAATAGGTGCGTTTGCAAATGGTGATCTACAAAAGAATGAAGTATAGTTTTTCTACTTAGTTGCTCATTTTTTGGGGTTTCTTATATGGTTTAAAATTGAGTTTAATATTTTGTTTTTTTCTCTAGCGCTCAGGCCTTCAGTTTATCAAAGTCTATTTGGTTTTTGAACAGATGCATTTGTTAAAGGTGATCTACAAAAGAATAAATTATAGTTTCCTACTTTTTTCTCACTTTTTTGGGTTTTCTGATATGGTTTAAAATTGCTGTTAATTTGTTTTGTTCTTTTTCAAGTTCCCAGCCTTTCAGTTTGTTGAAATTATTTGGTTTTTGAATAAGTCCATTTGTAACTCGTGTTCTACAAAAGACTGGATTATACTTTGAGGTATAAGTAAGTGGGAAGAATGAGGTAAAGTTTTCCCACTTTTTTGCTCCATATTTTTTTCTGATGATCTGAAATTGCTGTTGGTTTTTTTGTTTATTTTCTATTTCTCTGGCTCTCAATTTGTTGAAGTCTGTTTTGTTTTTTAATAGGTGCATTTGTAAAAGGTGATCCACAAAAGAATAGAGTATAGTTTCTTACTTTTTGCTCAATTTTTTGGGTTTTCGGATATGATTTAAAATTGCTTTTGATTTTTTTTATTTTCAAGATCTCTGCCTTTCAGTTTATTGAAGTCTATTTGGTTTTTGAATTGGTGCATTTGTAAAAGGTGAGCTACAAAGAATAAAATATAGATTCCTATTTTTTTGCTCAGTTTTAAAATTGCGTTTTACTTTGTTTATTTTCAAGTTCTCAGCTTTGAATAAGTCCATTTGTAACTCGTGTTCTACAAAAGACTGGATTATATTTTTTCTACTTTGTTGCTCAATTTTTGGGGTTTCTTAAATGGTATAAAATTGTTTTGGGTTTTTTGTTTATTTTCAATTTCTCAGCCTTTCAGTTTGTTAGAATCTGTTTGGTTTTTGAATAAGTGCATTTGTAACTCGTGCTCAACAAAACAATGAGTTAATGTTTTCCTAATTTTTTGCTCCATATTTTGTTTTCTGATGATCTGAAATTGCTTTTGGTTTTTTGTTGATTTTCTAGTTCTTTGGCTCTCAATTTGTTGAAGTCTCTTTGGTTTTTTAGTAGCTGCATTTGTAAATGTTGAACCACAAAAGAATAAAGTATAGTTCCCTAATTTTTGCTCTATTTTTTGGGTTTGCGGATATTTTTTAAAAATGCTTTTGACTTGTTTGTTTTCAAGTTCTCGGCCTTTCAGTTTGTTGAAATCCTTTTTGGTTTTTGAATAGGTGCTTTTGTAAAAGGTGATCTACAAAAAAATAAAGCATAGTTTCCTACTTTTTTCTCACTTTTGGTTTTCTGATTTGCTTGAAAATTGCTTTTGATAGTTTTGTTATTTTCAAGTTCCTTGCCTTTCAGTTTGTTGGAATCTATTTGGTTTTTTGAATAAGTGCATTTGTAACTCGTGTTCTACAAAAGAATGAGGTAAAGTTTTCCCACTTTTTTGCTCCATATTCTTTTTTCTGATGATCTGAAATTGCTGTTGGTTTTTTTTGTTTATTTTCTATTTCTCTGGCTCTCAATTTGTTGAAGTCTATTTGGTTTTTGAATTGGTGCATTTGTAAAAGGTGAGCTACAAAGAATAAATATAGATTCCTATTTTTTTGCTCAGTTTTAAAATTGCGTTTTACTTTGTTTATTTTCAAGTTCTCAGCTTTGAATAAGTCCATTTGTAACTCGTGTTCTACAAAAGACTGGATTATATTTTTTTCTACTTTGTTGCTCAATTTTTGGGGTTTCTTAAATGGTATAAAATTGTTTTGGGTTTTTTGTTTATTTTCAATTTCTCAGCCTTTCAGTTTGTTAGAATCTGTTTGGTTTTTGAATAAGTGCATTTGTAACTCGTGCTCAACAAAACAATGAGTTAATGTTTTCCTAATTTTTTGCTCCATTTTTTGTTTTCTGATGATCTGAAATTGCTTTTGGTTTTTTGTTGATTTTCTAGTTCTCTGGCTCTCAATTTGTTGAAGTCTCTTTGGTTTTTTAGTAGCTGCATTTGTAAATGTTGAACCACAAAAGAATAAAGTATAGTTCCCTAATTTTTGCTCTATTTTTTGGTTTTGCGGATATTTTTTAAAAATGCTTTTGACTTGTTTGTTTTCAAGTTCTCGGCCTTTCAGTTTGTTGAAATCCTTTTTGGTTTTTGAATAGGTGCTTTTGTAAAAGGTGATCTACAAAAAAATAAAGCATAGTTTCCTACTTTTTTCTCACTTTTTGGTTTTCTGATTTGCTTGAAAATTGCTTTTGATAGTTTTGTTATTTTCAAGTTCCCTGCCTTTCAGTTTGTTGGAATCTATTTGGTTTTTTGAATAAGTGCATTTGTAACTCGTGTTCTACAAAAGAATGAGGTAAAGTTTTCCCACTTTTTTGCTCCATATTCTTTTTTCTGATGATCTGAAATTGCTGTTGGTTTTTTTTGTTTATTTTCTATTTCTCTGGCTCTCAATTTGTTGAAGTCTGTTTTGTTTTTTAATAGGTGCATTTGTAAAATGTGATCCACAAAAGAATAAAGTATAGTTTCTTAATTTTTGCTCAATTTTTTGGGTTTTCGGATATGATTAAAAATTGCTTTTGATTTTTTTTATTTTCAAGATCTCTGCCTTTCAGTTTATTGAAGTCTATTTGGTTTTTGAATAGGTGCATTTGTAAAAAGTGAGCTACAAAGAATAAAATATAGTTTCCTATTTTTTGCTCAGTTTTAAAATTGCGTTTTACTTTGTTTATTTTCAAGTTCTCAGCTTTTCAGTTTGTTGAAATCAGTTTGGTTTTTGAATAGGCGCATTTGTTACTCATGCTGTACAAAATATAGAAGTATAGTTTATCCTACTTTTGCCCAATTTTGGTTTTTTGATGATCTGAAATTGCTTCTCATTTTTTGTTTATTTTCAAGTTCTCTGGCTCTCAATTTGTTGAAGTCTATTTGGTTCTTTAGTAGTTGCATTTGTAAATATTGATCCACAAAAGAATAAAGTATAGTTCCCTACTTTTTTGCTCTATTTTTTGGGCTGGCGGATATTTTTTAAAATTGCTTTTAACTTTTTTTGTTTATTTTCAAGTTCTTGGCCTTTCAGTTTGTTGAAATCTATTTGCTTTTTGAATAGGTGCATTTGCAAATGGTGATCTACAAAAGAATGAAGTATAGTTTTTCTACTTAAAAGCTCATTTTTTGGGTTTTCTTATATGTTTTAAAATTGCGTTGGATTTTTGTTCATTTTCAAGTTCTCAGACTTTCAGTTTTTTGAAGTTAATTTGGTTTTTGAATAGGCGCATTTGTTACTCATGCTCTACAAAATATAGAAGTATAGTTCATCCTACTTTTGCCCAATTTTCGGTTTTTTGATGATCTGAAATTGCTTCTCATTTTTTGTTGATTTTGTAATTCTCTGGCGTTCAACTTGTTGAAGTCTATATGGTTTTTTAATAGGTGCATTTGTAAAAGGTGATCCATAAAAGAATAAAGTATAGTTTCTTATTTTTTTGCTCAATTTTATGGGTTTTCGGATATGATTTAAAATTGCTTTTGATTTTTTTTTGTTTATTTTCAAGATCTCTGTCTTTCAGTTTATTGAAGCCTATTTGGTTTTTGAATTGGTGCATTTGTAACTCGTGTTCTACAAAAGACTGGAGTATGCTTTTTTTTGTTGCTCAATTTTTGGGGTTTCGTATATGGTTTAAAATTGTTTTTGGTTTTGTTTATTTTCAAGTTCTCAGCCTTTTAGTTTGTTAGAATCTGTTTGGTTTTTGAATAAGTGCATTTGTAACTCGTGCTCAACAAAAGAATGAGTTGAAGTATTCCTAAATTTTTGCTCCATTTTTGATTTTCTGATGATCTGAAATTGCTTTTGATTTTTTGTGTTGATTTTCTAGTTCTCTGGCTTTCAATTTGCTGAACTCTTTTTGGTTTTTTAATAGGTGCATTTGTAAACGTTGATCCACAAAAGAATAGAAGTATAGTTTCCTACGTCTTTGCTCAGTTTGTTGGGTTTTCTGATATGATTTAAAATTGCTTTTGATTTGTTCATTTTCAAGTTCTCAGCCTTTCAGTTTGTTGAAATCTGTTTGATTTTGTAATAAGCGCATTTGTAACTCGTGCTCTACGAGAGACTGAAGTATAGGTTTTCTACTTTTTTGCTCAATTTTTGGTTTTCTGATGATCTGAAATTGCTTTTGATTTTTCTTGTTTATTTTCTAGTTCTCTGGCTTTCAATTTCCTGAATTCTTTTTGGTTTTTTAATAGGTGCATTTGTAAATGTTGATCCACGAAAGAATAAAGTATAGTTTCCTGCTTTTTTGCTCAATTTATTGGGTTTTCGTATATGATTTAACATTGCCTTTGAATTTTTATGTTTATTTTCAAGTTCTCAGCCTTTCAGTTTTTTATTCTATTTGCTTTTTGAATAATTGACTTTGTAAAAGGTGATCTACAAAAGAATGAAGTATAGTTTTTCTAATTTGTTTATCAATTTTTGGGTTTTCTTATATGGTTCAAAATTGCGTTTGATATTTTGTTTATTTTCTAGCTCTCATGCTTTCAGTTTATTGACGTCTATTTGGTTTTTGAATAGATACATTTGAAAAAGGTGATCTACAAAAGAATATTGTATAGTTTCCTACCTACTTTTTTGCTCAGTTTTTGGGTTTTCTGATATGATTTAAAATTGCTTTTGATTTTTTTGTTCATTTTCAGGTTCTCGGCCTTTCGGTTTGTTGAAATCTATTTGATTTTAGAATAAGTGCATTTGTAACTCGTGCTCTAGAAAAGACTGAAGTATAGTTTATCTACTTTGTTGCTCAATTTTTGGGGTTTCTTATATGGTTTAAAATTGTTTTTGGTTTTGTTTTTTTTCAAGTTCTCAGCCTTTCAGTTTGTTAGAATCTGTTTGGTTTTTGTATAAGTGCATTTGTAACTCGTGCTCAACAAAAAGAATGAGTTAAAGTTTTCCTAATTTCTTGCTCCATTTTTGGTTTTCTGATGATCTGAAATTGCTTTTGATTTTTCTTGTTTATTTTCTAGTTCTCTGACTTTCAATTTGCTGGACTCTTTTTGGTTTTTTAATAGGTGCATTTGTAAATGTTGATCCACAAAAGAATAGATGTATAGTTTCCTACTTTTTTGCTCAGTTTATTGGGTTTTCGGATATGATTTAACACTGCTTTTGAATTTTTGTGTTTATTTTCAAGTTCTCGGCCTTTCGGTTTGTTGAAATCTATTTGATTTTAGAATAAGTGCATTTGTAACTCGTGCTCTAGAAAAGACTGAAGTATAGTTTATCTACTTTGTTGCTCAATTTTTGGGGTTTCTTATATGGTTTAAAATTGTTTTTGGTTTTGTTTTTTTTCAAGTTCTCAGCCTTTCAGTTTGTTGAATTCTATTTGCTTTTTGAATAGTTGACTTTGTAAAAGGTGGTCTACAAAAAAATGAAGTATAGTTTTTCTACTTTGTTTATCAATTTTTGGGGTTTCTTATATGGTTTAAAATTACGTTTGTTATTTTGTTTATTTTCTTGCGCTCATGCTTTCAGTTTATTGACGTCTATTTGGTTTTTGAATAGATGCATTTGAAAAAGGTGATCTTCAAAAGAATAATGTATAGTTTCCTACCTACTTTTTTGCTCAGTTTTTGGGTTTTCTGATATGATTTAAAATTGCTTTTGACTTTTTGTGCATTTTCAAGTTCTCAGCCTTTCGGTTTTTTGAAATCTATTTGATTTTGGAATAAGTGTTTTTGTAACTCGTGCTCTAGAAAAGACTGAAGTATAGTTTATCTACTTTGTTGCTCAATTTTTGGGGTTTCTTATATGGTTTAAAATTGTTTTTGGTTTTGTTTTTTTTCAAGTTCTCAGCCTTTCAGTTTGTTGAATTCTATTTGCTTTTTGAATAGTTGACTTTGTAAAAGGTGGTCTACAAAAAAATGAAGTATAGTTTTTCTACTTTGTTTATCAATTTTTGGGGTTTCTTATATGGTTTAAAATTACGTTTGTTATTTTGTTTATTTTCTTGCGCTCATGCTTTCAGTTTATTGACGTCTATTTGGTTTTTGAATAGATGCATTTGAAAAAGGTGATCTTCAAAAGAATAATGTATAGTTTCCTACCTACTTTTTTGCTCAGTTTTTGGGTTTTCTGATATGATTTAAAATTGCTTTTGACTTTTTGTTCATTTTCAAGTTCTCAGCCTTTCGGTTTTTTGAAATCTATTTGATTTTGGAATAAGTGTTTTTGTAACTCGTGCTCTACAAGAGACTGAAGTATAGTTTTTCTACTTTGTTGCTCAATTTTTGGGGTTTCTTATATGGTTTCAGATTGTTTTTGGTTTTTGATTATTTTCGAGTTCTCAGCCTTTCAGTTTGTTAGAATCTGTTTGGTTTTTGATTAAGTGCATTTGTAACTCGTGCTCAACAAAAGAATGAGCTAAAATTTTCCTACTTTTTTGCTCCA
>NC_134476.1:51202193-51236121 GCF_964194025.1 Convolutriloba macropyga
TGTTTTAAGGTTTGCCTTCTTGGGTACAAAATTCAGTTAATGTGGTTGTAAAGTGACTTATCCTGCGTAGCTATGGTTTCACCTTGCCTATTCTGTTTACCAAATTAAATGCAAGGCTGATTAATTAGTGCAAATGAATGGAATGCAGTATTATCAGAATTTCTTGGAGATAATTGGTCATACGGCACAATAAATACTAAAATTTGGGTTCAATTATTTCAGTTTTGAACTTGAGCGCCAATGATGCTAAAATTGAAATCTGAATGCACAATTGTATTTTTTTGGCGAAATCAAATTGGTTTTGCAGTTTGACCAAAATGCAAAATTTTCAGATTTTGAAAAAAAAACAGTGCCTCAAAAAGTAAATGGCACAATCTTCAACGTCGTCTATTTATCTGAAAAAGTTACTGAAAAAGTTCTTAAAATCAGTCTTTTTTGTAATTTATTTTTCATGTTTGAAAGGTTGCTCATCGTTTTCGGAAGTTTTATTATTTCCTTTCGAGGTCTATTTGACAATCACTGTTTTTTGTCCAACGCGAATGAAACTTTAGCTATGTGTTGGAAAAATGAAACATTATTTCGTGCAAAAACTCCATTTGTTTTGCATAGTGGATGATGTTATTAACATATGTTTTTTTACTACTGATTTTTTTTCGATTTTGTGCCAAAGATCAATTGACACTCTGATTGATATCTGTGTTTGCAGTTATTCACTATGATTTCCTGCTTCATCTTGTTTTTGGGTGCTATTAGTAGTAATATGCGAGCAAAGCTGGGGAGGGGGGGGGGGGTGGGGGGGTGGTGGGTAAAAGACGTACCTATGTATAAAGATTACGTATAGCCCATTTTCCCTCAAATCCCAAAGACGTACCTCACAGCATGATACCCAAACTGTTCACACGAGGGGATTAGCAAGAAAATCCCTTTATATTAAATTAGTAAGGTCATTTACCTTTTCCCATATTACCTTTTAATAATGTAAATTTCCAAAAGTGTACCTCACAGCATGACACCCAAGCTGTTCACACGAGGGGATTAGCAAGATAATCCCTTGGTATTAAATTAGTAAGGTCATGTACCCTTTCTCATATTACACTTTACTAATTTAAAAAGTAGTAAAGATTACGTACCTATGTATAAAGATTACGTATAGCCCATTTTCCCTCAAATCCCAAAGACGTACCTCACAGCATGATACCCAAGCTGTTCACACGAGAGGATTAGCAAGATAATCCCTTGATATTAAATTAGTAAGGTCATTTACTCTTTCCCATATTACACTTTAAAAATGTAAATTTCCAAAAGTGTACCTCACAGCATGACACCCAAGGTGTTCACACGAGGGGGATTAGCAAGATAGTGCCTTAACAACAAATCAGTCAGGTCATTGACCCCCTACCATATTACACTTTACTAATGTCAATTTCCAAAGACGTACCTCACAGCATGATACCCAAGCTTGTCATACGAAAGGGATTAGCAGGATAATGTTTTAATATTCATTAGGTGGGATGACTCATTTACAGTTACGTACGTTATACGTGATTTTCAAAACCGTACCTCACAGGATGATACCCAAGCTGTTCACACGAGGGATTAGCAAGATAATCCCTCAATAACAAATTAGTTTGGCTTTCTCATATAATCGCCACTACTCCTATTCATTATTTCAAACAACTTCTAGAAATCAGTTGGTTAAAATTCTAGTTTAGTTTATCTTTTTTCAGATAGTCTTTGTTTCTTTCTCCTTGTTGCCAGTTACAAGTTGAATACCAGCAGTGTTGAAGCGGGTAAGCAAACAAATTTAATTGATGGAATATTTCTTTTGTTCCTGTGATCAAAATTCTAGTTTAATTTATCATTTTGTTTTCTTATAGTCTTTGTTTCTTTCTCCTTGCTGCGAGAGGAGTTTCAAGTTGAACACTTGCAGTGTTGAAGCGGGTAAGCAAATAAACTTAACTAATAGAAATCTTCCTTTGTTCCTGTATTTGAACTGGACCATTTTAGCCAGCCAAAACTTCCCCCAATAGTAGATATTGCAGCACTTCCCTTCGCTTCCAAATCAAAAAGCAAACTGGTAAGTTTGTTTTAATTAAACCCTGTTTTTGGGATGTTAGAACAATTACCCAATTATTGGTAAGAAAACCATTAATGATCATAAAATTATCACGTGATTAGACAATTAACCACTATATTAGTGGCACAATTCCTCATAACATCACAATTTCATCATTGCACGTCACAATGACGTCGTAGTGTTGTCTCAATTATGTCATAATAACGTCACAATTTCGTCATTCTGTAGTCACAATTACGTCAGTGTCGTCATAATGACGTCATAGTGTCGTCATAATTACGTCAATGTCTTAATTACGTCATAATAACGTCACAATTTCGTCATTCTGTAGTCACAATTGCGTCAGTGTCGTCATAATGACGTCATAGTGTCGTCATAATTACGTCAATGTCTTAATTACGTCATAATAACGTCACAATTTCGTCACTCTGTAGTCACAATTATGTCAGTGTCGTCATGATTACGTCATAGTGTCGTCATAATTACGTCAATGTCTTAATTACGTCATAATAACGTCACAATTACGTCATTCTGTTGTAACAATTACGTCATAGTGTCGTCATGATTACGTCATAATAACGTCACAATTACGTCATTTTGTCGTCATAATTACGTCATTATGTTGTCATAATGACGTCAAATTTATTAAAGGTCATTTCATTTCCGTTTTATTTTCATTTTTCTGATTTACAGAATTGAGTGCAGTTGAGTACAATAATCATTAAAACTTATGAAAAATATTTTATTCCATCGCAATTTCCATTTTAACTTTTTTTTCACTCCTCCTTTCTCACTCCTAATCTTAAAATCTATCTTCTTTTCAGAGATGCCTCGAAAGTCGGACCAAAAAGAACTTTGCAGTTCTTGCGATAAGCTTATTTTGAAATCAAATATAAGCAGACATCAGAAGCTTCACGCAAAAAGATGTTTACAGTGCTCCCAGTTATTTCCGGACGACGAGAAACTGCAGCGTCACATTGCTTCTAAACATACTCCATCTCTCACTCAAAAGAAGAAGTTTTTATGCCGCAGCTGCAATTCAACGTTCTCCACATATCAACTTCTTCATCATAAGCGTAACAATCACCAGCATTCTGTTACAGTGGCTTATGATGACGTTGACTTGTCTATCTATGGAGACTCTCCCGCTCTTCACAGTGAACTTCAAACCGTTCAACACTTTCTGCAAGACTCGGTTCTCAAATTGTCCAGAAAAAAGTCCACAATTTCAAAATAATGGAGATCAACCATGAAACATTGATCGACAAGTTGGATTGTGTTTACAACGAGTTACCCAGTTCAGCTAAAATCAATATTTCATTTGGGTTCGTGCTGCAGAGTGTCCAAAATCCTGAAGAATTTCGTTCTACTACGCAGCAGGTAACAACCCCGTATTTTTAAATCCCATGGTTGTCTCGGATGACTCAGACCTCAATTTTATCAAATCAAACTTAAAAGAAGATGAAATTTTACCAAATCTGATTAATCAACGTCCAGATACGAAGTGGAAGTTTTATTGTGTTACGAATGTCACTTTCTTTGTATTTCTCCTTAGTGGTGTTCCTTTAGGTTGTATCACTCAAAATATTCCCTCTATTTTCCTCAGGAACGGTTACATCAAGTGTTTTGTTTCGGATTGTGAAAAAAAGCCCTATCAAGACAACCTGTGTATGTTCCGTGCATTGGTCTACGATTTGTATGGTAGTGTTCAGTTACAACATAAAACAATGGAATTGATGCAGATGTTTCTCTCTGCAACAAGGAGAGACGCAACCTTTCCAGGAATACATGAGGACGATATTCCTGTTCTTGAGGCTCTAGTTGACAGAAATATTCAGATTTACTCCATATTTTTTGACGAACAATTGGAAATGTTTGCTGAACTTACTCGTCGCTCCTCGATGAAACGTTCAAAGACAACTTCAATACTGAGATATGAAAACCATATCTGTTGGACAGCAGACATCAACAAATTCCTCAAAAAGTTCCGGTGCTACGTATGCAATCAGTTTTTCGACAGATCCTTCAACTTATTGCGGCACATGCGAAACTGCTCAGAAAACACGCAACACAAATATCCAACAGGAGCTTATCAGTTATCTGAAACTATTTTTGAACGCCTGGAAGATGTAAACATTAATGTTCCGCAGGATCTGAGATTGTTTTCTAATCTTATCGTATTCGATTTTGAGTCAATAACAGTCCCCGACAGTACACTAAAAAACACAGAATTGACTTCTTGGATAGGAAAACATGTTCCCATTAGTGTGTCAATATCTTCGAATCTAATCTCCGAACCAATTTTTATTTGCAACGAAGATCCGCTTCAACTAATCCGTGATTTTGTATCCAGCTTGACTAATATAGCAGGAAAAAGCAAACTCAAAAATTTCGTGCTGCTATTGGAAAAAAATTATTGGGCAGTACGACAATTGGTTCCAGTGAAAGGCAAGCAGGTACCTACTGGAGCGGAAGACTTATTGGACAACGAGGCGGAGCCTGACGGCGAGGAAGACGAAGACCTTGAAATTCAGAGACTGAGATGTGAGCTCAAGATGTTATCAAACTTGAGACAAGATTTTGAGAACTTTTACAGCACCATTCCTGTATTTGGGTTCAACAGTTCGAGGTACGATTTGAACTTAATCAAAGATTATCTTCTGCATCACCTCTTAATAGAAAAAACGGTTGTTCCCAAAGTGATTCGAATGGGGAATAAATATATTGGCTTGAATTTTCTTGGTCTACAGTTTCTGGACATTTTAAACTTCCTGGGAGGAGCGACAACTTTAGATAACTTCCTAAAAGCCTATGGAGCAAGTGAGGAAAAACTTTTCTTCCCCTATGGATGTTTCGACAGTATTGATAAGTTGAATGAATCCCAACTGCCACCAATCGACAGCTTTTGGAGTAAGTTGAAGAACCACAACGTTCTGTCGGTCGAGTACGATAAGTTTGTGCAATTGAAAAACGGTGGAATGGAACAGGGTGAAATTCTGAAGAAGTTGAGATTCAAGAAAGTTCCACAAAATGCCGAAGAAAATTACTTGGAGCTCCAAAACATTTGGAAAAGAGAAGGAATGCAGACGTTTCGCGGCTTCGTCAGGTGGTACAATAACAAAGATGTCGAACCTACACTTGAGGCTATGAACAAAATGATCAGTTTTTACCACTCAAGACAAGTAGACATGTTGAAGTTGGGCTACACTCTTCCCAACTTGGCAAACAGGTTTTCCTTCATTCGTCAACAGATGCAGCTTTCTTTCCGTTTTGTGAGAAGGATAAAGAATATGATAATTATATTCGAAAGTGGCTAACAGGGGGACCCTCAATTATCTTTACAAGGTATGCAAAAGTTGGTGAAACAAAAATTCGAGAGTCAGAAAACGTTTTCAAGTCCATCGTCGGAATAGATGCCAGTCAGTTGTACCCTTGTTCCATGACAAAAGAGATGCCAACAGGACCCTATACAAAATGGGAGTACAATTAAGAGACTGAAAAATTTCATCCAAACAGGAACTGGAGAAGCTACTTTGAACAGCAGGTCATGGACTACTTCCAACAGGTTCACCCCAATTGTAAAATACAATCCCAGTTCACACACAAGAAACAAAAGAAGCTCGAACCTTATTTTGTTGATGGGTTTTGTAACCATTGCAACACGGTTTTTGAAGCGATGGGATGCTTCTTTCATTTTTGTCCGTGTCAAGAGGAAAAACCGCTTCTCTTCGAGGACATAGAAAGCGGATTGAAGCGGAAAGAACGTGACAATGATCGAAGAGAGTACCTGAAGGGATTGGGGTTGAATGTTGAAGAGAACTGGGAGTGTCAATGGAAGAAGTGGAGGAGCGAAAACACAAATGGGGTTAAAGACTTTCTCAAGTCAAATTATCCATTCCAACCATCGATGAACAAAAACTCGATCATTGAGAAAATTAAACGTGGAGAACTGTTTGGTGTCGTCGATTGTAGTCTGGAAGTTCCAGAGGAAATGTATCCATACTTTGAAGACTTTCCTCCAATTTTCAAGAATTGTGAAGTGGGACGAGATGATATTGGGGACCATATGAAAGAGTTTGCAGAACGCAACAAATTACTACCCAGACCCAGAAAAATGCTCATTTCCAGTTTCAAGCTTGAACGAGGACCAGTTATTACACAACTTTTGTTATTTTATCTAGAAAAAGGTGTGATCCTAAAAGACGTCTTTTGGTTTCTTCAATACACTCCCCGACGCTGCTTTGAGACATTTGTTCAGAATGTTGTCGATGCCCACCGCGAAGGAGACCAGAATAGGGAGTCAACAGTCGTTGCGGAGACACTGAAGCTGATTGGAAACAGTTCGTATGGATATCAGATCATGGACCGTAGTCGACATACGAATACCAAGTACGTGAAAGGATCACAGGTGGACAAATTTATTAACAATAGGTTCTTCAAGACTATGAATGAGCTACCAGAGCAGATATATGAGGTAGAAATGAGCAAGTCGCGTATCGCTCATAAAGAACCAATCATGGTAGGCTTCTTCATCCTCCAGTACGCCAAACTCACCATGTTACAACTTAAATACAACTTCTTCACCCCTTTCTGTGATAAGAACAAGTACGAACTCATTGAAATGGATACCGACAGTCTCTACATGGCCCTTATTGAGGAAAAAATTGAAGACATCATTCGACCAGAAATGCGATCAGTATGGTACTGGATGAGACAGAGCGACTGCGCTGATAACTTCGCAGCGAACTCCAGCAGCAATTTTTTCCCACGAGAATGTTGCAGAAAACATGAAAACACTGCCTATGACAAGAGAACTCCTGGACTTTTTAAGGAAGAATTTAGATGCTCTGAAATTATTGCTCTTTGTTCAAAGACGTACTGCTGTTACGATGAGGAAACAGACACAGTTAAGCTATCAAGTAAAGGGCTCAACAAGAACAACATTGAGGAGCCCATAAACAAGTACAGAAAAGTTCTCTTCAATGAGGAGCGAGTTTATTCAACAAATCGTGGCTTCAGAGTTGTTGACAACAAAAAAGTTTACCTATGAACTAAAGAAAGTGGGACTGTCATATTTTTATCCCAAGCGTAAAGTCTGTGAAGCTGGTATTCACACTACTCCTTTAGATTTATAACTCGTTTTCCTTAGTCTTATATTTATATCGCCTCTGTTTTTAATTCACAGTTTTCCTACCAAAATCTCTTTTCAACAAAAGACCTTTTTTTGAAATAACTGAATTAGATACAAATACACATACACATAATTAAATACAAATATACAAAACCTCAATATAGAGTTTTGAAAACCATTTGCAATATTTTACGGATTACTGTTTAAAAATTTCAAGATTTTGGTTTTCAAAACTCACAAAACATCAGCAAAGAACTTCAATATATGAAAATTATTTAAATATTTAGATGAGACTTTGGAAAATAACACATGTGCAAAATAAATAGCATATAAACAACACAATTCTGAATCTTGGAGTTTCTCCTTTACTAATGAACCAAAGTTTGCTTTTGTCCTGATGCCATATTTTTCCAAAACTTCTCCCATCGAATCACCGTAGAACAACTTTCCATTTTTATTCGCAAGCAAAATCCAGTGGGAGCCCGGTTGAGTAGATGGATCTATGTTGATTATACAAAACGTGTTTGTAGGTAAATTTTTTGGTCGAAGATCTGCAGGGAAGGAACCGAGGTATTTGAACTTTAGGTGTGGGAACCTGTTGACAACATGTAAGAGTTGTTGATTATCCATTTTTGGTGACTGATCCCTCCTTATCAATTGCAATTGAACTTATACGTTCACCACTAACAAATAATTCTACAGTATTGGTCAAATTGTTAGCAAAGTAGAGCTCTAAACGAATTCCTGCTCCAACTACATCAGGAAAATGCATATCGACATTGGCCTCCTGTGTTGAAGTAAGATCGAAAAATAAATGAAAATTGTTTTCAAAATCCTTGTATTGAATGTTAGGACCGTCATCATCAAATTTGAGTGCTTTCATCGTTTCTCTCACGTGATTTTCTGTTTTCAAGTTAACTATAGTTTGATTCCCACGCACAATTTTAATTTGTCGAAGACCAAATTTAGGAAAATGTTCCACTGAACTCATTATTCACATTCATTGCAATATCAATCATTCGAATTGGTTTGTTTGAAAATATATTTTCTTGTATAAACTGGTTCTGTCCTGCGGGAATGATAAACGTTTTTGGAAGTTCTTCATTATGGTAAAATATTGCAGGTTCTCGCAGCAGTCTACTTTTAAAACTTCTCATCCAGTTATCTGAGATCGCTACCTGTCTAGTGAAAAGACAAGCAAATAGACCTATAGCCAACGGACCGTAAAAAGTAAATTCATCTTTATCTTTTTGAAAAACAACATCTGTAAATGGTCTTTTTGTAAAATCGTTCGGCTCAATCTCGTATCGATATCCTTGGCATTGGGATAAGCTCTCCTTGGTTCCTTTTGTTCCTGAAAATTCAGCAGAGACAAAAGCTTGGTGAGCATAAAGAGAATTGGCGCTGTGAGCTTGTTCATTGTTTAGATATACTTCGCAATTAGAGAAAAGTGAATGAAGAGCATTGTTTACCAATAATGTTTTTTCGGCATTATCCAAACGTGTTCGATCGCCTTTAATAACCCTTCCTCTGATGAATAATCGAGTAGATCGCAAGTCAGTAAAAATATTACGATCAGTTTCCAATTGAATTTCGAGTGTTGATTCGTTTAAGGAATTTGTTGGAAATATTTGTTGTTCATTGGACCAAAGAATTGGGTCTAAAATTGGAACTTTCCCAAAAAAGTCGAGCATAGAGTGAGACAAGGAATTCATTTTAGCCGACCGTTTTTTATAATAATAATTGAGGAAATGATCAAGTTTTTTTCTGGAATAATAAAGTAAGTTGAACTTGACCAATAGGAAGGGAACAAGCTGTCCAGCAGCGTTTCTTAATTCTACATGGATACTGTGGAAGTTCGATTTGATTACTTCATGGAATCTCAAGTGTTCGAAACTGCGATAACTCAGAACCTGCGATCTCTTAAAAATCTCATCATTATGGAACTCTCGGTGTTTGAATGGAAAGGAGCGTAGAAGAGGACATTTCACATCACCGACTGAATTGGGTTCAACTATATCCAAGTAGATTAAAACTGTATGTGTTCCAGTAATATCAAAAGGGAGATCTGCCGTTGCCCAGGACTTGGTGTTGTATGATCTTTTCGAATAAGGCATAACAGGTTTGTCAGCTTCAACGCTCAAGTTAGCAGCCAAACTTTTGCTGAATGATACATTTTGAGATTCTCTATTGCAAAAAGTTAGTCTTCGACTTTTTTTGTCGATGTTGATGGAAAATTGAGGATCTAAGTTTTTGGGATGTTGTGCTTTTTTGGGAATATCTGTAAAGACTCTTTACAAATTCATCCATAGAGTTAAAAACTGCTGGTAGAATGGCGAAGACATGCTTAAATTTCTCATCATAGTGAAAGGTCATCAATCCTCCTTCAACGTTATAACATATACCGGGATATGATACTTCGAGTAAAGCTACTTCCCAAGATCCATCCAGTTCATTTTTGTCGGGAAGAAAATTAGTGAATGAAGCCATTGTAATCTGAGGATAAACTTGAGAGGAAGCGTTGGATACTAATTCACGATAAAACGAATTCATGATGTTTGACTGTACTCTGTGGCGTTTGTTTGGGAAAATGATTAGTCAAGGTTCTTCAGAAAGTCTTTCCGAATTTTTTTCCGAATGATACTTTGTCTCGTGTTTTTCGTCAAGGTTCTTCAGAAAGTCTTTCCGAATTTTTTGCCGAATGATACTTTGTCTCGTGTTTTTCCTCTTTTTCATACCACCACCAACTTGTTTTCGTATTGTTGATTTCGCAGTCTTCTTTACTGCTTTTTTAATTGAAGTCTGTCCTGATAAAACACCTCCAATTTCGGGAATGGCTGACTCGATTACATCTCGTCCAATTTTTTTGCTGCAGGTAAAACGTATTTCTTGAGAATTGGAAGAGTTGTTCTAGCGACTGTTCTAGCCAAGGCTCCAAAGCCACGCCCTCTCTGACGAGGAACTCCTTTAAAATAAGGCAGATTGTAACCGTCCTTTTTCTAGCGCAACTAATTGAAAAATGATTATTTAACTTTTGACAATTCTTGCTCGTAAAAGATTCCATCAATGTTTTCTCCTTTGTGATCAACAACAAAGTAAGTCGGGAAGGGAGCCAAAGTGTTTATTTTTCGAATTAGGAAAATTTCATGTGTATAGTGAGGCTTATATCCTTTTTGAAAATTGTGCCCTACTAATACCAACCGAACTTTATCACCTACTTTAAAATTAGGCTTCTTGTTTTTTCGTAGTTTCATCCGCTCGTACATGACAGTCAAAAAGTCAGCATTTACTACATCTTTGGGTGCCAAACCAATACTTCGATTTATTCTAGAGTTGATGATGTCAACAAACATTTGCAGGTCTTTGATGTAAGATAATGTGTCGTTTTCCTCCAGGTAGCGGTAAATTAAGTTTTTCAGGGTTCGTATAGCTCTCTCGCCGAAAGCTACTTTTGTTTCACTATAAGTGTGATATTTGACTCCCACATCCTCGCAGAAGTTGGCCATATCTCCAAAAAACTCTTTTCCTTGATCTAGCCATAATTTTTTCGGGAAATTGAGTTCGTTCTTTTTCGAACACTTTTTGATAAAAGCTGCTTTCACACCCTCTGCTCCTTTGCTTCGTAATGCTTCTACTCGCGAGAATCGAGAAAAATCATTGACAGTAACGAGTAAAAAGTTGATACCTCCGTTCCATTGTGACAGTTTACCATTTGTCCAAGATCCAAACACCAAATCTTATCAATATAGCGAGCATGCGCATTTAGCCGGGGAAATTTTCTTCTGATCCCTTTGTACTTCGTATAAGAGTCTTTTGATTGTAAAAATTCTGTAACTTTCTCGCGACTTATTCCACTTGATTTTGTTAGGTTGTTGATAGAACCGAAAGCTGTTGGTCCCTTCCCTTTATGCAACTTCTGCATTTTTATTCTATCTGAAACTGTAATTGAACCAGTCTGACCCATACTGTGTCCTCAAAATGCTGCTTTTAAACAGATGTGGTCTCAGATTTAGAACTTTAAGAATTAGGAAATAGTTTGGATCAACAGGAGCGTTTTTCAATTTGATTGAATGAAGGAATGTTTTTATATCAACTCCTGTGTCAACGTTGTCAACAATAATTGTATTGGAAAGTGAAACTTTCAACCGTTTGTTTTCGTAAATTTTTTTCAAAGTTTTCAATGTCTCGGGACTGTTCTTATAGTGAAATTCCAGATCTGTCTCAAGTTCTTTAGGTGGACGATCGGTTTTTTCGGAACTAATTTCTTCTTTCGATTTTTTGATAACTGGAAAAACAGTTTCTTCCTTTTTATAGATCTCGCAGGATGGTTCCGGTAATTTCCTTTTCTGGTCTCACACAGTTCGTTTGGAACAAGAACAAACTTTTTGACCTCACTCATTGAAGAAAGTTGAAAATTTGTTCATACAAGGTTGATATATGTAACTTAATATTGTTATTCCAGCTTTCGAGCCCAATATAAGTCTTCTGGAATTGAGGGTTGTTGATTTTGACGTGAGCTTTCTAAGTTTTTTTTTGGAAGCGAACAAACTGATTTTTTCTTACTCCTGTGAGGTTTCCTTCAATCAAGTTTACAATACACTCACAGAGAAATCTGATGAACTCTTTAGGACAATTTAGAAGGAAAGCTGGTTGAAATTTCTTGCTGAGATTCCGAAAGAGCTTCAGATTATAATAGTTCTGTGCGTTTATCATTAATATCAGTAATGCGAGCACGACTGTTCGGTACGAAGAATTCTGAGGGAAATGATGTTACATTTGAACAGTATCTCAACAAATCAGGTGTAGATGGTCTCAAATCAATCATAAGATGACCATACGGTTCTTGTGTTGCATCATCATACCACTGTTTTAGTTGTCTTCCGAGACCTAGCTGTCTTCCCAAGATATCAATCTGCTGCACATCTCTCGGTGATTTGAAAAAAACAATGTGAGTAGTCTGCAGCTCGGCATCACGTCCAGTTTTGTTTTTGCGGAAGAGATTATGCTTGATATATACACAATTTAGGTTTCGATGTCTGCCGGCTGTCGCAATTCCGTTGAATTTTTCCGACTTGGAAAGAATGTCCAATGAATCATCGAATATAAGTAAATATTTAGTGCCGTCAGCGGGTAAGTTATCGATTAAATCAAATTCAACTCCCTGATTGAATTCTATGTCTGCAATTGATTGAATCATTGTGTCGTAAATTGGCTGAAAGTGCTTATAAAAGTATAATATTCGATCAAATGATGGTTGAAAAGTTTTCATTCGTAGCATATCATTGATAAAAACAGTTTTTCCAGATCCGGAAGGACCAACAAGATACATCAAAAATCGTTCGTTTGTACAAATGATTTTGTTCATTTTATGTTCGGGGATTAGGAAGTATATAACCAACGGCACTTGAAAGAATAGCAATCCAAACTGTTCGTTCGTTACAAGTTCTAGCAAAAATAAGATTAATAATTGAAAACAGAAGCAGTACTAATACAACTAAGCACTGAAATATTGACAAAAAATCTGTTCGAGAGCAAGTGCGACCACAGATTTTCCAAGGAGGTCTTTCTTGATTGTTATTATCAAAAATAAAGTCAGATGCGTGATTGAGATAATCTGTCATTAGAGAGCAACTGATTTTTGTTCGTCTTTAGGAAATAATGATTCACACTTTGATTAATTGGAATCGTGGTGACATTTTCAAAAAACAAAAATATGCAAGACCTGTTATATGTCCCAAGAAACAAAAATTCAACATAGAATTAAAAAATGGAACAACGTAACAATATCCAGGGCCAATATTTAGATTTGTTTTTAGGTATCCTGCGGCATCATGAAGTGTAGCATGTAATCGAAAAATTTTTGACCAATTGAGAAGTTTTTCTAACTTTGAGTCACCAACTCCTATTAGTCCCCCAAACGGAGTTTCTCTGTTGATTTTATCCAGATCTACATTTTTGTTCAAGCTTCGACAGACAGCCAAAAAATATTTTTTGCGTTTTGTATTTCCAACAAAAATTTCACTGATTTTTTCTCTAACGCTACAATTTCCTCAATGTTCATATGAAGCAACTGTACTGGAACATTAAATTTTAAAAAGTGATTAAATACAAACATCACAACATACAATATAAAAAATTTACAATTACAGTTATGCACTTTACGATCTTTTTTGGTTTTTGACTTTGTTCAGCACTGAAATAATTTCATCACTCATTCTGTGTAGATTCTCCATCTCACCAATTCTGACCGAAAGAAAGCATTTCCTTCTAAAATTGTCCTTTTCAGTCCCTCGTGTGAACAGCTTGATTTTGAAGTAACATCGATTCGGGTCATCTTGGAAAAATATATTAGTCACACACACCTTCCGTCGAGCAGTCTGACTCACCTCCCAGAACACATCAATTTTTGCTTTTTCCTCAACATCAGTTGGTTGGAATACAGTTTCGTCAATCACCAGCTTCGCACTACCTACAGTGGGTTCGAACAGTAGTGCTTCTTTTATCATCTCAGGTATCTTTTCAATAACAAGCTTCAATTCTCTGGCCGATAGCATCAGAAACTGATGCAGAACATATTCAGTTTCCACATTTTCGCGAAATACTTTCAAGTGAGTCCAGTTAGAGTTTGTGTTGACGGTTTCCTCTGGGATGCTGATTTGAAACTTCCGGTTCCCGTATTCTTGAAAGGACCAACATTTGTTTCTTCCATCGTGCTCCTCATTTGGTTTTGGGTCGGTGTTGTCTTTTTTATCGTTGTTGTCTTTTAAATAGAGAAAACATGCTCTCATTGTGGTAATCAAACTGTGGAGAGGGAACAACTGGTTTTCCCTTGTAATTTCGTTTGCGGATGGGAAAGGAGAATTGTTTTTTGGAATTAGGTGAGACTGAGCTTTGATCCATCAGTAAGTAAAAATGAGTTTTTAAAGTAGAAAAGTTGGGTATACAAGGGTAACTGAATATTGAGAATGGAAAGAAACAAATGAATGAATTGTCTTCAAGAAAGGGCTTGATATCTTGAACCAATGAAATTTAAGTAAGAACGAGAACAGTAGCAAAAAATAAACTTCGTATCCAATGAGATGTTATAAAATAATTCGTAACCAATGAAAATAGAGCGCGCATCATGACGTAATAGTTATGTCACTTCTATTTTTAGTAACGTCACGTGATGCCAAAGATGAGTTTTCTATATTTAGTCACGTGAGGGTGAATTTAGCATCGAACAAAAGCGTTTTATCTCACTATTCTATTGGAGAACACCTATAGTTCGAGAAAGGAATATTTTGATGAGATGATTGAGTCTCTTCATTGTCAGTTTCCTGGAAAGGAGGAAGAATAAGGTCTTTGAAATCGGGCAGATTGAAGGCTTCTGTTTTTTTTAGAAAATGAGTCAGCGTGCTTGGAGAACATGTCTTCTACCCACCAAACACCGAAGTGATTTATGTTACGAGAGTACGGGAACATAATTCCTTTGCTGTCTTTCAACGGGTGAAAGCCTTGTTCTTTTCGAATTCTTTCAATGGCTTGAAAATAAGTTTGGAGAGAAAGCAATGAATTGTTGACTATTTCTTCGGCTAGGTGGAGGTTATGATGTCTAGCTGCCTCTAAAGTTCTCCACAAATCCTTCGGAAGTGTCAAGCTAGTTGTCTGAGTTTTAATTGTTACTCTAGTGCAATCCACCTCAAAAGATAATTCCAAATTGTTATCGGTTACTACCGTTTTAAATATTGATGCTTCCGTGATAGGAGCGTAATCTAAATCTGAATGAAAAGTAGAAAGAAAAGATGTTGAAGGAAGTAAAGGAAGAATTGGAGTATTTTGCATTTCTTTTTAGGCTACTTATATTCAACCAAGACAAAAGACAAAATGAATCGATAATGTTTTTCAGCATCAACATTCCAAAATCAGATCTGACAGATTATGTGATTGGCTAAAAAAAATAAGAAATGGACATTTTCAAAACAATAACACAACTTTTTCTGAAATCGGAAAATTGGAACTTCAGTTTAAAACGACACAGTAAAACACTATTTTAAACAAAAAATTGATTTAAAAAATTGTAAAAAATCTGTAAAAATCAAAAATTAAAAAAATGTACTTTTTTGTTAATATGGGAATGGGAGGGTAAATGACCTTATTAATCTGTTGTTAAGACACTATCTTGCTAAGCCCTTTAGTGAGAACAGCTTGGGTATCATACTATGAGGTACATTTTTGAAAAGTCGAACGTAACTGTAAATGAGTCATCCTATCTATTTTAATATTAAAACTTTACCTAGCTAATCCCCCTTTGTGTGAACAGCTTGGGTGTCCTGCTCTGGGGCGCATTTTTGAAAATGCGTACGTAACTGTAAATGAGTCATCCTACCTAAATTAATATTAAAACATTGTCTTACTAATATACTTTTGTGTGAACAGCTTTGGTATCATGCTGTGAGGTACGTCTTTGAAATGCACTATCTTGCTAATCCCCTTCGTGTGAACAGCTTGGGTGTCATGTTGTGAGGTACGTCTTTGAAAATTTACATTAGTAAAGTGCAATATGGGAATAGGTAAATGACCTTACTAATTTAATATTAAGGGATTATGTTGCTAATCCCCCTCGCGTGAACAGCTTGGGTATTCTGCTGTGAGGTACGTTTTTGGAAATTTACATTATTAATGTGTAATATGGTAGGGGGTCAATGACCTTACTGAATCGATGTTAAGGCACTGTCATGCTAATCCCCTTCGTGTGAACAGCTTGGGTATCATGCTGTGAGGTACGTCTTTGGAAATTTACATTAGTAAAGTGCAATATGGGAATAGGTAAATGACCTTACTAATTTAATATTAAGGGATTATGTTGCTAATCCCCCTCGCGTGAACAGCTTGGGTATCATGCTGTGAGGTACGTTTTTGGAAATTTACATTATTAATGTGTAATATGGTAGGGGGTCAATGACCTTACTTATTTGTTGTTAAGGCACTATCTTGCTAATCCCCCTCGTGTGAACACCTTGGGTGTCACGCTGTGAGGTACATCTTTAGAAGTTTACATTATTAAAGTGTAATATGGGAAAAGGTAAATGACCTTACTAATTTAATATCAAGGGATTATCTTGCTAATCCCCTCGTGTGAACAGCTTGGGTATCATGCTGTGAGGTACGTCTTTGGCATTTGAGGGAAAATGGGCTATACGTAATCTTTATACATAGGTACGTCTTTTTACCCCCCCCCCCCCCCCCCAGCTTTGCTCGCATATTACTACTGCTATTGAATTTTTTAATACTTGATATATCTTGCCATGTCGTGGTTAGTCTTTCTTGGAAATCTTGCCAAGATCTTGTTTCTTGACAGTCAGACAGACAAAGAAGTTGCAAGTTCGTTCATATCTTGATGTTTTCTTGGTAAGTACCATGGCAAGATATTGGCAAGATTTACCAAGATTTAGTATGTTTCTTATCAAGATGTACCAATTTTCAGTTCACTGGGTCATATTTTATTCTTTTTGAAGTGATACGATTCCGACCAAGGTCAGCCAGATGGTGCAGAAGTGTTTCTTTAAAGTGGACGAGTATGGTACAGAAGCTGCAGCTGCAACTTGTTCAAATAGCATGGAAATGTGTGCCAAACCACTACCCCGGCATTTTTATGCTACTTCACCCTTTCTCTTTTTCATCTTCAACCCCCAATCTAATATTATGCTGTTCTGTGGATGCGTCATGGATCCTACTGCCTAATATAAGACACAGGGCAAAATTTATGGTATTAATTCAACGGGGGTGCTCACAGCTTATTGCCGGCTTTGCTAAAATTATGTATATTTCTTTCACCAAACAAATTTAAATTTATGGTCTTTCTGTTCAAACTATTAATCCAACGTTTTGCATTGATAATGGTTGTTATTGCGTAGCCAGAGGGGACACTAGATGTGTTTAGCCTATCTTAAATTCGTAAATATGCAATTATAGATGGTCGTATTTTCCGTTGTGGGCGAAGGCAATTTCATAACTGTGCAGATATTTGAGATAAACAATTGCGATCCATAAATTTGTAAAAGGTAGTTGTTATTCTTTCAATTATCATGTAATAAATTACATATAATAGATATCTTGAACTATCTCTATCCCTGCTTTAAGCTAATGGTGCTTTTAAACTAATGGTGCTTTTAATTTTCTGCAATAATCAGCTCAATGAATACTTTTGCTGCTAACAAATTTTCTATCACTTCTAATGAGGTTTTATCTATGCCATTAAGACGGCGAATTATTCTGCTTATTTTAGAGTTTATTTGCTTAGTGAAATTTTAGAGGTTGAATATAATTCAGAAAATTTATTGTTGATTAGATAGATTTTGTGGGTAGAACTAAATATAATTGATTAATTGTTTATTGCTTTTGATTGGCAATTTGCAGTGAAGCAAAGTTGTACTGAGGTGTATACTTTCCAATTACCTCAAATAGTCTCTGAGAGAATATTCTTTGTTTAGAGCCGCTATGAGTAAGTTATTAGTAAAGACAGATTAAGCCTATTTTAACAGGTTTGTAGGAAGTAAAGATTCAATTTCTTAATATAGAAAAAATTAATCTAACAATTTCAAAAAATTTACTGGATGTTTTAGCGAAAAAATTAGATTGGAAGTTTTGTTTTGCAGCTTTTCTTGCCTAAATTACAGAAATCATTGTTGTATAAAGGATTGTTGAAAAATATTTTAACCAAAATCTATTGAATCAATTCCTCAAAAGAATAAAACATCAAAATTTTGTACATGTTTATGAACAGCACTGTGAAGCTTAAGAATAAAAAATTGGGGTGCTACATTCACAAAGGAAATAAACAAAGTTATAAAAGTGAAGCAAAGTTGTTAATACTTACTATTCTACATCGATAATTATTTGATATTTAAACACAAATGAATATCCTACGAATCAAAATGTCAGAAGTTGTTCATTCTTTGCAACAAATTACATGCTGATTTTACGTAAAATTTATCACTTGCATGATGGAATATTATATTGGAATGAAGTACTTAGTTACAGAAATCACTATCTAATATAGCGCATAGTTGTATGTGCTACTGCAGTAAGCAAACACGCAACATTTTAGCTCTGATTGCTCTAGCATTATGGCAATGTATTTAGCTGCCGAGCTCAGCTGAGCTTGTTTTTAAATGTGACTATTGCTCTGCTGCTGGGCTTGAATTGCCAGCCAGTGGATTGCATCCTCGCAGAGATGGAAAAAGTGCTTCCATTACAATCTCACCGCTTCTTATAGTGCTGATTTCTACTGCTTGCCAGCTGGCATAGGTTGATTCACTATTTAGAAATATTTTAAAGCAATAGCACAGTAGGATTACATCAGATAGCACTAAAATGCGTGTGCTATCTTCAGGTGCCGATGAGTCGGCAAGATATGCTTCACAAACAATAGCCATTTAAAGTAAGCATCTAAAATCAACGCTCTATTGGCAATTTCATTAATACACGAATATATATGACTGATAGTTTGAACATCGCAGTCTGAAATAGAAAAATAACTTCTGATAACCGCAAAAATGCAAAAAGCGCATCACTCTGGGGTTAAAAAAAGAAAGTAGCGGTTGCAGATAACTAAGGGAAGAAAGTCCCACAATCTTAAGGTGTGATTTTTTCGATGCTCGGCGCTTCAGTTTTTTGCTCTGCTATTGCTCTGCTACTGGGTTTGAACTGTCAGCATGTGAATGGCATCCTCACACAGTTGTTAAAAGTGCTTCTATTACAATTTCACTGCTTTTATAGTGCTGAGTTACACTGCTTGCCAGCTGGCATAGCTTGATTGGATTATTGACTATGTCAATATACTAAGACAAGGCAATAGCATACTCTGGTGTGGTTTTGACACATCTGCTACAGCAATAATTCATTACTCTTCAGGTGCAAATGCGTGCGCAAGATATGCCCACAAGAAAGCCATTTTAGGCAAATAAATAAAATCAACGCTCTCTTGGCGTTTTCGTCAATAAACGAATTTATCTGAATGATAAATTGAACATCGCAGTCTGAAATAGAAAAATAACTCCTGATAACCGCAAAAGAATGCAAAAATGCACACCTCTGTGGATAAAAAAAAGAAAGTAGCGGTTGGAGTTAACTAAGGGAAGAAAGTCCCACAATCTTAAAAAGTGCTTTTTTTCGATGCTCGGCGCTTCAGTTTTTTGCTCTGCTATTGCTCTGCTGCTGGGTTTGAACTGTCAGCCTGTGAATGGCATCCTCACACAGTTGTTAAAAGTGCTTCTATTACAATTTCACTCCTTTTATGGTGCTGAATTACACTGCTTACCAGCTGGCATAGCTTGATTTGATTTTTGACTATGTCAATATAGTAAGACAAGGCAATAGCACACTATGGTTGCTTCACATAGCGCTAAAAATATTCGACTTTGGAATTTTATGTAGTGGCACGACATCTCACCCCAGTGTTGAGATTAATGAAAGTTTTTCACTTTTCTTGAATACGATTCTTCTGTGGTTGATACAGATCTTTTTATTTTCTTGTGTTGCTTTGATGAGTACAGTTATTGTGTGTTGTTGAGACGTCTGTGGCAACAATTCAATAATCTTTAGGTAGCAATGAACATCGCAGTCTGAACCAGAATAATAACTATTGATGTCAACAAAAACAATGCAAAAAATTCATCCCTCAGGGGTTAAAAGAAAATAGCGTTTGCAGTTAACTAAGGGAAGAAAGTCCCACAATCTTAAGTTGTCAATCTTTTTTAAATGCTCGGCGCATCAGCTTTTGTTGCCCTGCTGCTGGGCTTGAATTGTCATCATGTGAATTGTACCCTCGCAGAGATGGAAAAAAGGCGTCTATTACAAGTTCACTGATTTTGAAAGTGCTGATTTACACTGCTTGCCAGCTGGCATAGCTTGATTGGTTAATTGACTATGTCAATATACTAAGACAAGGCAATAGCACACTCTGGTATGGTGTTGACACATCTGCTACGGCAATAATTCATTATTCAGGTGCAAATGCGTGCGCAAGATATGCCCCAAAAAAGCCATTTTAGGCAAGTAAATAAAATCAACGCTCTTGGCTCTCGTCAATAAACGAATATATCTGAATGATAAATTGAACCTCGCAGTCTGAAATAGAATAATAACTCTTGATAACCGCAAAAGAATGCAAAATGCATCCCTCTGGGGATAAAAAGAAAAGAAAATAGCGGTTACAGTTAACTAAGGGAAGAAAGTCCCACAATCTTAAGGTGCAAATTGTTTGCGGATTTTTTTGCTCTGCTGCTAGGCTTGAATTGTCAGCATGTGAATTGTACTCCTGCACTGCAGAGATAGAAAAAGTGCTTCTGTTGCAAGTTCGCTGCTTTTTATTGCCGATTTATACTGCTTGTCAGCTGGCATATCTTGCTTGGTTGATTAACGATGTCAATATACTAAGGCAATAGCACACTAGGATTGCTTCACATAGCACGAAAAATGTTTGAGTTTTGTAATGTATTTAGTAGCACTACTACACGCTAAGAAAATGTGTAGCTCTTCAAATCTCTTGTCTTCTCTCACAAGTTACTGTTTTGTTTTTTTTCTATTTTACCCCAGCACCACAAATAGACCCTATGTTAAAATAAATTTGGGAATAAAAGTTGCATTATCTGAAAATGTATAGTTCAAGCGGAGATGTACTGAGCAACAGAGTCTTTCTATCTGAACTAAATTTCAAAGTGAGAGTTCTAGAGAACTTTTTGTCCGAGTAGAACAGTAAACAGCTGTAGCACGTGACTGTTTGTACGAGCAAGATTTAGTCTTTGACCTAGGTTACCTCAAAACTGCATATAAGGATAAACAGCAAGTTCAATAAATTACTAAAAAGTTGATAAGAAAAAACGGAATAATACCACCAAGCAGCAAGTGTTAATGGTCTAAAATTATGGAGTTTTGTTTTTTGAATGGAATTTGGTTAACACAGATTTAGCTGAATGGTGATTATAATCACAGTTTAATTATTGTTTGTAAAAAAATATGTATTTAACCAGTTTGCACTGATTATAGTTTTTTTTGAAGATTTTAATTTAGATTTTATATAAAAATGATCAGAGCAGAAGAAGGACATCTTTGGCATTAGATTCACCCGTAATTTGTGAAAACTGAGCCAATTTCGTTTTATGCTCGCTATAGTCCTGCTCATTTTGTTTCTCTAGAAAGCTTCATGATGTTTTTCAAAAACTCAATACCAATAACAGGAGGACTGTTTCGTTACATTCTCTTCAATTTCTTTGAGCACCTTAAATCGATAAGGTGCATGCAAAGTCAGGAATAAAAATCAGTTATCATAATAATGAGTCTTTTTAAGGCATAGTGGCTTTTTTTTCAAAAGTTAGTGAAGTTATCGTTTCGTTGTTTTCAGGTTTAGCTTTGATTAAGACATGACCTGTATTCAACTTCTGACGTGACTAGATACAAGTTTGTGTTTATTTGCCATGGCTCCTTTGTCTCAATCTCCTTTATCTAAGAGGAGTCGCCAAGTTAATAATACTGGTGCATGTCCTCAAAGTGCAACCACGACCAATGGCTCAGGTTGTCATCACAATTCCCTGTTGAGGTCGGCCAGATTTAAAACTGCTGCTACTTTTGGCGATTGTATGTTCAGATTTTACGTACGGAACACCAAGGATTCTAATTGTGTCCTATCGCCCGCTAATGTGTGCAAATGTGTGGCAATGTCTCAACATGATGCAAAAGGAGAAACAAAAGTTGAAATGGATCACGCATTGGGTACTGCTCCTCAGGTATCTGGAAGTGGAGCTTATGACGTAATGAAATTGTTGAAGGAATCTTGCGATGCTGAATTTACTCTAACTTCAGCTAATATATCTTCATACAGACCAGTTTTGAACCGTCGATTAAGTTTATATCTGACATGCAAAAGTCTTTTTTTTAGCTCAAACGTAGATTTTAAATTTTTGATTGGGTAAAAAGGGAAACAAAAGAGAAGATCAAAGAAGTAAATATTGACACACGCGATTATACAGTCTTGTCATTAATTGCTCTCAAACGAATTTTTTTGCAATTATATTAGTCCCGTCGGTCTTTTTTATGGGACAATTTTGACTTTTCGGGATAAACAGGTAGTGCCCAGCGGGCATTAAGTGCTCTTAGAGTCTTTCAGCTCAAACTGTTTTGGAGACATACTTATACTTATGGTGTGAAGGGCGGTTCTTAGAGGTTGAGACACCACCCCTGTTGACCCCCCACTGCCACTATTGCCTACACCCCCACCGCGCTGGTGCGCCCCACCCAGTGTTGCCCCCCCCCGTGGCTAGCTACTGACGAAGCCAACCGCTCGCCGGTTGTTTGAGAGCAATTGGCCCGATGTTTAGTCAATGCGGTTTATTTGAAAGGGGCTTGGTTGAGTCCTTTCGACAAATATAGTGCTGAGAAGGGGCCATTCAGAGTTTCAGAACAAAAGACTGTGTTCGCTGATTTTATGACAAAAACAGAGTTCATAATTTTTTACGACCCTTTTGGCCAATTTTCTCGGCCCTACAAAAGGGAGAGCAATTCTATTCGTTTGTGGGAATGGGCATTTTGTTAACTCAGGAAGGGTTGAAGCCAGCAGACTTGATAAAGTTTTTAGAGCTTGACTTGCTGATGTTGTTACGGATGTACGCATCAAAGCTTAGGCTTGCTCTAAAGCTTCCGAAATTCAATTTCGGCCAAGCTCATGTGGATTTGATCCCCTTGGCCAGACTAAACGTATTGTTTTTCACTAAGTTAGCGCTGTAGGTGACTTAAATTTTTTTAAAGACCTGCCCTAACTAACTAAGAAAAACGGGCACAATCATATACGTAGAAAAAGTTAACTTACACCAGTTAACTCATGCCTACTAAGAAAACTATATCAAAAACTAACCAACATTTAGATAGTTACTCTCTGTCTTACCAACAGAAAGGAGAGACTTCACTTACAAAATTAAATTGGAAAGAAGCTCTGAAATTATACAAAAATCAAGCGGTATATATTCGCAAAAGTGAATAATGGAGATATAATCAAGTCCGATTTCTTTTTAGAAACTAATCTCATGCGAAAAGTCCCAAAAACCACATTGTTAAAACATTTTTATCCCACATTTAGTAAGTAGCCTCTAGTTTGAGCTTAGAAATCTATTTCTCATTAAAGGTTCTAAATCAGATCAGTTTAGACAAATTAAAATTGCCTTTACTTATCAAGATCAATAATTGTTGATTAAACCGCTTATGAATCCTAACTTAATTAGCCATTATTCTTTCATTCTATCTTATTTCGAAACTTCTGAGAAATAACCCAAGGTTTGTACTTTGCTATGATTTCTTAATTTTTCTCAAATTTTCTTTAAAAAAAGCTTAATTTAGAGTGTCCTTTTCTACACCACCCACTCGGATTTAGATATTCTCCTGATTAGTTAAAAAAATATAAAAAGTAAAAGAACCAGATATTCACAAAATGTTCTCTGCACTTAGAGTCGTTTGGACAATAGTTATCAAATTAGTTTTTCTCAGTTTGATGGTAATTATTCCAATGGTCAACAATAAACAGAACTGCCAATATCAGTCATCGCTTAATCAAAGTTTCAGACTGTCCTCAGAACCATATGGCTGATCCCCTTATGAACCATATGCTTCTTCTTTCTGCGAGGAAATTCAACTCCAACCGATCCCAAATCTCATTCGGGAGATCTCCAATTGTGCCCATAGGAGCATTCAACCCAACTCTAGGTGTTGGTGCCGGTGATACTGGCTTGTGAATGAAGACGATTGTGACAATTGTGTTTTGACATAGTGTTTCGAGCCCATCGTAAGAACTTGTCTGCCTTACGTAAGCCAACATCGCCAAGTTGTCTTGCCTTCATTTGAAGCAGCCAAAGCATCTGTTGGTGAAGTAAGTGGAGTAAGCAGCGCACCAGCCACTACATTTTTGCTTAATCTTTGATCAACGTGAGAAAAGAAAAATTTTCTTTGGAAAAATCTAGCAGATTATAGTATACAAAAGTAAATTCGAAATTGCTGCGCGCCGCAACCATCACAAGGAACTAAATCTAGCCTACAAAAGAGCAGAATTTTTTAGATATACCTAGGTTAAGAAATTCTTATTTACCTGATAATAACTGAATACTTGTTTTTGATTGGTCTTTCTATAATCACCGAAATTTTCTAGAGCAGCTCTTGCCTAACTCTAACGTTAAACAAATATACTAACGAATGAAAGGTTGCAAACCTACTACAGACCTGATTCCTAACAAAAACAGTTAGAAGCAAACAAAGTAAACTGTCGAAAGAGTATCTTAGATATTTTCCCTTTCTCTATGCGACCTCTGAGTCTACACCGACTCTATTGAATAATTTTAAGAACTTAAAAAAATCGAAACAAAGGGAAAAGTTTTACCGTGAAAAATAACAAAGATTGTATAAAATGCAGGTAATTTCAGAATCAAGAAATGGAGTCAATAAAAACTATTCAACAGAAAACGTTCATAACGAAAGCGGTCAAATATTCGCCCTTTGGATAATCGTGGCCGGACATCTATCGTTTTTCGGGGCAGTTAACTGATTATATCAATAGACGACTGGTATAAACAGAGAATCTAGGCTGTTGCTATGATGAAACTTTCTAATATCAATTGTTAAAAGAAGAAACTATGATGAATAAATAAATCACATTCCTTCCCTCTTAAAATGTAAAATTTATTCAGCTTAGGTGGTTCGGGGCCCTAGCCTATAAATTCCGACAAGTTTTGGAAATATTTGTTTAGCGTTGTTTTTCACTAAGTTAGCCCTCTAGGTGACTTTAATTCTCTTAGAGACCTTCTGACCTAACTAACTTATTAATAGAATTGGGCACAATCCATTACTTAGAGAAAGTTAAATTACACCGTTTAACTTCTAGTACCTATGCCTACTAAGAAAACTATATCAAAAACAAGGCAAAATCTAGATTGTTACTCTCTGTATTACCAACAGAAAGAAGAGTATTCGCTCACAAAATTGAATTGGAAAGATGCTCTGAAAATAAACAAAAATCAAGCGGTATATATATACTCCGCAAAAGTAAATAATGGAGAACTAATCAAGTCCGATTTCTTCTCATAAACTAATCTTGTGCAAAAAGTCACATGGTCAAAACAAGTTTATCCCCAATTTATTTACTAACCTGTAATTTAAGCTTAGAAATCTAAGTCTTGTTTAAGGTTCTCAATCAGTTCAGTTTAGACAAAGTCAGAAATGCCATTACTTATCAAGATCAATATTTGTTGATTAAACCGCTTATGAGTCCTAACTTAATTAGCCATTATTCTTTCATTCTATTTTATTTCGAAACTTCTGAGAAATAACCCAAGGTTTGTACTTTGCTATAATTTCATAATTTTTAAATTTTCTAAAAAAGCTTAATTTAGAATTTTCTTTTCTACACCACCCACTCGGACTTAGATATTCTCCTGATTAGTTAAAAAAAATATATAAAGTCAAAAACCAGATATTCACAAAATGTTCACTGCACTTAGAGTCGTTTGGACAACAGATATCAAATTAGTTTTTCTCAGTTTGATTGTAATTATTCCAATGGTCAACAATAAACAGAACTGCAACTATCAGTCATCGCTTAATCAAATTTTCAGACTGTCCTCAGAACCATATGGTTGATCTCTGCTTCTTTCTGCGAGGAAATTCATCTCCAAGGGATCACAGATCTCATTCGGGAGATCTCCAATTGTGCCCATGGGTGAATTCAACCCAACCCTAGGTGTTGGTGCCGGTGATACTGGCTTGTGAATGAAGACGATTGTGACAATTGTGTTTTGACATAGTGTTTCGAGCCCATCGTAAGAACTTGTCTGCCTTACGTAAGCCAACATCGCCAAGTTGTCTTGCCTTCATTTGAAGCAGCCAACGCATCTGTTGGTGAAGTAAGTGGAGTAAGCAGCGCACCAGCCACTACATTTTTGCTTAATCTTTGATCAACGTGAGAAAAGAAAAATTTTCTTTGGAAAAATCTAGCAGATTATAGTATACAAAAGTAAATTCGAAATTGCTGCGCGCCGCAACCATCACAAGGAACTAAATCTAGCCTACAAAAGAGCAGAATTTTTTAGATATACCTAGGTTAAGAAACTCTTAGTTACCTGATAATAACCGAAAACTTGTCTACACCGACTATTGAATAATTTTAAGAATTTAAAAAAATCGAAACAAAGTGAAAAGTATTACCGTGAAAAGTAACCAAGATCGTATAACAAGCAGGTGATTTCAGAATCAAGAAATTGAGTCAATAGAAACTATTCAACAGAAAACGTTCATAAAAAAAGCGGTCGAATATTTGCCCTTTGGATAATCGTGCCCGGACATCTATCGTTTTTCGGGGCAGTTAAACGATTATATCAATAGACGACTGGTCTAAACAGGGAATCTTGGCTGTTGCTATTGTGAAACATTCTAATATCGATTGTTTAAAGAAGAAACTATGATGAATAAATAAATCACATTCATTCCCTCTTAAAATGTAGACTTTCAAATTCAGCTTAGGTGGTTTGGGGCCCTAGCCTTTAAATTCCGACAAGTTTTGATAATATTTGTTTAGCATTGTTTTTCAGTAAGTTAGCCTTCTAGGTGACTTTAATTCTCTTAGAGACCTTCTGACCTAACTAACTTATTAATGGAATTGGACACAATCCGTTTTTTAGAGAACGTTGAATTACACCGTTTAACTTCTATTACTTATGCCTACTAAGAGAACTACATCAAAAACAAGCCAAAATCTAGATAGTTACTCTCTGTGTTACCAACAGAAAGAAGAGTATTCGCTCACAAAATTGAATTGGAAAGATGCTCTGAAAATATACAAAAATCAAGCGGTATATATATATATATATATATATATATATATATATACATATATATATATATATATATATATATATATATATATACTCCGCAAAAGTAAATAATGGAGAACTAATCAAGTCGATTTCTTCTCATAAACTAATTTTATGCAAAAAGTCCCAAAAAAATTACATGGTCAAAACAAGTTAATCCCCAATTTATTTAGTAACCTCTAATTTGAGCTTAGAAATATAAGTCTTATTTAAGGTTCTAAATCAGTTCAGTTTAGACAAAGTCAGAACTGCCATTACTTGTCAAGATCAACTTAATTAGCCATTATTCTTTCATTCTATTTTATTTCGAAACTTCTGAGAAATAACCCAAGGTTTGTACTTTGCTATAATTTCTTAACTTTTCTCAAATTTTCTAAAAACAGCTTAATTTAGAATTTCCTTTTCTACACCTCCCACTCGGACTTAGATATTCTCCTGATTAGTTAAAAAAATATATAAAGTAAAAGAACCAGATATTCACAAAATGTTCACTGCACTTTATATTTGGAGTTGTTTGGACAACAGTTATCAAATTAGTTTTTCTCAGTTTGATTGTAATTATTCCAATGGTCAACAATAAACAGAACTGCAAATATCAGTCATCGCTTAATCAAAGTTTCAGACTGTCCTCAGAAACATATGGTTGATCTCTGCTTCTTTCTGCGAGGAAACTCATCTACAAGGGATCACAGGTCTCATTCGGGAGATCTCCAATTGTGCCCATGGGTGCATTCAACCCAACCCTAGGTGTTGGTGCCAGTGATATCGGCTTGTGAATGAAGACGATTGTGACAATTGTGTTTTGGCATTAGCCTTACGTTAGCCCACATCGCCAAGATGTCTTGCCCTTCATTTGAAGCAGCCAAAGCCTCTGTTGGTGAAGTAAGTGGAGCAAGGAGCGCACCAGCCATTACGATTTTGCTTAATCTTTGATCAACGTGAGAAAAGAAAAATTTTCTTTGGAAAAATCTAGCAGATTATAGTATACAAAAGTAAATTCGAAATTGCTTCGCGCCGCAACTATCTCAAGGAACTAAATCTAGCCTACAAAAGAGCAGAATTTTTTAGATATAACTAGGTTAAGAAACTCTTAGTTACCTGATAATAACCGAAAACTTGTTTTTGATTGGTATTTCTATATTCACCGAAATTTTCGAGTAGCTCTTGCCTAACTCTAACGTTAAAAAAATAAACTAACGAATGAAAGGTTGCAAACTTACTACAGACCTGATTCCTAACAAAAACAGAGTTAGAAGCAAACAAAGTAAACTGTCGAAAGAGTATCTTAGATATTTTCCATTTGTCTATGCGACCTCTGAGTCTACACCGACTATTGAATAATTTTAAGAAGTTAAAAAAATCGAAACAAAGTGAAAAGTATTACCGTGAAAAGTAACAAAGATCGTATAACAAGCAGGTGATTTCAGAATCAAGAAATTGAGTCAATAAAAACTATTCAACAGAAAACGTTCATAAAAAAAGCGGTCGAATATTCGCCCTTTGGATAATCGTGCCCGGACATCTATCGTTTTTCGGGGCAGTTAACCGATTATATCAATAGACGACTGGTAAACAGGGAATCTAGGCTGTTGCTATGGTGAAACATTCTAATATCGATTGTTTAAAGAAGAAACTATGATGAATAAATAAATCACATTCATTCCCTCTAAAAATGTAGAATTTCAAATTCAGCTTAGGTGGTTTGGGGCCCTAGCCTTTAAATTCCGACAAGTTTTGATAATATTTGTTTAGCTTTGTTTTTCAGTAAGTTAGCCTTCTAGGTGACTTTAATTCTCTTAGAGACCTTCTGACCTAACTAACTTATTAATGGAATTGGACACAATCCGTTATTTAGAGAACGTTGAATTACACCGTTTAACTTCTAGTACTTATGCCTACTAAGAGAACTACATCAAAAACAAGCCAAAATATAGATAGTTACTCTCTGTGTTACCAACAGAAAGAAGAGTATTCGCTCACAAAATTGAATCGGAAAGATGCTCTGAAAATATACAAAAATCAAGCGGTATATATATATATATGTATATATATATATATATATATATATATATATATATATATATATATATATACTCCGCAAAAGTAAATAATGGAGAACTAATCAAGTCGGTTTCTTCTCATAAACTAATTTTATGCAAAAAGTCCCAAAAAAATTACATGGTCAAAACAAGTTAATCCCCAATTTATTTAGTAACCTCTAATTTGAGCTTAGAAATATAAGTCTTATTTAAGGTTCTAAATCAGTTCAGTTTAGACAAAGTCAGAACTGCCATTACTTTTCAAGATCAACTTAATTAGCCATTATTTTTTCATTCTATTTTATTTCGAAACTTCTGAGAAATAACCCAAGGTTTGTACTTTGCTATAATTTCTTAAGTTTTCTTAAATTTTATAAAAACAGCTGAATTTAGAGTTTCCTTTTCTACACCTCCCACTCGGACTTAGATATTCTCCTGATTAGTTAAAAAAATATATAAAGTAAAAGAACCAGATATTCACAAAATGTTCACTGCACTTTATATTTGGAGTCGTTTGGACAACAGTTATCAAATTAGTTTTTCTCAGTTTGATTGTAATTATTCCAATGGTCAACAATAAACAGAACTGCAAATATCAGTCATCGCTTAATCAAAGTTTCAGACTGTCCTTAGAAACATATTGTTGATCTCTGCTTCTTTCTGCGAGAAAATTCATCTCCAAGGGATCACAGGTCTCATTCGGGAGATCTCCAATTGTGCCCATGGGTGCATTCAACCCAACCCTAGGTGTTGGTGCCAGTGATACCGGCTTGTGAATGAAGACGATTGTGACAATTGTGTTTTGACATAGTATTTCGAGACCTTCGTAGGAACTTGTCTGCCTTACGTTAGCCCAAATCGCACCAGCCATTACGATTTTGCTTAATCTTTGAGCAACGTGAGAAAAGAAAAATTTTCTTTGGAAAAATCTAGCAGATTATAGTATACAAAAGTAAATTCGAAATAGCTTCGCGCCACAACTATCTCAAGGAACTAAATCTAGCCTACAAAAGAGCAGAATTTTTTTAGATATACCTAGGTTAAGAAACTCTTAGTTACCTGATAATAACCGAAAACTTGTTTTTGATTGGTATTTCTATAATCACCGAAATTTTCGAGTAGCTCTTGCCTAACTCTAACGTTAAAAAATAAACTAACGAATGAAAGGTTGCAAACTTACTACAGACCTGATTCCTAACAAAAACAGAGTTAGAAGCAAACAAAGTAAACTGTCGAAAGAGTATCTTAGATATTTTCCATTTCTCTATGCGACCTCTGAGTCTACACCGACTATTGAATAATTTTGAGAACTTAAAAAAATCGAAACAAAGTGAAAAGTATTACCGTGAAAAGTAACCAAGATCGTATAACAAGCAGGTGATTTCAGAATCAAGAAATTGAGTCAATAGAAACTATTCAACAGAAAACGTTCATAACAAAAGCGGTCAAAGATTCGCCCTTTGGATAATCGTGCCTGGACATCTATCGTTTTTCGGGGCAGTTAACCGATTATATCGATAGACGACTGGTATAAACAGGGAATCTAGGCTTTTGCTATGATGAAACATTCTAATATCTACTGTTAATATAAGAAACTATGATGAATAAATAAATCACATTCAATCCCGCTTAAAATGTAGAATTTCAGATTCAGCTTAGGTGGTTTGGGGCCCTAGCCTCTAAATTCCGACAAGTTTTGAAAGTATTTGTTTAGCATTGTTTTTCAGTAAGTTAGCCTTCTAGGTGACTTTAATTCTCTTAGAGACCTTCTGCCCTAACTAACTTATTAATAGAATTGGGCACAATCTGTTATTTAGAGAAAGTTAAATTACACCGTTTAACTTCTATTACTTATGCCTACTAAGAAAACTATATCAAAACCAAGCCAAAATCAAGATAGTTACTCTCTGTATTACCAACAGAAAGAAGAACATTCGCTCACAAAATTGAATCGGAAAGAAGCTCTGAAAATATACAAAAATCAAGCTGTTTATATATATATATATATATATATATATATAAACAGCTTGATTTTTGTATATTTTCAGAGCTTCTTTCCGATATATATATATATATATATATATATATATATATATATATACTCCGCAAAAGTAAATAATGGAGAACTAATCAAGTCGATTTCTTCTCATAAACTAATTTTATGCAAAAAGTCCCAAAAAATTACATTGTCAAAACAAGTTTATCCCCAATTTATTTATTAACCTCTAATTTGAGCTTAGAAATCTAAGTCTTATTTAAGGTTCTAAATCAGTTCACTTTAGACAAAGTCAGAACTGCCATTACTTGTCAAGATCAATATTTGTTTATTAAACCGCTGATGAATCCTAACTTAATTAGCCATTATTCTTTCATTCTATTTTATTTCGAAACTTCTGAGAAATAACCCAAGGTTTGTACTTTGCTATAATTTCTCAAGTTTTCTTAAATTTCCTAAGATAGCTTAAGTTAGAAATTCCATTTCTAGATAAGCAACGACAAATTGTGCAGACAATTTTGGACATCGGTCCATGTAATGGCTCTCACTCGGCCTGGTTTGTTATCTGGAAACAATGAGTCAGTCATCGCGGCTTCGTAAAGCAAGACCACCGGCCCCGAAACTATGACTAATTCTTAACGCAGATTAAGAGTTTGATTGCATTTATTATTTTTCCTCCATTTGATACAGAATTGAGGTGTCATACATTTGAAACGTCATCCTGTTATGACCCCACCACAGAAACTGGGCCCATCGAGGCTTTGCCCCGCTTGCAATTTCCAAATTACATACCATGGCGTACATAGTCCCTCTCGCGCTCATTTTTATATAAGCTTTTATGAACAGTTGGCTGATTGTATATATGTTAATAAGCATAGTTAAGGGTGGACAATCTAGGTACTAAAACAGGATTTTTGAAAGGATTCGAGGGGATGATGAAGAGCGGGTTCTTTTTGGTCGTATAATTAGGACAACCTAATGCTATTGTTTGTGCTTTGGCTAAGTTCTGCAGATGTGATCATGCCTTGCAGACCACGGGATTTAATTTGAATCTATCCTGGACAAAGTTGAAATCACTTCACACAAATGTTTCATTTATTTTTTGTTTTCCGTTTCGGCTTATTGCAATATTTTTTTGAAGCCCAAATCCTACTTGAAGTTATTGGAAATGTTTGAATGAATAAAGATCTATTTGCCAATCAGAATTGTATAATAATACTTATCAATTTTACAAATTCTAAATTTATAAAAGTCTGCTTTCCTCACTAGAGCTTCATAAAATTACGTGGCTAGATATTTAACCGATTTCTTAGTAGATATGTAAGTTGTGTGTGGAAGAAAATGGTTAATTTTTTATTCCTCAGTTTTCAAATTTGCTTGCAAAATGAGTAGAAAAACGACTTAATTATGTGAGGGTGGAATACACATTTTATCAACGTCTTTTGGTCGTGGAAATTGATTGCAGTCAAATCGCCATGGCACCAATCTTAAAATATTTCTCGATCTCTCCTGCTGATATACATCTGCTGCATCTCGACATAAAGATCGACAGGGTCCGATCAGTTTTGCAAGTGGTTCTGCTTCAGATTTAGAGACATTCAGACATGTTGGGTGATGTATTGCAATCGAAAACAAGTTTAAACTTGTTCCTCGGTTGCTTTCCGTTGCCAGCTCAATTTGTTTTCCAGTTTTCTCCAAATTAAGGTCTCTTCTCAATGTACTGTTCCACAATTTTTTGCACCAGTCTATCCAACTTATCGGGCATGACCATCCACAGTAATCAAAATGAACGCAAACGCTCGGAATTGGTTCATTGATCAAAGTTGTGTTCACCCCAATTTTTGAGCATGATACAGTAGCAATTATGGCAAAAAAGTTAACGATTTCAACAGCATTTGAAAAATGAATCTTGAAAGTGCAAAATAGTAAAAGCGCGGCTGATCGAAAGAACTATTTAATGAAACGCTAACTTTTAAAATTTGTAATCATTCGAAAAAATTATTTCAGAGTTATTAATATAAAACTAGATTCGGGTAAAATTAATATTGGTATATTTTCAAAAACTAAATTTTTCATCTGAAGATTGAGTGACGAGAATTGCGCCAAATGCAGTTTTAATAATTGACGACTAACTAAACGTTGAACAAAATTAGTTAGCAAACAAGTTAAAGATCAAAATATAACTGACAACTGCTGAAGAACTTCTTTTTGATTATGATAAGAAAAGCACGTGTTGAGATGATCTCGTCTAAAACAATATAGGATTAAGATACCAAGTGCAATAAGTCTGGTATATGTACTTAGATACCAATTTAGGTTAAAGCCGAAACAAAAGTAAACAGACATCAAAATAAAACAAAATTAAAGTGGATAATATATTGTCAACCGTTACCTACACGGCAAAAATTACAATAATTATTTATACTGATTCATCGCTTCAAAACAAAAAAAAACATGGGCCATATCTGTTGTTGATAGCCACTGAGTGCGAGCCTCAGTTTACATGCGCGGATCTCAAAACAGAAAAATCCTCATGCACTGTGGCCCAAGCCCTTGAGAATTTTGGCTGGTTTTAATGGTGAAACGCGCCCACCTGTCCCCGGGAAAAATACATAACTGGGCTTAAATTTTTGGCTTCCTTGACCCGTTTTTCATAATCTGACTTTCTGTCAGTCTGCGTGTTTGACAGAAATTTATGCGAAAACATATTGGTCGCAATCAATTATGCATACGAAATCAATGGTTTTATAGCTTTAATAAATAAAAGCACAATCAGACAAAAACGTAAAAATAATCAAAATT
>NC_134476.1:51236321-51278496 GCF_964194025.1 Convolutriloba macropyga
CGAGTTCTAATATTGTTTTGCAAAAATTAGACTTTTAAGGATCTTCTCCGTTTCTGCCCCCCAGCATAGTGGGCGCATACTATTTGCCACCCCAGACGCACGTGCCGTATTTTTACACAATGATTTACTACGTAATGACACGTGCTCTGTGACAGGGGGCGCATAACGTAATGGGGGCACAAACAGAAAAGATCCATTTTTAACTTCTGAAAGTCTGAGTAAAATCTTTTAAACTAAGCTCTCTGCCTCGAAGTTTAAGTGAATGATGAAATCGTACACTGGGTTATGTGGAATGAATATCAACACATGTTTATTATCACCATCAAGAAGTTATAAAACTCCGAGGCAAAGTCAATTTGTTAAATAACTTTGGGAAGGTACCATCAATGGTGCCTGGATCTTTTCCTTTTCTGCCCCCAGTACGTTACGCGCCCCCAGTTACAGCACGTGCAATTACATAGTATTTCATCAAGCCAAAATATGGCACCTAGTGTTGCAAAAGATCCCAGTGTTGCAATGTTTTCAATCATCATTCGTTTGGATCACAACTGCCACACTGCAGTTGATTAAGTTATCTTTTCTGTCACTCTTTTCTTGCCCGTCTTTAAATAACAACAGTGGCTAGAACAGAGTGACGGGAAAAACCTAAAACTAAGGCAGATTTTTGACACAGTTTTAGATGTTTGTAGTATACATTGACCTCTGAGAAGTTATCACAATGAGAGTTTTTCAAATAATTATGCGAACAATTCTCGATGAAAAAATATATACTAATTAACTTGTAGTCATTTGGTCAATGTCAATAAATACACCTTTGAGACATTAGTAAGAAATTATTAAGAGCAGCTTAAGCAAAATCAGCAAACCATGCCTGAACAACACACTTCGAAATTTTTGAAACGGAAACAGTTTTCAATTTTGGTACTTTATATATAGTAATCAGAGTTTTTGTTTATTCAAGAATATATATAATTTTAAACTTATAGAAATTATAATGAACTTCTGTTGCATATTTGTTTAATTCTTCAATCATCTGATTTTGATTTGAAAACCATTCATACAATTTGATCTATAATTAAAACCAAAAAGCAATAATAGTTTGTAGACACATATGCCCGGTATGACGTCACTGTCTGTGGGTGGTGTCACAAGGTTCCAGGTCTCATTGTCGTGGAGTGTCTTGACCGCCTCCTTCATTGCCTGATGCCACTGATCCGAATCGTCACCAATTTTGGCTTCGTAGACTGTTTTGGATTCCATATAGTCACCCTCAAACACAGCAAAACGGGTCCTCATTTCTCCAAAAAATGTGGAAGTTTCCATGCTCGTGCCCCTCGTCTGGGCTCCGCCCTGTCCGTTTGCTCGAGCGTCCCAAAGAAGCAAATTGTCTCTGACTGTGAGAAGTTCTTTGTGTTACTGTCTTCCAGTGGCTCCGAGTCTCTGAGACTCCCTCTTGTTGAAATAGATTCTTCAACTAGTGCTGCTTCCTCAAAATCCAGGGCATCTCGTTTCAGTGTCAGTTCTTGAATGTTTACGCTCTCTGTGTCATGCCACTCCTGTTTTATTGCAGTAGATGTGCCCTGTTTGTCATTGTTGTAATTGTCCTGACTACCATCGTCTTGGTGCCAGATTCCCAATTGCTGTAACCCTTATCTATTAGATGGGGCGTCTCTGTGCTGTCAGGGGATGAGCCCACTTCGGACTGTTTGATGATCACATCTCAAACTGCGACCACCATGCATGTATTGGGTACGTAAAACAAGTATCCGTTATCTCATTCAGTGTAACCCACAAATTTAGTTCCAGTGCCATGGCTTCAAGTTTGCTGACATCTCTGTCTCACTTGCTCATGAAGAATGTGCAATCAAAAGTAAGTAATTTACTAATTGAAAAACTTAGGTTGTTTACCTCGTATCAGCTCTGCTGGGCATTTTTCTTCTCGTCTCACAATCAAGTTCCTGTTTCTTGTTGCGTATAGAATTGCTGCTCCCCACATCAACTTGAGAATACCCGAGTCAATGAGCAAGCGTCTTGCCATCTTTAGCAGTGTCCGGTTGCATCTCTCAGCTAACTCATTCTGTTCTGGCCTCTCTGGTTTGGTCTTCTCCAGTAGAATGCCTGCATCCAAACATTAAATCTTAAACTGCTCTGAGGGAAACTGTTTTGAATTGTCTTGCTTCAGTTTCTTGGGCGTCCCCACACTGAAAACACACTTCTTCAGGCTGGATAGTGCTTCACTCTTTGTCTTAAGCAAGTCCACTAACCAAAACTTTGTGTAATGGTCTGCAAACACAATGCAAAACCGGAACCCTGACAATGATTGTACCCCGAAAGGGCCCATCACGTCTGTGAACACCCTGTACAGTTAGGTTTACCCGAGTTCCCTTCTGGAGTTTCAAGCTAAAATTTCTTTTCGCAAAAGTGAAGCTATGTCCCCCACTCCGCGCATCTTGAGACTGATAGGAGGTTTGAAGATTGGTCAGGCACACACAGAACGTATGAATTGCCATTTGTTTTAGGGTATGCTGATTCTCACACAGCTTCTGCCCTCCTCCCTAGAAGTGTTTTGATGGGATTTCTGACCACTAATTGAAAGGGCACAAAGTCCAGGAACGCTTCGATCTTCGCCACTTTGTGATCTGTACAGCCACCGTCCACTAGCTTGCCTGCTGTTTTCCCAAGGGTAGGAGCTATCCAGCATTCCTCGTCTGGTATAGCCAATTCCAGACCCATTGCCACTGACTCATGTTTGCTTCCATCTCTTTGTCTCCTGCCTACCCTGTCTAGGTGACCCTTCTCAAAACACTTGCTCATTCTGCTGTCTTGTTTCTCCTGCAGTTCTTGTTAAAGTGTCCAGGATCCCACACACAAAACAGTTTCCTCTCCTGGGTCCCATCTTGAAGTCACGCTTCACTGCCAGTGCCACTGAACCACTATGTTCCTTGTGCCTCTGCGCTGTTCTCTCATGGAATTTCTGCAGCCTTTTTCCTCAACTCTGTGAAGTTCGTTGCCGAGTTGAAGCTTTCCTGTATATCAAAAACTTCATACCTCATTGGCAGACTATTGAAGACCAAGGCGTTGAAAAGGGTCTCTGAGATTGCCTACCCTGCTTCCTGCAGCCTTGTGATCAACTGCTGCCTTCTTTTTAAGAAACTATGCAAATCCTCAGAATACTCAAGCTTCAGTTGAGCAAGCTGTGCCACCAAAGTCATCACTGCCGGCGTCTCCATACACTGAAATCTCTCTTCCGAAAGCTTCCAAGACTTCTGATGCCGTCATCTCCCACACAGTTATGTCTCATTAGCATGAGGGTTGTTGCATCAAGAGTCGGTGCCAGATGGCACCACACATTGATCGGTTTCTCATTGATGTCCGCCATTTCCTTCTTATATGCATCCTTCAGCACCTTGTAGTTCTTCTTCTCATCATTGCTCGCCCCATTGGCCAATGGTTCAGGCTCTTTGGGTTGCCCCTCTGTCCTAAGTAGTGATTTGTAAAGTCCCTTCGTCTGCATCATCGCCCAAATCTCGTGCTCCAGATTAGAGGGTCCTGTGCTTTTCCTGTGTAAGTTTCAGCTTCACTCTCTGTTGATCCATCGGAGTTTGATTAGGGAAAACAGTTTTGAACAGACAAGGCAGTTAGCAAAAAAGGATTATGACTGTCAATATCAAACTAGTATTGTTTTTGAAAATAGTTTTATTAACTTAGAGAATATGTGGGTTCATAATCTGAAGTGTTGTGGGTATGGGTTTTCACTAGCGGAATAAACGGCGTTTTTTAACTAAGTAGAAAAATTAATTTTTCAAAATATGAGAAAAACAAAAATGGTATTTTACAGTAGAGTTTGGAGATTTACAGGAGAGATCTGGTTATTAGAACAAGCTAGTCATTTGATTACTGGAATGAAAAAAGCTCAAAAATCAACTATATATATATATATATATATATATATATATATATATATACATATATATATATATATATATATATATATATATATATATATATATATATAAATATGTGTGTGTGTGTGTGTATACCCATTTTCAGTGGGAGAAAGTCAAAATACAAAAGAAAACTTTCTTTGCTCTTGTTTTTGTCTTGTCATTGCTTTTGTCTTTGTAATCTTGTAAGTTAAACTTTCTATCTAATAAGTTCAAGACTATAGTTTGATCGAATTTCTAACAAGTGATGTTATTTTTGAGACCCATTGCTCTCATCAATAATGAAAAGTTATTTGAGATTCCACATTTTTCTCGCACAAAATATCCATGTAGTTACATGTGTGACAACTAAGTCCGCATTAAATTAACTCACATAGGATGTTTGACTTCTGATGTTGATCAATTTGAGGTTGAAGTTGACAGGCAAGTTTTCATTTTTCGGGTTTCGCAGATCACCTGTTAGTTCTGAGAGCTTTTGACTATTCTCTCTATGATAGGAAAAATAGGGTTTGTTTGTTTATGTCTTCAGTGTTACAACGCACCAAAATTAGCGGAAGGCAAATTTTTGAAAAATACATATTTATATCTCAAATAAATTGCACTTATCGCATAGTTTTGTTTTTGTTTTCACAGTGGGAAGACAGCCAAACGACACCCCCATTTCTCCGTATTGATCTTTGTTTAAATTTTGATCTTTGATATGATAAGAGTTTGGACATTTTTCACCTCAACAGCTTCGCTGTTCTAAAATGATTTTTTATTGCGGTCTGTGTGTTTGTACAAGTTCATTTCATTTATTTTGCACCATAGTGTTTTAGTAGATAATCATTACCACAAGGGCGGCTAAACCATTCAAGGTCGTTTGATTCGAAACACTCGAAATAATTGCTAACCTTGCAAGATGGTCTGCAATTCATTGAGAACTGTTTTCTTGCATTGGTTTGCGAAAGCGGGGGATCTCAAAAAAGAGATTCCTCTTTGGTTATTATTATACATTGGGAATAAGATTTTCGGGATTGCATAATGATGTCTTGCCTACCTATGTTACGTAAATTAAACATTATTGCCATTGCGATTGAAAAGATTGCTTTAGAATGTAACAGACTGATACTCGTATAATCGAAAACAGTTGCAATTTTTTTTGTTTTCCCCAAGCATAACATTGCGTGCATAACATTTGCACCACCCCGACAAGAGGGAGACGAAGACTTTTGATTTTGATTAAATCCTTAGGATAAAGTTGGCAAGCAAATTTTCATCGTTCTGGTTTTGCAAATGAATGGTCACCATTTTTCTGTAAGAACAAAGCTGGTATTCCCACTTTGTTCTCAGCTATTCTCGAAAAATATTCGCTTCCGTATTCGCAGTGCCGATATATTTTACTAATATTTAAATAATTTTTCGGTTTGAAATGTTTGACAACAAATTTTCAAGGTACTAATTTCCCCGTTTTACCTTAATTTTGTTTCAGTTACTGGGGCCATTTACTAGTGCCAACTTTTTATCATTATTATTACTATTATTATTAGTAATATTATATTTAATATAAAAAATATGGCTTTAAAGATATACCACTGACCACTGATGTATACGCTGCAAATATTGTTTTTGTGTTAGCACCACCGTTTTTGCAAATACAAATGAAACTTCAAGCACTGTGTTTTTGTTCATTCCAGTTCATCTAAAATTAGTCCGATATGTACTGAATCTGTTTTTATTTTAACTTTTCCTGTTGAGAAAGTTCCCTTGTCGTATGTTATTCATTTGAAAACTTCTTTCAGAACAAAAAAACAATTGAAGTTGTACTTTTACATTCTTTCTCGTTGAGTAACACTCTCCTCCGGCCATTTTTCAAAATAATTTCAAGTCTTCAGAGAAATCAACGTCGTACTTTCCAGTTGTTAGGCTACTATACATCAGCAAGCCCTTTAGGAGTATAAAATAAAGTGATGACAATGTTGGCTTGCTTCAGGGCCTCTTTGTGCTCTTGGTCTCTGCAGATCCACTTCATACACACACTTCATGACTTTTTTCTGGATTGTTTCAGGGAGAATTGAGATCGCAACTCAGAAACCATGAAAAGAGCGGACGGTGACACTACTCGATAAAGACGGTCTTTTGAGTCAAAAGTCAGTAAGCATGGGGTACTGATTCAATTGTCTGTACTGATGAGGTAGTGATATCTTCGCTTTGACCTCACTGTCCCTTCACAAAAAGTCGCTGCTTTTAGTGTTGCTGACTTTGAACGCAATCAGAGAACTTTTGCAGTTGAAGAGAATTTGATTTTGTATACTCCAACTGTGTCAGCTGTTTAGGTCGAGTTTTAATTTTTTTCAGGGATTAGCAATTCCTTGAGGTTGCCTCCCTCTTAAGATTAGTGGAATTGAAGGGTAGACAATGTTATGCTAATTGTGTATGGAAAAAATGGGTCAGTTTTCAAATTTTTAATATTGACGTTGATTTTATGGGCTCCTCTTCTCAGGTACTCCACTCTTTTCAAGTTCAAAAAGACCGCAAAAAGTATTTAACTTTAGCTGCAGAAATTTAGCAACTAGTTGGCTTGGTTTGATCTTATCCAAGGTCATCGCGAAATCAAGCAGAACAAGATAGTTAATAAAATGAGCTGCTCCAACGTACCTTTAAGATTATGTCATACTGTACAGTAGTTGAATGACAGGAAATGTCGAGATTAAAAACTGTATCTGTTGCCAGTGATCACAATGCACAGCCAATAAAAATGCATCTCTCAAGAATTATAGCGGAAATCCAGTTCAAACGTGTCACCGTTCTTTAGTTGAAGACCTTTTTGGGGTCATCCTCTGTGAAAATTGGTGAAACTATGCGTACTCTACATCAATTTGGAATTGTCATCAACTACGCTGCAAACATTTTTGTGCATAATTAAAAATCTTCAGAGAAACCATCGTTGTACTGTCCAGTTGTTAGGCTGCTATGTATCAGTAAGTCCATTAAGAATTTGAAATAGAGTGATGGCAAAATTTTGGCTTGCCTCAAGCTCCCTTTTTGTGTCATACAGATCCTTATTGTAACACTTTTTGGGATTGTTTCATAGTCGGGGAATTCATATCACCGCAACTCCATGCACTCAGAAGCAATGAAAAGAGAGGACGATGACACTGCTGGGTGTTCGCGCGGTGAAAGCGCACAATACTCTCATAGAGTCGGTAGAGTAGGGGCCCTGCCGGCCTAGTCACGAAAAGCTGACTCTTACCTCCAAAATCAGCCGGAGCGATTTCTCGAATTGCACCCGTACGAATTGGCTGAAACTTTGCATGCAGGTCCAAATGGAAAAATCCTTCCATGGTTCTCGGGCATTCAGACGGCGTTAAAATCAGCTGATCTGAGAAAAAGTGCAATTTTCTCAAAATTGCCAAAGAAGTTGTTTTTTTTGTTTTGGTCCATTGGAGTTGTCCTGAAATCTAGTTTATATTAGATGAACCGTTGAAAGATAGCTTTTACCAATTTGAAGAAAACCCACTTTAAATTTCGTCCCATGTGCTTATTTTTTTGTAAGCAGAGAACCTTGGTGCAGTGCGTGATACGCGTTCGCCTCCCACGCTTCAGGTTCTCAGATCGATTCTGAGCAGGAGAGAAAACGACCACTGAATGAAGTTCTCTAGTCAACGTGTTTTCTTACAAGCGCGTTTCAATTCTGCTGCATGTGTGAGTTCTCAAACACACGAATGTTCCGTTTATCGTCGTACAAAGAACAGCAGTCTGGAAATTAGGCGAATTAGGCGTTCAGATTGCCAATATGGCGTACGTATGTTTTCTTTGATTGTAGAACCTTTTTTTCAGAAATAGAAGATTTGGTTAATTCTTGCGTTTTGGCCCATCAGCGCAAATGAAGAGAAGTTGAAAAGAAGTTGAAAACGCGTGTACGAAAACTGCAGTAGCAGAGTGGTTACTAGACGTTATACATTGAGGATTGGAAACGTAGACTGCATAGCGAGTTGAGGCATTGTTCTAACTTTGAAATGCTTGAAATCAGAGGTAACATGTTTCGGTGGTTGAAGATCAGACTTCGGCGATGGGGGCGTGGGTTCGAATCCCGTCAGATTCTAACTTTTTGTGCGTTTCACCTTTGACATAATTGAGGAGCATTATTTTGATTCTTCCAGTGTCTAAAGACGCGCAATTTGCTATTTATTCTATTTCTTTTACTTTAAACCAAACAGGAATTGTCTAAGTGGCTTATACCCAGCCAGACAGTTCCTTTCGTAGTCAATCGAAGATGAACCATCTATACTGCTTCTTTGTACCCCGAGCGGGATTGGCTCGAACTGACAAACGACGTTTTTAAATAGCTCGTCCCACTTCCTGCGTGCTGGAGATCGAGGCTTTTACAAAACATCTGCGTGTGTGTGTGTGTTTTTCTGTATGGTGAGTGGAGGGGAGGTAATGAACCAAAAAGTGACGGATGTCAACAGCACAAAATGCCTGTTCGAGTGACAATGGGGAACTGCTGATTTGGGGGAACGCCTGCTTTTCTAGATATAACCGGACTTTTGATTCAAGTTTTAGTAAAGCAATTGTCCGTACTGATGACGTAGTGATATTTTTGACTTCATTGTCCCTAAGCTGCTGCTTTTTCTGGTGCTGACTTTGAACTCAGTCAGAGAGCTTTTGTGGTTGAAGAGAAGTAAATTTTGCACAGTCCTACATTGTCAACTGTTTGGTCGTTTTTCAGTTCTTTTCAGGAATTTGCAATTCCTTGATGTCACCTCTGAAGAGCAGTGCAACTGAGAAAGTGAGGAGTAGACAATGATATGCTAATCACCTATAAAAAATAAGAAAATAATTGTTCCATTAATCACGCCCTGTTGCATACCTGAGTTTTTATGGGGTTTTCAGATTTGACTCTATTGACTTCGATTTTTCTGGGCTCTTCCCCTGTGGTAACTCTTCACAAGTTCTCGAGAGGTGTTTAGTTTTAGCTTCAGATTTTTGAAAATTAGTTGGTTGTGTTTGATCCTATCCAGAGCCTTCGAGAAAGCAAAAAGAGCAAGAAAGTTACTGAAATGAGCTGCTCCAACGTATCCGTAAGATTATTTCAGACTGTAAAGTAGTTGAATGATAGGAGATGCGCAGACAAGAAACTGTATTTGTTGCTACTGATCACAGCATGGAAGGCTTCTACAGCCAATAAAGGTGAATTTATCTGAAATAAAGTGCATAGGTGTCACCGTTCATTAATATGATAATTTGTTTGGGCTCATCATCAGTAAAAAAAAATTGTAGAAACCATGCGTATTCTACAATAAGTTGAATTTTCATAGTCTTTTTTATCTTGATGGATATGTTTTTTTATGGATGAAGAGACATAATCACAAGTTTCTTTGAATACAATTGATGGTACCGTGTTTTTGCCACGTTTTTTTCGGATCGAGTTCTACTATTTCCGACATTGTTTTAGCTTCACTGGTCTTCAGTTCAATTTTTCCATACAAATGCCTCCAAAGTGTTTCAAAATACGCATACTTATCACCAGTTTCTACTGATGCGAAATGAAAAGCCTTGCATTTTCCTTCAGTATATGCTTCACCGTTGGTAGTTCTTGATTGGATCACCTGTAGTAGACTTTGTCTTTGAGGTCTCTCAGATACTTCAAGTTTTTGGTCTGTTTTGCTTTTTGAGAAGAATCATTTCGAGGAGAATCTGTTCTTGTTTTGCAAACGGTAACAGGTTGCTGTTAATTGGTATACGGTATAGCTGAAAAATAGTGCCTTTATTCTTATCTTTCTCTAAACTGTTTCCCTTCGATTGAGATAAATAGAAGTCTGGTTTGAGATCCAAGAACGATATTTTGCATGTTTTTTCGTTAGCTTTGTTGTGAATAGATCAATCCATTTTAACAGCAATTGGTTCTAATGGCTCGTATAGTAATCGGAGTTGCTATATCAGTAAGGCTGGAATGATTTCATTACCATTACTATCTCCTTTATTGGAGGTAAATTTACAGTACTTGTAGTACAGAACTCTGCTCGTTTTTCCTACCCGGGTTGACCAAAGTTTTTAATCGTAGAACTTTCATATTATGGACCATTGACTTCATAAATCAAAAAAGTTTTAAAAGATTGGTAAAACTATAACTTCGCCATAAATAAAAGTTCTATGACTAAAACTTTTCCATATATGGAAGTTTTATGACTAAAACTTTTCAATAATGTGGAAGTTCTATGGTTACTACCTCTCCATAACAACAGAAAGGAGGCATTTAGAGAGTCTTGGTTTTTTCGTGAGTCCTCATGAGCTTCTTAAACTCCAAGTCTCTTATTGTCTACATATTGTCTCTTATTCGTGGACAATTGGGTTTCAAAAGGTTGGTGATGAGAAAAATTTTCGAGTGCATCTGCCCTACACTGTTAATTTATCTAATCTCTCCAAACACGACTACCCAAACACGACGACCCGGTTCTCTTGAAGTCTATCAGTTGCTTCACGGTATTCGTGATGGTAAAGATTACTATTGATTTCTTATAGTCGTCCGATAATTGGTATGTTTCACAGTTCGTTTAAGGAATGTTAAAGTCTACGGCGGTGATGAAGCTCCCCGGATAATTTGCTTTTCTTGGTCTACCAGACTACGGTTATTACAGAGCAGAGGTTTGTAAGTGGTTCCTAGGCAGCGTGCCTCCATGGTTTCAGGTGCTGACTGACTGTATGCCGATGTATTTTCAATTGACTTGCATTTCCTTGGTCGGTGTGCGGAAATCTCTTTGTTTCCTCTATGTCGCTTTTCAATTTGTTCCAGCTATTCAGCAATTTCGTCATCGTCTCGAGAAACTTACTCAAGAATTTGTTTTGTGTATCAGCTTTTTTTGCTCAAACTGATCAACGCTGGCAATTTCTGTTTGACAAGGAGGATGTTTGTAGGAACTCCTGAGCATTCACCATCGAGGAACTATCTACTTCAATTGAAACATTAGATGTGCCCACCTTTGCTTTCAGGCTTCCTTCCACTCGCCACATGGGACTAGTTTGCCGAAGAAATTTGTTGTAGATTCTGATTACCAACATTTTTAAAGTGGGGACGTGGGATTTAGACTTTGACTTCAGAAAAGACTCACTGCAAAATAACCCTTTCCAATTAAGAAAATTCTTGGGCGCACAAAGGCAGGATAGTTTTTTCAGTAGCATTTGAGTACGTTTCCGTTTACTTTTAGGCCCTTTTGGACCAAAAGAAGTCAGGAAATCATCCAAATAAATTGAAATAATCCTAAACAAATCCCACGGATTGGTCCTTCTGAACGAACAATGTCAGAAAGGCAATAAAAATTTGAATTCACCTACATCTCTACTTTTCCCGTTGAATTCTCATCCTCATTTTTAGTCCTTCTTCGATATTTTGCTCCCTTTCGACTTTTTTTGTCGTGAATAATTTGGAACAATGCCGCCAGAAAGTTGAGAACAGTTGATTTTCGAGACAAACTATAGCAAGCATTTGTCTCAAAAATCCCCAAAATTTGATGTTCGTGCTTTTCCGATGAGATAAGAGGTAGACCAAAACGCTTACAGGAAAAATCTTTGTATTGATTAATTCCTTGAAGATTACCAGAACTTCCACGCTGCAATTGTGCCTAAATGCGGTTACGGTACTGTTTGAGCATCATCATTGTTAGCTAGTTGCTCTGCAATTTTTGTAGTGATACCAGGTTGAGGTCCTCGCTTATGATGCAAACAATTTTTGAGCGCACTCAGCAATTTCGTCATCGTCTCACTCAGCAATTTCGTCATCGTCTCGAGAAACTTACTCAAGAATTTGTTTTGTGTATCAGCTTTTTTTGCTCAAACTGATCAACGCTGGCAATTTCTGTTTGACAAGGAGGATGTTTGTAGGAACTCCTGAGCATTCACCATCGAGGAACTATTTACTTCAATTGAAACATCAGATGTGCCCACCTTTGCTTTCAGGCTTCCTTCCACTCGCCACATGGGGCTAGTTTGCCGAAGAAATTTGTTGTAGATTCTGATTACCAACGTTTTTAAAGTGGGGACGTGGGATTTAGACTTTGACTTCAGAAAAGACTCACTGCAAAATAACCCTTTCCAATTAAGAAAATTCTTGGGCGCACAAAGGCAGGATAGTTTTTTCAGTAGCATTTGAGTACGTTTCCGTTTACTTTTAGGCCCTTTTGGACCAAAAGAAGTCAGGAAATCATCCAAATAAATTGAAATAATCCTAAACAAATCCCACGGATTGGTCCTTCTGAACGAACAATGTCAGAAAGGCAACAAAAATTTGAATTCACCTACATCTCTACTTTTCCCGTAGAATTCTCATCCTCATTTTTAGTCCTTCTTCGATATTTTGCTCCCTTTCGACTTTTTTTGTCGTGAATAATTCGGAACAATGCCGCCAGAAAGTTGAGAACAGTTGATTTTCGAGACAAACTATAGCAAGCATTTGTCTCAAAAATCCCCAAAATTTGATGTTCGTGCTTTTCCGATGAGATAAGAGGTAGACCAAAACGCTTAGAGGAAAAATCTTTGTATTGATTAATTCCTTGAAGATTACCAGAACTTCCACGCTGCAATTGTGCCTAAATGCGGTTACGGTACTGTTTGAGCATCATCATTGTTAGCTAGTTGCTCTGCAATTTTTGTAGTGAGACCAGGTTGAGGTCCTCGCTTATGATGCAAACAATTTTTGAGCGCACACAGCAATTTCGTCATCGTCTCACTCAGCAATTTCGTCATCGTCTCGAGAAACTTACTCAAGAATTTGTTTTGTGTATCAGCTTTTTTTGCTCAAACTGATCAACGCTGGCAATTTCTGTTTGACAAGGAGGATGTTTGTAGGAACTCCTGAGCATTCACCATCGAGGAACTATTTACTTCAATTGAAACATCAGATGTGCCCACCTTTGCTTTCAGGCTTCCTTCCACTCGCCACATGGGGCTAGTTTGCCGAAGAAATTTGTTGTAGATTCTGATTACCAACATTTTTAAAGTGGGGACGTGGGATTTAGACTTTGACTTCAGAAAAGACTCACTGCAAAATAACCCTTTCCAATTAAGAAAATTCTTGGGCGCACAAAGGCAGGATAGTTTTTTCAGTAGCATTTGAGTACGTTTCCGTTTACTTTTAGGCCCTTTTGGACCAAAAGAAGTCAGGAAATCATCCAAATAAATTGAAATAATCCTAAACAAATCCCACGGATTGGTCCTTCTGAACGAACAATGTCAGAAAGGCAATAAAAATTTGAATTTACCTACATCTCTACTTTTCCCGTTGAATTCTCATCCTCATTTTTAGTCCTTCTTCGATATTTTGCTCCCTTTCGACTTTTTTTGTCGTGAATAATTTGGAACAATGCCGCCAGAAAGTTGAGAACAGTTGATTTTCGAGAAAAACTATAGCAAGCATTTGTCTCAAAAATCCCCTAAATTTGATGTTCGTGCTTTTCCGATGAGATAAGAGGTAGACCAAAACGCTTAGAGGAAAAATCTTTGTATTGATTAATTCCTTGAAGATTACCAGAACTTCCACGCTGCAATTGTGCCTAAATGCGGTTACGGTACTGTTTGAGCATCATCATTGGTAGCTAGTTGCTCTACAATTTTTGTAGTGATCCCAGGTTGAGGTCCTCGCTTATGATGCAAACAATTTTTGAGCGCACACAGTGGGGACGGTGCTTTCAAAAATACACAGGCGAGGAATTATTTAACAAGCAACATAAATGTACCAGTAGCTACGGTCGAGTAAAAGTCTGCCCCATCGACAAGACAAAAACTGCCCCATAGACGCAAAAACTCTGCAACATAGACGAACCACTTTCTGCCACATACACAAGCCGGTTCTGCCCAACAGACGAGCAAAAAACTTCGTCATAGGCGAGCTAAAAGCTGCAGCTTACACTTTTTAATCTTTCTTTTTCACCAAAAGCCTCCGCCATACAAGCCGGAGGTACACAAAACGATTATTAGGGTGCAATATATAACTTCATTGGAGTGTCTAAACTATTTAAAATTATTTCACGTGCACTCTTTACTGTCCAAGGCCACAAGGAAAATTTTGCGAATTTTTCCTTGCAACCCAAGAAAAAAACCGAGGCTCTTTCTTATAGGGCACTCATTTTAAATCACTAAAAAAATCCCGGATAGGCCAGGATTCAAAATACATCACAAAAGCATTACTACTACTCATATAATTAAAGGATCACAACTTTAAAAAAAAACTTACTTTGATACGTTGGAAATGTTTTTCTAAATGTCATCGTCATGGGCTTTTTTAAACATAGGTTTTTTTAAACATGATTGAGACAAAGTCTGCATCATAATTTTTTTTGGTCCGCCGTCGTCTTTTCATAAATTGAACGAGCCAAAGTCTTCATCATATCACTTTTCGGTCTGGAAGGTTCTTTTCATAAGCGCTTTTGAACGAGCACATGAACGCACCAAAAATTTGAACGAGGCAAAGTCTGGATCATAAGCAATTTGGCCTGCCTGGGTGTTTTCATAGGCAAAAATGGCCTGGATGGGTATTTTCATAAAGACTTTTGAATGAGGACCTCAACCTGGGATGTTTGAATAATGTATTGCTTATAATGTCGTAGCAGATCAGATTTTTGGATTTCCTCGTTCGCACTTCTCTGATGATCAATAGATTCCAAAAGATGGTGCAAAAGTTTTCACGTTGAAAATGCAGATTCTTCAGATCACTGGTTGTCTTTGACAAAAAGAGATGCACTTGAAAGTGTGTTCGAGAGAGCGTGCTCCAATTATTTGACCATAAGTGCGTGCCTCTCACATTCCTCACGCAAGCGTTTGGTTTCTGCAGTTCAACTAGCGTTTAAAAAAATTTTATTTAATTAAATCATCACAAATAGGCGTTGAAGAGGTTTGAAGGCACGGAAGACAATCGTGCTGGTGCCTGTTGGTTTCTGAGACCACCTGCCTGACACATTTTCTTAATCTTTTCCAATTGTGCGCCACCAGTACGTTATGCACCCACAGTTACAGAGCACGTGTTACTGCATAGTAAATCATTATGTAAAATTTGGCAACCACGTTTGGGGGTGCAAATAATATGCACGCAATCGGCCGTGGGGGGGGGGGGGACAAACGGAAAAGATCCCCCTTCCTTATTATTAACCAGTACTGACATTTCCAAGAATGCTAGTTTGCAATTTCGTTCAATATTTCGATGTAAACGCCAGTTTTATTGTAAGCTATTCAACTGAGAGCAGGGCTAAAAAGATAAACAAAGGGCAATCTAAACAAAGGGCTACATGTTTTGTTGTGTTCTAACTGTGAAAATGCAAAAAAAAAATTAGAAACAAATGCTTAATATTTGAGTTATACGACGTCTCCCATTTCTTTGGATTGCTCTCCGTTTATGTTTTGATTTTTATTATGATAAAAATTTGGACATTTTCCATTCAAAACCTTTGGTACTCCAGAAACGTTTCCCGGATTTTCCCCCCTTATAACCTTCATGAGATTATAGCTCCTCATTATGCTATTAGTACCATGAATGGAGGGGGCTATGGGTTATCTGACCAACAAGCTGGGGGGCTTTATTGGGAAAGTCTGGGAATTATGTCTCCAAAAATTGGATCTCAACAGCTGCTTATTTTCCAATACACAGTTATCAGGAATTGGTGGTAATACTCAAGATCGAAAGCGTACCTAACCACTGTTGCCTACTAATCCCCTCCTCCACTCACCTACCTCTAATTTACAACTTCTTTACGTCTACCTACCTCATTGAGGTAAGTAAGAATGATTAGGAGTTCATTTTATTTGACAGGACTCTTTGAGTACTTTTTTTTTGTCTTTTAACGGTTGGTTAATAGCCGCCTTTAAAAGTGTATCGCCTATAGGTTTGCTCATAATCCTACCATATGCAACATAAACTTCCCCGGCCCACCCTCAATTACTCAAACTGTTTCATCCACCCACATACATCCCGAACCAAAAATGTGTTTGAAATTAAAACAGCAGTTCCAGTTGAATTTTACATTGACGCAAAACTCAAATGTTTAATTCAACTGAAAGAAGTGTTTTTATAAACGCAAACAAAATTTTTTCTGTAAAGATACACTTTTTAATGTTGTATTAGAAATTGGGATTTTGCTTCTTTTCTAATCTCACATCTTTATAATTAAAATAAGATCAGTTTATTGCATTTTGGTGAACAACTCTTTGAGTCATATCCGCTGGTATTACCGTAACTCACGTTATATAAATTAAGTTTGTGCAGGACTGGAACTTTGAGTTTTTTCTATCTTCGGATATTATTAGCACTCAGGAGTTTAGCAAATGCAATACTTCAGATCAATCCAAAAGCTGCTGTCATTTCCCAGCGAAATTCATCTCCAAGAAAATGTAACATCCACGGATGCCAAAAAATTAAAACTTTACAATATTTTTCATTCAAAACGTATGCAACCCAATAAGCGAACAAACTCGCGCCCATTCAACTTTTGCCGAAAAAGACAATAGACAATTAACGATTTTCCGAATCTGATATCCTTACCATAATGGAAAAACTAGAAGTCAACCATACAAAACGACCAGAAGCTATGGACAACTTCTTTCTTAAAAACTAGCACGCACGTTATTTAAATTGCCACAACTGCTAATCTTTAACTTTATCAGCAAAAGAAAATCTTAGATTAGAAAACCTGCAAGATTACACCAATCTATAAAGACGGCAACAAAACATCATTCTCGATTTACAGATCAATAAAATTATTATGTTATCTCTCAAAAGCAATTGTGAATTTACTGTTCACTTATTTCTACAGAGAGGTGAATCATCTTAAAAGCCCAAATCATCTTATGTTTCAAAATAAAGACTGATAAATCAGATTTGAGAATTGTAGCCAGAGGTGTATTCTATGGGTGTATTTTAAGTCCCCCACTTTTCCTTGTTTCTATCAACGTTTTATCCAGGGACATTAACCAGAGCCTAACGTTTGTCTACGAATTTGAATAAAAGATCATTTAAACGGTATTTCAAATTATTAATTTAATTAATTAAATATCATTGAAAATGGCATAAGATTGCATGATAACAAATGTGGAAAAATCAGCTTTAAAATGAACCCAACATTTAGCCTATACGATAAACAAATTTCTTATGCAACCTCACAGAAAGATCTCCAAATTTTTGTTTGCATAAACCTCACATGACATGGAAACGCAATACAAACAGTCCCAAAGTTCTCTTAACTTTCGTAAAAAGTACATCCACAATAAGAAAGGAGTACAATCTAAATTAAGCGCATTCGTAGGATTCGTTTTTCTTGTAACCTCGTACGGCTGTGATGCGTGGTTTGCAACTGAAACAGGTCTACTTGCGGAAGCAAATCTCCTAAAAAGCGCAATAAGATGGATCATAGGAACACAAGAAGGCTGCAAATAGCGCTTAATTAAACCAAAACAACACCAGTTTCACTATACTTTGAGCTACCATCAGCCGTTTTGACCAAAATGACGGTTGATACGATGGTACGATCTCATCATACGAGGTTCAATAAAAACAATTTCATAAGAAAAAGAACAAAGGCGAGATAAAAACTGAAAAACCGTCTTAAGAGGAGTGACAGAAATTATTGTTTATTCAGCTCCATTTTATACAATGTCATTAACAAACATTCTAATTTTAGAACCAGAGCAAAGGAAATCATGAGTTGCTGATCGCTTGTAGTGCTAATTTTTACTGAGATTTTACGAAATAAACACGTGCAACCGGAGAACATTAAGCTTATGCAAAATCGGTAAGCCTCCAACAGGACTGGCAGATAAAAGTCTTTTGTAATCTTATTATGTGGGTTCGAACACCCTTGAACTTAAGCATTAAATTCTATTTCAGTATTACAACTACTATTTTTTTTATAGGACGTGAAATTATGGATCTTTCCCATTAAAGCCCCCATGAAATTATTACGGGCCAATATGGTATATTTACCATGATTGTGGTAGAGGCTATTTGGCTTTTCCCCACGCATTTAATATTTTATCGTATTCCTTTTTTACAGTAGTGAACAAACAATAGTTGCAGCTATAATTTTCTAGGTGGATTTGAATGTGGATTCAATACATACAAAAAATTTGCTAACTTTACTAGTTGGGCGCAGTTCATTGTAAACTGTTTTGTTGCATAGGTTTGTTAAAGTGGGTTCCGCTAAAACGAGGACTCCCATTCTGTTGTCAATACATATTGGCATTCAAAATTTTGAAAAATCATAATGATTACGGTAAAACATAGGGAACAGATTTTTCAAGAAACTTTTTTTAAAATATGCTCAATTTTAACGAATTACAAAAATGCTTTGCGATATCTGAAAATATTTGTAATGGCTACTTTTGTTGCTACTTATGTTGTGTAAATTAATGGCATTGTGATTGAAAACATTGTTTTCAGTATGTAGAGTGACATACAAGGAAACATTAAAATTAGATTTGTCATTGTTATTAGCAATAATTTTAAAACGAATTAGAAAAATTGTAAGATTCCATGATTCTAGTTTTATTGTACAAAAAATTAATATTGAATTAGTTATTGTTAAGCCTGAAATCAATCCACGACTTTTTAGATTACAGGGGGACTGTGGGATTCTTTCTGAAAGCAATTAAAAAAAATGTTGTAATTTTTGCTTTGAAGTGATTTTTGGTTTTGATTTCAGAGTTTGCTAATGCAATTAAGGATACTGTTTTCAAAAAATGAGTCCTAATAGCTAAGGTTGCAAAAACAAGATTTGTTTTTTATTCAACTTTAGTTTTTCAAATGGATAGCCGTGTCTATATATGTGGGAATTATAGTTTAGAAGAGGAAAACCTATTTTTAATTTGAAAAAAGTTTTGTTTTCTAGGAAGAGTCTGATTGGAATGATGTAAAACTTAACGTATAGGTCACAGAAAAAATTATAATAGATTTTTTAGATATACTAGTGAGATCCCGAACAAAATAACAATTTGTTTTTTAAAATATACGGTTTAGAAGAACTACAGAATAGTGCAGGTGGCTGTTTACTAGAGCATTGAGTAAAGCAGATTGTAATTTATCGGTAAAGAAATTCTAATTGAAAATTTAGTTTTTAAACAACAGGCCGTTTTTCACATTAAAACTGTTGAACTTCAATAGTAAAAACTGCCCTAGAAAGACTAAAAAGTACTCAACCAATTCTTGACAAGGACTTTATGGGAACCTACTTCTAAAATCACTTATTCGGCTTAGATTATTAAACAACTTTTTTGCAGAAAATTGAATACCGTGCTTTAGCCCCATTAAACGTGAGTGTCTGTTGTTAAATAATGAATTACATCCGCGGAAAAATTCCGTAGTATATTAATTGCCTCTCCTAGGCCTGTATAATTGCAAAGCAAAAAAATTGGCAGAACTTGTTAGTGTGCAGTTCTAGATATTGTTTCTTTTAGCTCATTTGACGCAGATGTTAAAAAAGAGGCACTAAAATAGATCCTTGTAAAATTAAGTCCAATCAGATTTTGCTTTTCCACTGAAATTTTCTGTAGGCGATCAGCGAGAAAAATTGATGGATTTTGGCGGGAGCATTCATTCACTGAGTCTATCCAATTTCAATTTTTTGTTGCTTGAAATTTTACAATTCATTTAGTCGAACGCATTCAAAAGATCTAAAAATTTGGTGCTTCTGAACAATTTGTCCATCAGATACAAAAAATGTTCTACTCAGTATGTTAGGGCGGCAATTGTTGAGTACTCTGCACAAAAATCCCATTGGGTACATGAAATTTGTTTGTTGGTAAAAAGGTAGTCAATTTTTGACCACTCGGCAAGCTCTCAAAAATGTTTAACAAATCTCCTGTGCTGGATATGGGTCGACAGTTTTCTGGTTAATAGAGGTCACCTTTTCTTTAAATAGGAGTGACATCTGCTTTATATAGTTCCGTTGGGAACTCATTAGAGCAACATTCATTGACTTAAAATGTTTTCCAAGGCATTGATAGGACATGGTAAGAAATGATGTCGCTCCACATTGTTTTCCAAAAATTAACTGTTTAATTGCGCGTATTACTTTCTCGGTAAAGGCGAAAACTGAATTGGTTCCTCCGCAAATGTTCTCTAATCGGGTGCTAGTTTTCTTAATATCAAGTTAGTCCCCTATTTTCAAGAATCCTAAATTTAGAATTTCGGCGCTAGCCTTGCTGCTTGTAATTACTTCATCAAATATTTTTTCCCTTGAAAAGATGTAATTACTACACTGGAAACTTTTTCGCGTCTCCTTAATTACGCTCCATTTTTTCTGTTTGTTTGTTCTTACGCTGAAAAGTCGAGAAACGGAGTACTACCTCTATCAATTTGTCACAATTCTTGTTTTTTTTATCAATGACTTTTTTAAAGAGGCAAATTGTTGCCAAGGACAAACAAATACAATGAAAAAAAGCAGTTGAAACAACTGCCTGTATCTAATTCTAGAAGGCAGTCCAGTCCGCCCATGTGATGCTGCGAAAAACTTCTAAAAAATTTTCTCAGTGATATTTTTTGTATCTCATGTTCTTGGATGTATGCATGTTTTTGCTGTTAATTGCCTTGTTAATTATATAGGTTACGGCTAAATTGTCAGAATCCACTGGAAAACTTAAGACATATGTGCGATAGTGATTTATTTCTCATATTTTATGATGTAATTGATTAAACAATTATTATTCTTGTCACCTGTGGTTGGTTCTAAGTTGTTTGTTACTGTTAGATTGCATTGTGTAAGAACTGTATCAATTTTTGCATGTTTTGCTAGATTTGACTGGCTGATGTTGTAGACTCCCATCATTATGACGCCAATCTTCTTTGCTACTGCCGCATCTATTTGAACGGCTATTTTTCCAATAAAGAATTGGTATTGCAATTGTAACATTAATAAACATGATTTTTTAACGCTAAGTTGTTTGATTTGCGCTTGTTAACATTGAACCACACATTATCATGTATATTTTTTGATATGGAAAATCACAATATTGTCTCGGTTTAACTTGTTTTTGGGAACCAGCATTAAAACCCCCGCTCTTTTTTTTCTTCAATTAACCTGTCGCATCTAAAATTTTGATTTTTATTACCGTTAAATGACCATGTATGGGCATTATACGAGATCCTAGCCAAGTTTCTGTGACTCTCAAATGCAAAGTTTGAGAAACTCTATGAAGTCTTTTCGTTCATTAAGCAAACTTTGCGCAGTCAAGCAGACGATATTCGAGTTAATAGTTTGTCTCATTATCAAGAAGAGTTTAGGCTAGTGGGCCAAGATTATTTTCTTTGTTGCCACTAATTTTTATTTTCAAAAACTAAAAACAATTAACCAAAAATGCGTTAAATTGGAATTTTATCATTTGAAACGATCCCACAATTCAAATAATTTTAGTACTCAATGAATAAAATGAGAATTCAGCTCTATGAACATATTTTTTATCTATTGCTGTGCTTTCGTTGACGCGGAACGAGTATTGATCCATAAAAAGACACAGAATAAATTTTTTAGGTTAAGGTTAAAAGTCTTAATGACATATCAAAAAAATCTGGTATGGATAGTGTTTTTGAGTTTTATTGTTAATGATGCTGTTAGCAGCTGCAAATCTGTTTAACAGTATTGGATTCTCATAGGGTTCCATTTCATAATGCCAATAGGGATCACACTTTTTGCTGCTGTACCCAGAGTAACCATGAAAAATGTGTGTGGTAATCTTTTGAGGTCTTAGTTGAGCCGAAGACTAGTTCTTTTTCTTTTGATAGTCACAATTGTTCCTACAAAACATGATTGCACTTCATGTGAACTAGTAATCATACTAGATGAAATGCGAGGAAGAACCCCAACCTTTGATACTTTACAAACGGAAACCCAAAAAAATAATTCAGTGGATTTTGTCTTGATATAAAAGATTAAACGCATTTGATTGCGTTTCATGTAATATTGAATTTAAACCGTGTTAATTGAACAACTTGGTTTTATGGAGTATTGGTATTTTGAGTTCCCTTCCCGCCAAGTTTTCATTGATAAGTTTATTGAAGTCGTCAAAAAACTGATTTTTTGGAGTATTTTGTGGTTTTTCAAGTATCGGAAAAACTTCACAGATTGTTTAACTGTCAGTTCTAAATGTTGATTTAACTAGTTCAACTAGTTCATTGTAGTTCTCAAAAAATAGCTCGCGTGGTTTTTCAATTTTCACAAAACTATTTGTGACATGTTTCAGAATAACAATTCAAATTCTTGTGTTGGTAATTATTCAGCACTTTGATGTTCTTCAGCGTTGTAGAACACCTATAGGCGTGCACAGCAGTATCGGAAGGCAGCGTTTTATCAAACTCTAAATTAACGTCTACTCCCAAAATAAGTTTCTGCATTTTTGGCATACAAGATGAAAAACTACACGACGCCAATATACATAAGTAAAACTTTTCTTATGCGCAAAGATGAAATATTGAACTTGCCTAAAAAAACAAAAAATAATAGAACAAGGTGTTTACAAGCAGGACCTGATAGTAAAAAAAAAATTATTTGCTTAGAAAAGACGATGACTCCTGGATTGAGATCGACTCTGAAATAGACTGGCAAAATCGTAACCTTTAAAGTCCCCAGACTATTTGACATACCGAGACAATTTTCATTTTTGAAAGCAATAGTGCCCTTTGAATACAGTATATTGTGTATAACAACATCCTGGTTATTTTCTAGGATACCTAGTTACGCCGTCTTTCCTAAAAGTTTTAAAAAATTTTGAAATGAACGCACCAACAAGAATGGCTACCCACTTGTACATGGGAGAACAATAATAGCAGTTTAAAATACCTTAAAAATGATCTGTTAACTGAGCCGGAAAACAAAGACCGCAATTTAGGTGTACAAATGATCTCAAACAAATCAAGAATAAATTTAGCTTGCGCATACAACCCTCCAAAATGGAGCCCCTTCAAATGAGTCCAAGAAAAATACATAAAATTTTGCGAATCAATCAAGAGTAGATACAAAACGAATATGAATACTATTATTATGGAAGACCTCAATCTTCTGTGCGCAAAGTGGAAAGAGATGATATCTTCAGACGATGATTAAAACAGTGGAATAATTTTCTTCATTCAAAAAACCTTGAGGAATCCCGAAACTTTTCGTGGGTGTCAGGCAACAGCAAATAAAGCAAGGTGTTTGTTGCAAATGAACCTCAATTTTGGATCAACGCACTCAATGATACAATTTTAGGGCATTTATGCCACATAAACATCAAAACTTACATTACATCACTTTGTGCGGAACTCCCACCCTGGGTATCAAACTCCACGTCTCATCTCATTAAAAACTGTAAATTTTTCTGCTCAAAAGTCCGCAAATCCAAATCACAGGAGCCGCACTATGTAAAATACTTGCTTTCGAACATCTCAACGGTTAAGGAAAAACAAAAATTATCTCTAGCCAATTTAAAATTGTCCACCATTCCCAGCGATTGCCAATTCAAGGAAAAGTAGCATATACTAACCAGAGAAAGACGATTGTTTCATCCTATTCAGTCAACAATTATGCAATCCAAAAACCAGACAAAATCTCGCCCACTTAATCTTTGCTAAAATAATTTCAGACATGTATCAATTTTTGATATCGATATCAATAATATAAAGGAAAAAGTAGATGTCAACAAAGCAAAAGGTCCAGAAGGCATGGAAAACTTGTTTTTTAAGCACCTGGCACGAACAATTTGTAAACTGCTACAACTGCTCTGTGCCACCATTGCTGAAAAAAGAAAGTTTCAAAATATCTGGTAAACCAGCGAGATTACACCAATCTGTTGAAACGGCGACAAAACATCAATCTTGAAGTACAGATCATTAAATATACTATGCAGTTTCTCGAAGCTAATTGAGAAATTTTTTTTCAAAAATATCTACAGATAATCCTGTGAATAATGCATTTCATAATTTTCTATTCGGATTTAGGCCAAAAAATCAATTATCTTTTAAAACTACACTTCTTAATCTAATTTCATTAGTACACTGACATTTCCAGAATTGATACGTTTTTGGTTTTCTACTTCGATTTCTAAGAGTATTCGGACTCAGTACCGCCCTATCAAGTGACAAACAAACTCACAGTAAAGGGGATAAGAGGGAAGGCACTTCAATTAATCGCATACTGCTTTTGAGACGACAAACATTGTCTCAAAATTAAGACTGATGACCAAATTTCAGAAATGTACACAGTGGTGTCCTCCGGAGGAGTTTTAACGTCCTTTACTTCTCTCTGTTTTTTTAATGGCTTTTCCATCAACATTAAACAGAATCTAACTGTTGATTATGAGTATAATTGTAGTATAATTTCAACAAACTCAACGCGATAACAAGTAAACCTAAAAGGTGTGCTGAAAATTGTATGGGAATCCCCAATGCACAGTTATCAGGAATTGATGGCTAGACTTGAGATCAGCATCCTACTTTTCAATTGTTTCCCTCATATCCCCTCCTCAACCCACCTATCTCTAACTTACAACCTTTTTACCTCTACCTACCTCACTGAGGTAAATAATAATAGTTTATTAGGAGTTTATTTTATTTTACAGGACTCTTGAGGTCATTTTTTGTCTTTTATGTTGGTTAACAGCCGCCTTTCAAAAGTATCGCTTATGCGGTTGCTCAAAAACCTACCATCTGCTACATAAACTTCTCCGGCCTACCCTCAATTACTCAACTGTTTACTGACACATTTATTTATGCTGAATTAGATACTCAGATTTTGCTTCTTTTTTTATCTTACATCTTTATAGTTTAGTTATGATCAGTTCTTTGCTTTCTTGTTGTATCTGTTTTTTTTGTCGTTACTCTCGGTAGAGAAGGAAAATTTGTGCAAGACTGGAAGTTTGATTTCTTTCTATCTTTGAACATTTTTAGCACTTAAGAGTTTAGCACTCTGCAATACATCAGGTCAGTCCAAAAATATCTGTTATGTTCCGGCGAAATGCATTCCCAAGAAAAAAGAGCATCGACTGAGGCTGAAAATTTGAAAACTATAAACATTTAATTCAAAACGTCTCCAACCCAATCAGTGAAAAAGCTCTCGTCCATTCAATTATTGCCAAAATACAAAAAATTTGTGCAATTTTCTAAATCCGATATCCTTAACATTATGGAAAAACTAGGGTTCAACCAAACACAAAGACCAGAAATTATAGAAATTTTCTTTCCTAAAATTTCAGCTTGCACATTGTTTCAATCACTACACTTATTACCTACTGAAAGCAATAGTGCCCTTTGAATACAGTATATTGTCTATAACAACATCCTGGTTATTTTCTAGGATACCTAGTTACGCCGTCTTTCCTAAAAGTTTTAAAAAATTTTGAAATGAACGGACCAACAAGAATGGCTACCCACTTGTACATGGGAGAACAATAATAGCAGTTAAAAATACCTTAGAAATGATCTGTTAACTGAGCCGGAAAACAAAGACCGCAATTTAGGTGTACAAATGATCTCAAACAAATCAAGAATAAACTTAGCTTGCGCATACAACCCTCCAAAATGAAGCCCCTTCAAATGAGTCCAAGAAAAATACATAAAATTTTGCGAATCAATCAAGAGTAGATACAGAACGAATATGAATGCTATTATTATGGAAGACCTCAATCTTTTGTGCGCAAAATGGAAAGAGATGATATCTTCAGACGATGATGAAAACAGTGGAATAATTTTCTTCATTCAAAAAACCTTGAGGAATCCCGAAACTTTTTGTGGGTGTCAGGCAACAGCAAACAAAGCAAGGTGTTTGTTGCAAATGAACCCCAATTTTGGATCAACGCACTTAATGATACAATTTTAGGGCATTTATGCAACATAAACAACAGAAAAAAGCTCCGATCATATTGCCTATTCAGTTTTAAGAATACATCGGGAAACCAAAAAAGGAATATTAAAAACGCATACAATAGATTTGATTGCGCTAAATTCAACAAATTCATAGTCGAAAAACACTTCAATCCTTAATGCTACAGTAATATCGATTTTCTTATACAGTAATGGCACGACTGGTTTAACAAACTGTTCAACGACACTGTATCAAAAATTACATTACATCACTTTGTGCGGAACTCCCACCCTGGGGATCAAACTCCACGTCTCATCTTATTAAAAACTGTAAATTTTTCTGCTCAAAAGTCCGCAAATCCAAATCACAGGAGCCGCACTATGTAAAATACTTGCTTTCGAACATCTCAACGGTTAAGGAAAAACAAAAATTATCTCTAGCCAATTTAAAATTGTCCACCATTCCCAGCGATTGCCAATTCAAGGAAAAGTAGCATATACTAACCAGAGAAAGACGATTGTTTCATCCTATTCAGTCAACAATTATGCAATCCAAAAACCAGACAAAATCTCGCCCACTTAATCTTTGCTAAAATAATTTCAGACATGTATCAATTTTTGATATCGATATCAATAATATAAAGGAAAAAGTAGATGTCAACAAAGCAAAAGGTCCAGAAGGCATAGAAAACTTGTTTTTTAAGCACCTGGCACGAACAATTTGTAAACTGCTACAACTGCTCTGTGCCACCATTGTTGAAAAAAGAAAGTTTCAAAAAATCTGGTAAACCAGCGAGATTACAACAATCTGTTGAAAGGGCGACGAAACATCAATCTTGAAGTACAGATCATTAAATATACTATGCAGTTTCTCGAAGCTTATTGAGAAACTATTTTTCGAAAATATCTACAGATAATCCTGTGAATAATGCATTTCATAATTTTCTATTCGGATTTAGACCAAAAAATCAATTATTTTTTAAAACTACACTTCTTAATCTAATTTCATTAGTACACTGACATTTCTTGAATTGATACGTTTTTGGTTTTCTACTTCGATTTCTAAGAGTATTCGGACTCAGTACCGCCCTATCAAGTGACAAACAAACTCGCAGTAATGGGGATAAGAGGGAAGGCATTTCAATTAATCGCATACTGCTTTTGAGACGACAAGCATTGTCTCAAAACTAAGACTGATGACCAAATTTCAGAAATGTACCCAGTGGTGTCCTCCGGAGGAATTTTAACGTCCTCTACTTTTCTTTGTTTCTTTTAATGGCTATTCCAACAACATTAAACAGAGTCTAACTGTTGATTATGAGTATAATTGTAGTATAATGTCAACAAACTCAACGTGATAACAAGTAAACCTAAAAGGTGTGCTGAAAATTGTATGGGAATCCCCAATGTCCAGTTATCAGGAATTGATGGCTATACTTGAGATCGGCATCCTACTATTCAAATGTTTCCCTCATATCCCCTCCTCAGCCCACCTATCTCTAACTTACAACCTCTTTACGTCTACCTACCTCACTGAGGTAAATAATAATAGTTTATTAGGAGTTTATTTTATTTTACAAGACTCTTGAGGTCATTTTTTGTCTTTTAGGTTGGTTAACAGCCGCCTTTCAAAAGTATCGCTTATGCGGTTGCCTAAAAACCTACCATCTGCTACATAAACTTCTCCGGCCTACCCTCAATTACTCAACTGTTTCATCCACCCATATACATCCCGAACCAAAAATGTGTTTGAAATTAAAACAACACTTCCAGTTGAGTTTTATATTGATGCAAAACTCCAACGTTTAATTCAATTGAAAGGAGTGTTTTCTTATATGCAGAAAAAATTTTTTTTGTAAAGACACACTTATTTATGCTGAATTAGATACTCAGATTTTGCTTCTTTTTCTTTTATCTTACATCTTTATAGTTTAGTTATGATCAGTTCTTTGCTTTCTTGTTGTATCTGTTTTTTTTGTCGTTACTCTCGGTAGAGAAGGAAAATTTGTGCAAGACTGGAAGTTTGAATTCTTTCTATCTTTGAACATTTTTAGCACTCAAGAGTTTAGCACTCTGCAATACATCAGGTCAGTCCAAAAGCATCTGTTATGTTCCGGCGAAATGCATTCCCAAGAAAAAAGAGCATCGACTGAGGCCGAAAATTTGAAAACTATAAACATTTAATTCAAAACGTCTCCAACCCAATCAGTGAACAAGCTCTCGTCCATTCAATTATTGCCAAAATACAAAAAATTTGTGCAATTTTCCGAATCCGATATCCTTAACATTATGGAAAAACTAGGGTTCAACCAAACACAAAGACCAGAAATTATAGAAATTTTCTTTCCTAAAATTTCAGCTTGCACATTGTTTCAATCACTACACTTATTACCTACTGATTTTATCATCAAAAAGAACTTTTAGATTTGTGGAAAACCAGCAAGATTGCACCAATCTATAAAGACAGCGACAAAACATCATTCTTGATAAATAGACCAAAAAATTTATTATGCTGTCTGTCGAAAGTCATTTAGAAACCACTATACGACAAAATCGTTAGAGCGGTGAACAATCTAATTCATGATTTCCAATTCAGATAGAGACCCCAACGATCAAACTTTGAACAAATGTTTTGCATCCTAATCAAATTTCTTCAGAATATTAGCATATCTGGAATTAATAAACATTCTGTTTTACACTTTCATTTCCATGAAACAATCGTTACAGTACCACCCTATTGGGTAACTAACAAACTCGCATTAAGGAGGATAGAAGCAAAAACTTTTCAATTAAAAATTTGAACGAGTATCAATTTTCGACATCGATATCACTAATACAAAGGAAAAAGTAGATGTCAACAAAGCAAAAGGACCAGATGGCATAGATATCTAGTTTGTTAAGCACCTGGCACAAACAATGTTTAAACCGCAACAACTGCTTTTTACCACCATTATTGAAAAAAGAAAACTCCAAAATATCTGGTAAACCAGCGAGATTACACCAATCTGTTGAAAGGGCGACAAAACATCAATCTTGAAGTACAGATCATTAAATATACTATGCAGTTTCTCGAAGCTAATTGAGAAACTATTTTTCGAAAATATCTACAGATAATCCTGTGAATAATGCATTTCATAATTTTCTATTCGGATTTAGACCAAAAAATCAATTATTTTTTAAAACTACACTTCTTAATCTAATTTCATTAGTACACTGACATTTCTTGAATTGATACGTTTTTGGTTTTCTACTTCGATTTCTAAGAGTATTCGGACTCAGTACCGCCCTATCAAGTGACAAACAAACTCGCAGTAATGGGGATAAGAGGGAAGGCACTTCAATTAATCGCATACTGCTTTTGAGACGACAAGCATTGTCTCAAAATTAAGACTGATGACCAAATTTCAGAAATGTACACAGTGGTGTCCTCCGGAGGAATTTTAACGTCCTCTACTTTTCTTTGTTTCTTTTAATGGCTATTCCAACAACATTAAGCAGAGTCTAACTGTTGATTATGAGTATAATTGTAGTATAATTTCAACAAACTCAACGTGATAACAAGTAAACCTAAAAGGTGTGCTGAAAATTGTATGGGAATCCCCAATGTCCAGTTATCAGGAATTGATGGCTATACTTGAGATCGGCATCCTACTATTCAAATGTTTCCCTCATATCCCCTCCTCAACCCACCTATCTCTAACTTACAACCTCTTTACGTCTACCTACCTCACTGAGGTAAATAATAATAGTTTATTAGGAGTTTATTTTATTTTACAAGACCCTTGAGGTCATTTTTTGTCTTTTAGGTTGGTTAACAGCCGCCTTTCAAAAGTATCGCTTATGCGGTTGCCTAAAAACCTACCATCTGCTACATAAACTTCTCCGGCCTACCCTCAATTACTCAACTGTTTCATCCACCCATATACATCCCGAACCAAAAATGTGTTTGAAATTAAAACAACACTTCCAGTTGAGTTTTATATTGATGCAAAACTCCAACGTTTAATTCAATTGAAAGGAGTGTTTTCTTATATGCAGACAAAATTTTTTTTTGTAAAGACACACTTACTTATGCTGAATTAGATACTCAGATTTTGCTTCTTTTTCTTTTATCTTACATCTTTATAGTTTAGTTATGATCAGTTCTTTGCTTTCTTGTTGTATCTGTTTTTTTGTCGTTACTCTCGGTAGAGAAGGAAAATTTGTGCAAGACTGGAACTTTGAATTCTTTCTATCTTTGAACATTTTTAGCACTCAAGAGTTTAGCACTCTGCAATACATCAGGTCAGTCCAAAAGCATCTGTTATGTTCCGGCGAAATGCATTCCCAAGAAAAAAGAGCATCGACTGAGGCTGAAAATTTGAAAACTATAAACATTTAATTCAAAACGTCTCCAACCCAATCAGTGAAAAAGCTCTCGTCCATTCAATTATTGCCAAAATACAAAAAATTTGTGCAATTTTCTAAATCCGATATCCTTAACATTATGGAAAAACTAGGGTTCAACCAAACACAAAGACCAGAAATTGTAGAAATTTTCTTTCCTAAAATTTCAGCTTGCACATTGTTTCAATCACTACACTTATTACCTACTGATTTTATTATCAAAAAGAAGTTTTAGATTTGTGGAAAACCAGCAAGATTGCACCAATCTATAAAGACAGCGACAAAACATCCTTCTTGATAAATAGACCAAAAAATTTATTATGCTGTCTGTCGAAAGTCATTTAGAAACCACTATACGACAAAATCGTTAGAGCGGTGAACAATCTAATTCATGATTTCCAATTCAGATAGAGACCCCAACGATCAAACTTTGAACAAATGTTTTGCATCCTAATCAAATTTCTTCAGAATATTAGCATATCTGGAATTAATAAACATTCTGTTTTACACTTTCATTTCCATGAAACAATCGTTACAGTACCACCCTATTGGGTAACTAACAAACTCGCATTAAGGAGGATAGAAGCAAAAACTTTTCAATTAAAAATTTGAACGAGTATCAATTTTCGACATCGATATCACTAATACAAAGGAAAAAGTAGATGTCAACAAAGCAAAAGGACCAGATGGCATAGATATCTAGTTTGTTAAGCACCTGGCACAAACAATGTTTAAACCGCAACAACTGCTTTTTACCACCATTATTGAAAAAAGAAAACTCCAAAATATCTGGTAAACCAGCGAGATTACACCAATCTGTTGAAAGGGCGACAAAACATCAATCTTGAAGTACAGATCATTAAATATACTATGCAGTTTCTCGAAGCTAATTGAGAAACTATTTTTCGAAAATATCTACAGATAATCCTGTGAATAATGCATTTCATAATTTTCTATTCGGATTTAGACCAAAAAATCAATTATTTTTTAAAACTACACTTCTTAATCTAATTTCATTAGTACACTGACATTTCTTGAATTGATACGTTTTTGGTTTTCTACTTCGATTTCTAAGAGTATTCGGACTCAGTACCGCCCTATCAAGTGACAAACAAACTCGCAGTAATGGCGATAAGAGGGAAGGCATTTCAATTAATCGCATACTGCTTTTGAGACGACAAGCATTGTCTCAAAATTAAGACTGATGACCAAATTTCAGAAATGTACCCAGTGGTGTCCTCCGGAGGAATTTTAACGTCCTCTACTTTTCTTTGTTTCTTTTAATGGCTATTCCAACAACATTAAACAGAGTCTAACTGTTGATTATGAGTATAATTGTAGTATAATTTCAACAAACTCAACGTGATAACAAGTAAACCTAAAAGGTGTGCTGAAAATTGTATGGGAATCCCCAATGTCCAGTTATCAGGAATTGATGGCTATACTTGAGATCGGCATCCTACTATTCAAATGTTTCCCTCATATCCCCTCCTCAGCCCACCTATCTCTAACTTACAACCTCTTTACGTCTACCTACCTCACTGAGGTAAATAATAATAGTTTATTAGGAGTTTATTTTATTTTACAAGACTCTTGAGGTCATTTTTTGTCTTTTAGGTTGGTTAACAGCCGCCTTTCAAAAGTATCGCTTATGCGGTTGCTCAAAAACCTACCATCTGCTACATAAACTTCTCCGGCCTACCCTCAATTACTCAACTGTTTCATCCACCCATATACATCCCGAACCAAAAATGTGTTTGAAATTAAAACAACACTTCCAGTTGAGTTTTATATTGATGCAAAACTCCAACGTTTAATTCAATTGAAAGGAGTGTTTTCTTATATGCAGAAAAAAATTTTTTTGTAAAGACACACTTATTTATGCTGAATTAGATACTCAGATTTTGCTTCTTTTTTTATCTTACATCTTTATAGTTTAGTTATAATCAGTTCTTTGCTTTCTTGTTGTATCTGTTTTTTTGTCGTTACTCTCGGTAGAGAAGGAAAATTTGTGCAAGACTGGAAGTTTGAATTCCTTCTATCTTTGAACATTTTTAGCACTCAAGAGTTTAGCACTCTGCAATACATCAGGTCAGTCCAAAAGCATCTGTTATGTTCCGGCGAAATGCATTCCCAAGAAAAAAGAGCATCGACTGAGGCCGAAAATTTGAAAACTATAAACATTTAATTCAAAACATCTCCAACCCAATCAGTGAACAAGCTCTCGTCCATTCAATTATTGCCAAAATACAAAAAATTTGTGCAATTTTCCGAATCCGATATCCTTAACATTATGGAAAAACTAGGGTTCAACCAAACACAAAGACCAGAAATTATAGAAATTTTCTTTCCTAAAATTTCAGCTTGCACATTGTTTCAATCACTACACTTATTACCTACTGATTTTATCATCAAAAAGAACTTTTAGATTTGTGGAAAACCAGCAAGATTGCACCAATCTATAAAGACAGCGACAAAACATCATTCTTGATAAATAGACCAAAAAATTTATTATGCTGTCTGTCGAAAGTCATTTAGAAACCACTATACGACAAAATCGTTAGAGCGGTGAACAATCTAATTCATGATTTCCAATTCAGATAGAGACCCCAACGATCAAACTTTGAACAAATGTTTTGCATCCTAATCAAATTTCTTCAGAATATTAGCATATCTGGAATTAATAAACATTCTGTTTTTCACTTTCATTTCCATGAAACAATCGTTACAGTACCACCCTATTGGGTAACTAACAAACTCGCATTAAGGAGGATAGAAGCAAAAACTTTTCAATTAAAAATTTGAACGAGTATCAATTTTCGACATCGATATCACTAATACAAAGGAAAAAGTAGATGTCAACAAAGCAAAAGGACCAGATGGCATAGATATCTAGTTTGTTAAGCACCTGGCATAAACAATGTTTAAACCGCTACAACTGCTTTTTACCACCATTATTGAAAAAAGAAATTTCCAAAATATCTGGTAAACCAGCGAGATTACACCAATCTGTTGAAACAGCGACAAAACATCAATATTGAAGTACAGATCATTAAATATACTATGCAGTTTCTCAAAGCTAATTGAGAAACTATTTTTCAAAAATATCTACAGATAATCCTGTGAATAATGCATTTCATAATTTTCTTTTCGGATTTAGACCAAAAAATCAATTATTTTTTAAAACTACACTTCTTAGTCTAATTCCATTAGTACACTGACATTTCTAGAATTGATACGTTTTTGGTTTTCTACTTCGATTTCTAAGAGTATTCGGACTCAGTACCGCCCTATCAAGTGACAAACAAACTCGCAGTAATGGGGATAAGAGGGAAGGCATTTCAATTAATCGCATACTGCTTTTGAGACGACAAGCATTGTCTCAAAATTAAGACTGATGACCAAATTTCAGAAATGTACCCAGTGGTGTCCTCCGGAGGAATTTTAACGTCCTCTACTTTTCTTTGTTTCTTTTAATGGCTATTCCAACAACATTAAACAGAGTCTAACTGTTGATTATGAGTATAATTGTAGTATAATTTCAACAAACTCAACGTGATAACAAGTAAACCTAAAAGGTGTGCTGAAAATTGTATGGGAATCCCCAATGTCCAGTTATCAGGAATTGATGGCTATACTTGAGATCGGCATCCTACTATTCAAATGTTTCCCTCATATCCCCTCCTCAGCCCACCTATCTCTAACTTACAACCTCTTTACGTCTACCTACCTCACTGAGGTAAATAATAATAGTTTATTAGGAGTTTATTTTATTTCACAAGACTCTTGAGGTCATTTTTTGTCTTTTAGGTTGGTTAACAGCCGCCTTTCAAAAGTATCGCTTATGCGGTTGCTCAAAAACCTACCATCTGCTACATAAACTTCTCCGGCCTACCCTCAATTACTCAACTGTTTCATCCACCCATATACATCCCGAACCAAAAATGTGTTTGAAATTAAAACAACACTTCCAGTTGAGTTTTATATTGATGCAAAACTCCAACGTTTAATTCAATTGAAAGGAGTGTTTTCTTATATGCAGAAAAAAAATTTTTTTGTAAAGACACACTTATTTATGCTGAATTAGATACTCAGATTTTGCTTCTTTTTTTATCTTACATCTTTATAGTTTAGTTATAATCAGTTCTTTGCTTTCTTGTTGTATCTGTTTTTTTGTCGTTACTCTCGGTAGAGAAGGAAAATTTGTGCAAGACTGGAAGTTTGAATTCCTTCTATCTTTGAACATTTTTAGCACTCAAGAGTTTAGCACTCTGCAATACATCAGGTCAGTCCAAAAGCATCTGTTATGTTCCGGCGAAATGCATTCCCAAGAAAAAAGAGCATCGACTGAGGCCGAAAATTTGAAAACTATAAACATTTAATTCAAAACATCTCCAACCCAATCAGTGAACAAGCTCTCGTCCATTCAATTATTGCCAAAATACAAAAAATTTGTGCAATTTTCCGAATCCGATATCCTTAACATTATGGAAAAACTAGGGTTCAACCAAACACAAAGACCAGAAATTATAGAAATTTTCTTTCCTGAAATTTCAGCTTGCACATTGTTTCAATCACTACACTTATTACCTACTGATTTTATCATCAAAAAGAACTTTTAGATTTGTGGAAAACCAGCAAGATTGCACCAATCTATAAAGACAGCGACAAAACATCATTCTTGATAAATAGACCAAAAAATTTATTATGCTGTCTGTCGAAAGTCATTTAGAAACCACTATACGACAAAATCGTTAGAGCGGTGAACAATCTAATTCATGATTTCCAATTCAGATAGAGACCCCAACGATCAAACTTTGAACAAATGTTTTGCATCCTAATCAAATTTCTTCAGAATATTAGCATATCTGGAATTAATAAACATTCTGTTTTACACTTTCATTTCCATGAAACAATCGTTACAGTACCACCCTATTGGGTAACTAACAAACTCGCATTAAGGAGGATAGAAGCAAAAACTTTTCAATTAAAAATTTGAACGAGTATCAATTTTCGACATCGATATCACTAATACAAAGGAAAAAGTAGATGTCAACAAAGCAAAAGGACCAGATGGCATAGATATCTAGTTTGTTAAGCACCTGGCATAAGCAATGTTTAAACCATTACAACTGCTTTTTACCACCATTATTGAAAAAAGAAAATTCCAAAATATCTGGTAAACCAGCGAGATTACACCAATCTGTTGAAACGGCGACAAAACATCAATATTGAAGTACAGATCATTAAATATACTATGCAGTTTCTCAAAGCTAATTGAGAAACTATTTTTCAAAAATATCTACAGATAATCCTGTGAATAATGCATTTCATAATTTTTTTTTCGGATTTAGACCAAAAAATCAATTGTTTTTTAAAACTACACTTCTTAGTCTAATTCCATTAGTACACTGACATTTCTAGAATTGATACGTTTTTGGTTTTCTACTTCGATTTCTAAGAGTATTCGGACTCAGTACCACCCTATCAAGTGACAAACAAATTACATATCATTCAATTTACCTTGCAGTCTCTCGAAACTAATTGAGAAACTTTTTTTCAGAAATGTCTACAGAGCAGTGGAAAATGTTTTTTTTTTAATTTTTATTGGGATTGAGGCCAAAAAGATCAGCTACTGTTCAAAGCTATTTTCCTGAACAAATTCCTTTAGTACACTGACATCTATAGAACTAATACGTTTTTTATTTTCTGCTTCTATTTTAAATTTATTTGGACTCAGTACCGCCCTATCAAATGACACAAAAGTTCGCGGGAATATGGATAGGAGGGAAAGCACTTCAGTATTCAGCTTTAAAAAGATAAAAAGAACGCGAAAATGAGCCTATATGATGAACAAATCTCATATGCAACCTCACAGAAAAACTTACGTCTTTTTGTCAGCGAAAACCTAACATGACATAGGAACGCCATAAAAACGAGCCTAAAATCTTCTTAGGTTTGTTAAAAAGTACATCCACTAAAAAAATAAAAAATCTAACTTAATTGCAGAACTAGGATAAGTTTTTCTTGTAATCGTGTACGGTTCTTAAGTGGGGTTTGAACTTGAAGCAGATCTTTTTCAAGAGCAAAGCAGCAGAAAGTGAATTTAGACGGATCGTAGGAACAAAGAAATTGAAAAGAGCATTTAAATAAACTAAATTTCATTACCACACTATCAGTAAATCGAAAAACTTACCCAACAAAGGATAGGAGGTGAAGCTCTTCAACTACCTGCAGGCTTTTTGGAAGACCGGAAACAATGTGTCAAAATAAAGAATGATCAATCACAATTCAGAAAAGTAAACAATGGTGTATCTGGAGGGTCTATCTTAGTTCCGCAAATTTTCTTTGTTTATATTAACGATCCACACAACAATATTAATCAGTCTAAGTTGTTTAGCAGATGACTATCAATTCCTTTCAACAAACTCAACACAAGTAAAAAAAGATTTAAATAATCGACGCTAATGGTGCGTTGACAATCGTATGGGGTTGCATGAAAACAAATGCCAAGTAATCAGCTTTAAATGACAACCCCTAAATGATACAAGTCAAAAATGCAACCTCAAAAGAAAACGCTTGGAATTAGTGTGTGCAAAACCTCAAAGGTCATGAATATGAAGTATGAAGATAATCAAAAGCACAAAACTCTCCTTGTTTCCTGTAAAGGAACATCCACTACAAGACAACAGTAAAGACGAAATTAAACGCCAATGAAGGATATCCCTGTAATCGAGTAAGGATTTCAAGTATTGTATGCAAACAAAAAGATATTTGCGACCTAAAGAAAAACCGAAAAACTCCAACAATGCGAGACCAGATTGATCGTAGGTACAAACGAAAAATATAAAGAACTCTTTAATTAAACTAGATTAACTTAATTAATCTTAATTAACTTATTGCTACCACTTTCTGTATAGTTTGAGCTACAAGCAGTTTTTACTTTTTTGTTACCTATTTGGTGGTAGATACGATGTTAACATCGCTATTCAAATAAGGTTTTTTGAAAACAATCATACAAGACAAGGAAAAATTAGCTCATCTTAGTAGTGACGAAAACTTTGGGTCACGCAGCTCCTAAATATGCAATATCATTAGCAAACACTCAAATCTTTCAGAGCAAAGGCAAAAGTTAAGTGATCTTCTCTGGCTCTACTTTCTACTGAGGTATATGGAAACTAACACACAGAGTCGGAGAATCTTATGTCTATGCAAAAACTGTAACCCACAGCAAAAATGGCAGATTTACCTCATTTGTAAACTTATGTGGGTTCTAAGACCCCTGTAATGAGTTACTAAATTATGATCTATTACTTTTACATTCCTCAGGCAAAAAATGGGATCAAACTCTTACCGTTTCGGCTTCTACCTCATTGATTAGGGGAAGGTTTGCCTGTTCAAACACAGGTTCACAAGCATCATTGGATTGTAACTTGTCTCGTACCGTAACAATATAATGTTCATTAATTTACTTTTTGATAATTTTTAATTTTCAAGTTTATCGGAAATTATTTTGTATTGTTCCTCCGTTTGTGGCTTTGAAAGGCCGATAAAGGAGCTGTGCTCTATCAATTGGTTGTTAATAGTGTAAATATGAGGAAGAAAGCTGTCGATTAATGTTCTTGATAATGTATCCAGAGGTTGTTATTGTTTTTTAATAGATAATCTAACCTTTCTTGTGTTTTAAGCGTTAAAGTGCATCAATTTAGAGGACAACATGAAAAGCGCTACTATTTGCAGTAGCCGACATAATATTTGGGGTGCCAGATGCTCATGGTAAAATAGAAAATGTTTTCATCTGTTCCGTCCTCCCCATATTTGCACCCCCCATACGCACGTGCTATTACAAAATGATTAACTAAGTAATGACACGTGCTCTTACTGAAGTCTGCATAGCGTACTGAGGGGCACAAACTCAAAAGATCCGAGCATTTTTGGTATATTTAGAACTTTTGTTTTTGATGAGCTTACAGATATTATACCGTACGTTCTGGCAGTGGTGAAGCACTTAAATGGTTATGAAGACAAGTGGCGAAGAGAAATAAGCATAGAATTAAAAGGAAATCTTTCCGTTTGTGCCCCCAAGCTTAGTGGCCCAGGCCTAGACCTCGACTTATGAAAAGACTTTAAAAGTCTAGTAGGGGGGGCCAATATTGACTATAATTACACGGTCGAGGTTCCTAGTAAAAGTCGAGCTAATATCTTTTCATGGGTCGAGCTAAAGTCTTTTCATAACGAAGAAAGTCCAGCTAAGGTCTTTTCATGGGTCCAGCATTAGTCTTTTAATAGCCAGCAAAGTCGAGTTAAGGTCTTTTCATGGGTCCACCATTAGTCTTTTCATAAGTCTGTTTTTTTTCAATATTCAAATTTTTTATTTGTTTCCTGCTTCTGTACATACAGAAGCAGAACCGGAGCAAGACTAAATAGTTTTGCACCAGAGCAGTCCAACTTAATAATCAGTTGGAAATCTGCCAAAAGCCTTAAGAATTTTGTTTTTGAGGTATTTATGTTTCTTTTGAATCGTAAAAGGTGCATTATCACATATGCTGACTACGTTATATGCAATATTGCACGTAAAACGTTAATGGCAGAAAAACAGACTTATGAAAAGACTAATGATGGACCCATGAAAAGACTAATGATGGACCCATGAAAAGACTAATGATGGACCCATGAAAAGACTTTAACTCGACTTTGTTTGCAAACATTGTGTCGAGCTTAAGTCCAGCACAAACTTTGGGTCAAGCCAAAGTCTTTTGTAAAATTTAGGGTCCAGCTAAAGTCTTTGCAAAAAATCTGAGTCGAGCTAAAGTCCAGAATGCCTTAAAGTCCAGCTAAAGTCTTTTCATAGCTCAAATGAGTCCAGTATGGTCTTTTCATAGCACATTTTTGTCGAGCTTTGTCTTTTAATGAGTCGAGGTCTAGACCTGGGGGGTGCATATTATTCGCACACCCAAGCACACAAGCCTTACTGTTACATAATGATTTACTATGTAATGACACGTGCTCTATAACTGGCTGGCACAAACTAAAAAGTTCCGAAAAAATAAAATATTAAACAAAGGTTGTGGATATATTGGCACCAAATGGACATCAAAAACTCCCCGCCATTCAACAACTGTTCCAAGCGAGCGCATTGTTTCCCTATCATGTCCCTTTATAATAGTGTAATTTTTTAGAGAATTATTTGAAGATTTCAAAGGAAGGCCAAAAGATGTCAACATTTGGTATTGTGTTGTCGCTTCTCATTGTCGGTGCCTTCGCAGATACTTTTAAAGAAGTGCATCCCGGCACTGCCGAGTGCACCAAAAAGTGCTATGCTGAGTACATGGGAGAGGATCTTGTAAGTTATTTTTGTTCTTTCACAACAGACTTGATCTTAAATGCACTGCGATACGAAAAAGTTGTAGTATAAGAAGGGTTGTTTGTTGTCTTAAATGGTCTTATGAGTTTATTGTTCCGACCCCTCTTGAGGGGGGGGGGGAGAAACTATATACTCAAATGGTTTTTTTTTGTTCAGTCAATTTTCGCCGATCGATATATTCATCTTAGAGAGTTGAGACTGGTATCATCGGAAAGCTCGTCCAGCGTAGAATATGGAATTAAAAAGATTTTTTTTAATTTTCGTTTTCTACAGGGAGTTATCGAGGTTTAAAATTCTGAGAAAAGCAGAGTGAAATCACGTTGTTTTTATTCACATTTTCGAAAATTTTTGCCTAAATTTTCGTCAATTTTGCTAAAATTTGTTAAAATTTTTGAGAATAGTGTCGTTGATTTTATTTTTGAAGACAAACAATCATTGTTGATTATTCTGATTTAATTTCGGTCAAAAACTCAGGATAAATATTCAAAATTCAGGATTTTTCATCCAAAATAGCACGGAATAAGCTATTTTAGTCCACTTTTAAATAAATTTGCCGGCAGTACAACCCCAAACAACACTAATACAATCTTTTCAGACTCAAAAGTATTCCTACTTCAACTTCCACTAAGAGTGCTCTGTAATTAAAACTGCCGTTTTTTGCTAACTTTACTAGTTGATTATCAAAAATGCAGAAATTATTTTTGAGTTTTCAACTAAAAAAATTGTCTGTATCGACTACTTTCGAAAAAGAAATTGTTTTTAACGGACAATAAGCATTAATAGGGCTAGTTTTGGGCCAATCTTGGACTGTTACAATCCAAAAAGAATTCGGATTGTAATCAGTCGGTCTTTTTTTTGAAAAGACCTTTTTTTAATAATAAAGAACAGAACATATCAAATCAAAGCTCAGGAGTGATAGGTCCAATTGGCTTCCTAAGCAGCTCCAAGCTAATGCATTTAGTTTTTTACTTGAAAGTTTATGATCGTTTCGACTTTAAAAACTAATTGATTTTAAAATAAATAATGGCTTACTGAACTTTTCCTCTTTTTTTTCTTAATTTGGTCAATTTGTGGCTTTGTCAGCAAAGAAGGATTGCTTTTTCATTCTTCTGATCTAAAATTTAGTCTCGATTGCGGTTTTAAGCCTGAAGTTATTGTTTTCTGGCTTTGATTTTACTAGATTTCAGATTTTTTTCGTTTTCAGATATTGGCTAGTTTTTCACGTTTTCTAGTCACATTATCACATTATTAACAGTTCACATATCATCTTATTAGCGTTCAAAATAAAGCACAATTGAACATATTAAAATCTTGAAAGATATTGATTATCGTTTTAATGGCCTCGACCCTTCTTTCTTGAAGAAATTAATTGAATTTTTTAATTTTGTCTTTAACTGTCATTTTTATTAGTCGTTTTGGTCGTATGAAATTTCTTTTATAGCGATAGGTTTCACTGGCTTTTCGTGGAAGAATAGATGAGCCGATATTCGGATATTAGTAGATAGCTGATGGTTGTCATGACTTTGAAAACAATCATTTTCCAAAAGTAAAAAAAAAACTTTAACTTCGCAAGTTTGTTCTTTTTATTTTCCTTTTTGTTACCTAATCTCGTTAATTACAGGTTAAAATATGACATTATGGGTGTCACCGGAAGGTGTCAAAAGGGATTGATGTCCCAAAATCTATTTTTTAAAGAATGCGTTATGACCTTACTGACTTCGACTCCTGTTTTTCACAAAAAAAAGTAAATTGATTTGATTTTTGTCATTTTTGACGTTCTTTTTGTAGATGCAAGTTATATTCTGGATAATTGCAGGTCTCAAAGGCTTCCTTGGGATGAATAAACGACCCTTTTTAAATATTTCATTTTGTAATTAATGTATAATTAATTAATAGTTTTGACCTTTTCTCTTTTTTGTCTACTTGTTACCTAGTCTCACTAATAAATGGCTACTTACTACATTATCGGTGTTTGAAGAAGGCGCAATCGAATATATTTTGGGGCCAAAATATGGCTTGACGGTTTTGACAGCGTTTTCTGGCAAGTTTAAATTGAATTTTTGTTTCTTGTTCTTTTTAGCCGCTTAAAAAATGAATAAATACAGGTCTTAATGCCTTTCTATAGAAGCACTGGTAATCGCAAACCTTTGGGATATTTTACTTGATTTCTAGTGGTTTCCATTACTTTGAATTTAATTTTTCAAAAAACTATGCCAATTTTTTAACTGTTTTTGTTCTTTTTTGTCTAATTGTTACCAAACCTTTTTATGGACTGGTCCATATCTTTTCTTGTGATTTATAAGTTATTTTGTTTAGTTTTAGGTATATCTGGCGGTATGTTGACTTTGTTATTAAATTTTGTTTTTTAAAACGGACAAAGTTTTTGATGTAATTAATGTTTGTTGTTGTTGTTTGATTTTGCGGTTCGCCTTGACTCGCTTTCTTAATATTGGCATATCACAGCAATCTAATGCTTCAATTTTTACTCCACTGGGTTATTTGCTTTGGAAGCTATCTTACACAATTTTTTTGAAAAATACTTGGGCTTTTTTGAGTTTTTGGGATTCCCAAAAAATAGTTTTTGGGTTTTTCTATCTGTTCCTCATTTGGTAGACAATTATGCCAAAATTGTGGATGGGCGGGGTCGGAACCTTATGTGCCATCACACATTACCGAGCCGCCTTGTTCAAATCTCGA
>NC_134476.1:51278519-51336294 GCF_964194025.1 Convolutriloba macropyga
CAACAACTTGAAGAGAAGAATTGGCGGAGTGTCTTTGAAGCAGGATGCAAAGTTCAATGCAGCACGTGAATACAAAGAGTTTATGCCAAATTGTTGAACGGAGTTGAAGAGCAGATCGTAACGATCGTTTCTTTTCATGTGCAGCCTTTTCAGATCCGTTTTGGTTTTAGCTTTATAATTTTTGACGAAGGGTGATTCAAATGGGCTCGCTTAAAGTTCTTAATTGCTCTCAAACGCAGTTTAGCAATTATATTAGTTATGTCGGTCTTTTTTATGGAATTTTTTGCTGGACCGATTTTTCGTCTGACGCTTTTGACTTTTCGTCCTCAAAAATGGGATAAACAGGTAGCGCCCAGCAGGCATTAACTGCTCTTAGAGCCTTTCAGCTCAAACTGTTTTGGAGACATAGTGTGAAGAGCGGTTCTTAGAGGTTGAAGACCTCCCACCCCCCCTAACTGTTGACCCCCACTATTACACCCCACCGCGCTGTTGCCCCAACCCGACTTGCCAAGACACATCAGCACCCAGGTGCAACCCCCCCCCCCCCCCCCCCATGGCTAGCTACTGACGAACAAGCTTTCGCTAAAAACGCAAATTTATACAAATTTTCAATTTTTTTTAATTTTTTTGAAAATGTTTGTCATTTTTTGAGTTTTATCAATCCTAGATGTCAAGGAACCCACTCTAGGGTCTGATAATAGGTTACTGTATAGTTTCTAGACGTGATGGAATTTTCAAGATATTAACATCACGAATTTTAGCATTTTGTTGAAAATAATAGCATTTTTTAAATTTCTTTTATATTCATTGTCATTATTCAAGGTATTTCAGCCTCAAGGATCAGAAAACCTGCTTAAAAGTTTGATAATAGGTGGTTGTATTGTTTTTAGTGGTAATGGAATGGCTTTTAACTTTTAATATTACAAATTTTATCGATTTGTTTTATAAAACTTGCAATTTTTTCAAGTTTTTTGACAATTTTTGTCATTTTATAGGATTATCTAGCCTCAAGAGCCAAGGAACCTCCTCTAGAGTTTGATAACAATTTATTGTGTAGTTTCTAGATGCGATGGAGTGTTTTTAAAGATTTTAACACTTAGCGAGTTTTAGCTTTTTTTTGAAAAATTTTTGGCAATCTTTGTTTTTTGGAATTGTTTGTCAATTTTTTAAGCTTTTTCCAGCCCCAAGAGCCACGAAACCTCCATCGAGGTTTGATACTAAGCTGCTGCTTAGTTTCTAGAGTTAATGGAATGGTTATCTTTATTTTAATGAATCGAGTTCAGCAATTTTTTGATAAATTTTAATTTGAAAATTTTTTGAAAAATTTTTGTTCCATGTGTATGGATCTTTGAGCCAGTGAAGCTATTTAAGGCTTGAAATAGGCGCACTGTATAGTCTTTTGAGACAATGGAATGGTGTTCTGAAGATATTAAAAATACGAATTTTGGCAAAATTTTGTTAAAATTTGCAATCGTTTTTAAAATTTTTGAATATTTTTGTCCTTTTCTGGGTTTAACAACCTTACTGGCCAACAAATTTTTTTAATTCAGGGTTACATGACAAATATCCAGAGGCAAAAAATGTTTTTGAACATTTTCTCTACTGCGAAATGTGGTAACTTTTCTCTTGAATTTTGCACTTTAGTTTTTTTCTATTTGATTTAGTTAAAAGTCTAGAAAACTTAAGGCTGTAGAGTCGAATCTTATCATGGAAAAAATTCCTAGCTCCCTCTCAATCTCTCTCTGTGTTGGCTGGCGTTTCTTTCCTTCTCTTTCTCGCTCACGTTTAATCTCGCACTCTCTCTCTCTCTCTCCTTAACTCTTTTGTTGATGTGGCAATTCAGCGGCTGACATGTGGCATGATGTCATCGTCTATTACCCTAATATCAGGCCCCTTCAATACCCTAATATCAATCTAAAACTAACCCTACTAAAGAGTGGTTAGGTACTGTTGAAGCCAACCCCTCGCCGGTCGTTTGAGAGCAATTCGCCCGACGTTAGTCGGTTATGTTTAATAGCCGCAAAGCGATAGCTGAGGCTATTATTTGCCTTCTCTTGGTTTTCATTTGTCAAAAAAGCTCGAGAAAAAGCAATCTCAAATTTTGGTTTTTTAGGCGCAAAATGATAGCCGATGCTATTATCGGACTCGTCAAGGTTTTTGTTACAACCCTAAATCGGAGCATTTAGTTAGTTTGTAGCAATTACATTAGTCCCGTTGTATTTGATTGCGAACTTTGTTCTCTGAAGGTTTTTTGGCTCTTTGTGTCCTCAAAACGGTGTAAACATGAGAGCCCGTAGAGCATAAAATGGCTGAGCGGCTCTTTTAAAGTCTTACGTTTTTTTTTTGGACACAATCGCGTTTTACTGGTCGACGAAAACGAAACGACAATCACAAAAATAATGATAAAAGCGGACAACTAACTGATGTGGCCATTAATCAGGTGCAGTTGTGGAAGTGATTTAGGTATATGATTTCAACAATGACGACCTTAGTCCTGAACATAACACCGTTAAATTGGAGGAATCTTCTCAGTTTCATTGATGATATCAATAAATTTCTTGGACAAGTATAACGCGTTAGCTGCTTTCTAATTCCAATAGATTTTCTGATAGTGTAGCTTCAATTATTTTTTGTGAGTGAATTTTTTTTAGCCCGCATGTATGCTCTTGGCGATTAAACTTTATAACCACTCACATCTGTTGCAGTTTGGGATTTATTTGTATTAATCGGTATTAACGCCGTTTAAGATTGAGTTTACATTCAAATAAAGTCACTGCCGTTTGCCATCAAATTTTGATGTCTGTTACGTCTATATCATTTGGAGATCAATTTCTTGTGTAGATATGTTTTGGCTTTTCTACGTATAACGGCGGCTGATTCCAACCACCTTCAACATCCACCAATTTTTTAAAACTAAAATAACGAACAGTATTTTTCTATTTAGTCTAAATAGGATTTTATCTGGATCTTTTCAACAATTGCACCCCGCCCTTTGCAAAAGGGGTGGCTATTCTTGAATTGAATTTAAGCGAGCGATTTCTTAACCAATCAGAGTCGACTAATAACTTTCCGTGTATGCTCATACTCTGTTAAATTGGATAGAATAAAAGGGCAATTAGCCGGATTGGAATAAAGCGAAAAAAAATCCGACTGGCGGGTCGGTGTGCGCGCTTCGCCACGATAACCGACTCGCGATTTTGGGATTACATCCCACAGCGCGTGAGAGCCACGGCTTTATTGCGAGGCATGGCCAGGTGCGGTAAAAAATATAATCTAGCTTTCGGCTATGTCCAATTTAGGCTAATTGAACGCATAGAGGTACAGTGTTTGGTGGCGGTCAAGCAAGCCGATAGGCAAGCAAGCCGAATTTTGAAAATGAGGTCAAGTAAGCCGAAAAATTTTCGGATACCCGTATTTTAAGTTGCCCCTAACCGGCCCGCTATTTCCGGATTACATCCCACAGCGGATGAGAGGCATGGCCATGGACAGCGGTCTGCTGAGGCCCGTAAACACTAGATGTCTAAAAATTGACGCATTTTTGTTTCTTTGGTGCATTGGAATACATTATGCACTATAATACTACGCGCAGTATTGATTGTAACGGCTGACAATGTTTTATTTCTGATAGATTACATAACTATTACATAACTTTCGGCTTGCTTTTCTGTCGGCTTGCTTACCTATCGGCTTACTTTGCGTTCGCCACAGTGTATTGAATTTCTCGACCAAGCACATTCGTTGAAATTTCTACATTTTGGTACGTCTATTTGTTAAGACGGGTGGCCGCCGTATTGGCCGACAGGGCGTTTAGCCGACAACCAAAAAATGAGAAATTTAACCGACAATTTAAGTAAAATGAGCAATAACACTTATTCTAAAACTGTGATTGGCCAAATTTAAAACACTATTTCGTAAGCGGACAAATATACCGCAGTTTTTTCATCAACTAGTGTAACGAAGGTCTATCCGTGGTCGGACCGTATTTTACCGCATCTGGCCATGCCTCGCGGGCCATGGCCATGCCTCAGTGGCCCGTGGGAATTGATATGAATCTATCACAACCGAACTACTGATTTTTCGACCAATTATGGACTTTTTATTACCAATTATGAAAAAAACGGTCGGCGAAATTTCTCATTTTTTCCTTGTCGGCTAAACGCCCTGATGGCCAATTTTCATAGCACCGTTAAGACGTCACCGTGCTCTTTGACTAGCGACATTCTGCACTTTTAAATAATAAACTGCTCTCAGTTTAGTCATTGATTACTTCGACTCGAGTCAGGATGACAACTGCGCGTTCTAAAAGGAGGTGGCCCTATTTTAATATGGCGCAAACTTTTCCCCAATTCAGTAACCAAGAAGTAGGTTGTTAAAAGGGGAGAGAACAATAGATGCTCATAATGCGGTGTTTGGAGTTGGTGGCAAAGAAAGCAGAGAGCAGGCACCTGCGGGATCAATATTTGGTGCTTTTAGTTCTAAGATCCAAATTATTTTTGAGTTGCATTAAATAACCCCTAAGATTAAAAAAACAGTTAAGTCTCTTGACATTCACGACCAATTAGAAAATTAGCAATCACCTCATGACTTTGAATTTGTTATACGCTTCGTCTCCGCCCAAACTTAACGTAGAGTGGTCTGTCAATTCTTGTCAGCAAAATGAGATGAAATCAAAACTTTGTTCCAAATTTGCGGCGGCAGACAACAGGCTTCCTATTATATCTAATTTTTGCTGATCGTTGTGCAAAAATACTTCTGAACTGATCACTTACAAGAGAACACCTCAAGTTCAAAGAACAATTTATCCAAAAATATTTCTATAATAAATTTTTCTTCGATATGGGCTCTAATATGACTCACTGTGAGACAAGTAGCTTCTCACGTGAACCCAAGTAGCTTCTCAACGCTATTCAACCCAAGACCTTGTAAGCTTTCTCGTGTTAAAGATATTTTTTAGTTATTCAATCTGTCATCACCCATTTTATCTGTAATTAAGACTTATCAGCTCAACATATATAAATGCAGTTCTATTGCATTTTTGTGCGCTTCCGAAAAAATAAACAAGTTTTGTGAACTGCTATTAAAACGACGGAGTAGTGTTCAATGAATTTAGAAAATACTGCATCTTTTAAAAACAATAGAATAAGTAGAACTGCCTTCCAAGAGCATATGTTTGTCTAAAGTTTTTTCATTTCGAGTTGTACTTCATGAAAATTTAGTGGGTGCAAAAATATGTTATAGCAGAGCAGATGAAAATATATAATTTTCCACGTAAACTGTTACCATCTGACATTAAATTAGTAACCAACCAAAGGGTTACAAATTTTAGAAAAAAAATTCCACAAAGTTTTCAGAAAAACTACTGAGAAATGCAGAAATCTGGAAATAAAAATGGTCGCAAGACAATCGTCGATTTTGTAAAAAATAAAATCTAAAATTTAATTGAACATAGCAGTATAGTTTAGACTTTAGAAGAAAAGATAGTAGAAAGAACAGGATCTTGTTCATTTTACTTTGTTTAATAGATTTTTTACTTAACAGCTTGCTAATTGCTGCCTCATGACCAAGTGCGAGTTTAAAACATATTAAGTGTTTACAGTGGTATTACATACAGTAGTATTAATAGTGGGCTGGTTCGTACATCAAATTTCCTACTGTGGCCACCTGATGCGACCTTATATTGCCTTAGTACTGCTTGATTAATTGCTGGCGTTCAAACATGAGCAAGACATAAAAAAAGCCACTTAACATCTGAACACATCAAATCAAACACATTCCCTTTAATGTAGACAGAGACAGCTATAAAGATACTGCTCTTGTGCTATTACATTTAGGAGATTGACTGGAGCACTTTCGCTGTATCGAATCTCCTGTTTTGGGAAAGCTCCCACTGAGACAGAATTAGGATCAAATTGTCTGTAATGAAACATATATTCTAGACTTCTGGTTTCTCATATTTGGTTGCGACTTCTTGTCAGATGTTTTTGGGAAAGAGTGACTCTCAGGTTTTTGGCGGTAGTTTTAATCATCAGCAAATGTCATGCTTTTCTTGAGTTCCCAAGGTCATTGGGAACATGCTCCAAGAAAGAGGGCACGGGTTGAAGATCATCTTGATTGTCGTTTGATCCAATATCTTTGAACCTACATAATTGGAAATGAAAGTACTGTAAGGGTGATAACATCAAAGGGGGTGGATGTAGCTCATGTTGCCTAAGACCGGAGCGAAAATTTGAGTTAAAAAACTACGGAGAAAAAACCCGTGCGAGGCCGGCGACCGGACGCACGAACGAGCCGTAAGCCGTTTTTACTTTGGCAACTCGTACTTCACCGTCTCGTCCAGGGGATGTTTCCACAACTCTTCCAAGGGGCCAGATTCCTCTCGGCGTCAAGTCTTTGAGTATCCACACAACATCTCCAACTTTAAGAGGAGGCTGGTTGTTGTCGGTCCATTTACGTCTCTTGAGTAATGTCGGCAGGTACTCCTTAATCAAATGCCGCCACACGTGGTTCATCAACTGCTGCACGTGCTTCCAGTTCTTGAAACTAGCTGGCTGTTGGTTGCCAAAGTTACCGGGTGGCAGGGAACTGTAAGGGTATTGAATGAGGAAATGGTTAAGAGTGAGTGGTTCTTCGTTTTCAGGCTGATCAGCAACGTTTGTCAAGGGTCTGGAATTCAGGATTGCTTCGACTTCAACCATTATTGTCTCAAAGATGTCGAAAGAGAGATGCTTAGATCCTAGAATGATTAAGAGTGTCCTCTTGGCGCTCTGAATCAATCGCTCCCACACGCCACCAAAATGAGGGCCATATGGTGGAATGAAGTTCCATGTGGTTTTGACTGCAGCTAGGGCTTTATAAATCTTGTCTTCGTATAAAGCCTTAACCGACTTCTTCAGCTCTTCGGAGGCGCCGAAAAAAGTTTTTCCGTTATCGTTGTACAATAAAATAGGTTGGCATCTTCGGCAGGTGAATCGTCGATATGCATTGAGGAAGGTGTCTGTAATTAAATCTGGACATGTTTCTAAATGGACTGCTCGCGTAACGAGGGATGTAAAAATAAGTCCATAATGTTTATCGATTTTGCCTTGTTTGTCCTCAATATAAAACGGGCCAAAAAAGTCCAGTCCTGTGTTGGCAAACGCAAATTTGGTTTCTTCTGTGGTGAAGCGGAATGCAGGAAGTGGGGCCATTGTTGGTTGTATATTTTGAGTGTCAAAACGGCGACACATAAAACATCGGTAATTTTTTGAAAGTAGTGTTTTTCGAAGTCCAATGACGTAGTAGCGTTGTTGTACGAATGCTTTGACCGGTTCTGTTGCTTGATGAGCACAAATTCTGCGCGCATGTTCAATGGTCAAGGTATAGTCTCGCAATCTTTTCCTTTGCGTCCAAGATTATTGGACATTTTTCTATCTCCAATTCTGTTGGAGCAAATAGGAGACGGCCACTAGATCGTAGGAGTCTGTTTTGGTCAACTATTGGATTTAAGTTTCTCAAATTGCTCTTGGCGTCTAACTTTTGTGTTCTTTTTAATGCGTTGATTGTTGAGGAGAAAACATTGTTTTAAGGCAACTTTAGCAGAAAATTTTGAGATAAACAAACATCATCTTTTGTGTATTGGCTTTTGTCGGAACGATTCTTCTTAGCTCTGTAAATTAAATTGAAGACGGTTGTGAGGGTTAAAAGTTGCGTATTAGATGTTGAAAAGCGGTTTGGGTCTAGAACAGGTTTGATTGGGGTTTTTGTATTTCCGGTTACGGCACCTACGGTTGAAATGTTTTTCATATCTTTCCAAGAACTTTCAGTGTTTTGCAGAAATTGCGGTGTTGTAAGCCTTTTCGGGGGATTTCTGATGGCTCAAGGCCACGCGTTCCAAGGTCGGCTGGATTAAAATTAGTTGGGACATGATTCCACTCATCAGTTTTAGTTGTTTTCTTAATTTCTTCGAGTCGATTTGAGACCAAAACGTTTTGTTTCTTAGTTGAACTGATCCAATCTAAGACAACACGACTATCAGTCCACAAGTAGACTATTTCAAATTTTAATGTCATTTCGGTTTCTATCAATGTGCGGAGGCGTGTACCTAAAACGGCTGCTTCGAGTTCTAATTTTGGCACACTAATTTGTTTTATTGGTGCAACTTTGCATTTTCCAAGCAAAAAAGATGTTTGAAAGATTTCGTCCTGTTTTTGGGTGCGAATGTAAGCAACTGCTGACAATGCAACGGTTGAGTCGTCAACAAAGACATGGAGCTGGTGATTTTTTTCCTGATTCGTTGAGGAGTTCAACCATCTGGGGATTTCGATATCAAGCATTGCAAAGTAACTATCGAGCACTTTTTGTAGGTTGGAATGAAGTTCTGCGGGAAGTGGTTCATCCCACTTCTTGCCTAGCTTACAAATTTGTTGCAAAAGCATTTTGATTCTAATTGTGAGCGGGGACAAAATTCCTAGGGGATCAAAAATTGTTCATACTAAGCAGAACATTTTCCTTTGTGTATACTCACTTGCATTTGGGGGAAATTGTTCTAATGTCTTCATTAGAAAACAGTCAGTTCTGGTATTCCATTTCTGACCGAGGACTCTACTGATCTCTTTCAGTTCATCTCGATCTTCTTGCTCAATGAACCTTAGGGCTTCATGTTTGTTTGACACAAATTTTGTCAAGCGAAAGCCACCTTTATGAAGGCTATCTTTAGTCTGATTAATGGTTTCAAAAGCTTCTTCTATAGACAGCAAAGAATGGATATAGTCCTTCATATAAAAATGGTTCTTTATTGCATTAACTGCTTTTGGAAATTCAATTGCATTATCTTCTGCGAAACGGTTCAGAACGAAAATTGCACAAAATGGGGAGCAGGTTTCTCCAAAAATTAATCTGGTGAACTGGTATTGGTTAACCATTTTTTCATTGGGCCAGAGAAAGCGTAATGCAGATTGGTCCTCGTGCCTTATTGCTATCTGCATGAACATTCCTTCGATATCAGAGAGAATGGCAACTTGGTTTTCACGAAATCTCAGAAGAATTCCTACCAAGTTGTTCAGCAAATCTGGTCCTGTGATCAAATTGGAGTTCAAAAATAAAATTTTTGAAGATCTGTTGTGAGAGTTTGCTCATACAACTCTTTTAATTGGAGGTCATTACTGAGTCGCTTCTGAAGACTTTTCAGCTGGCTGAGAGCTGCAATATAATTATTTTTAATTCTCAATGGTTTTTTCCAAGGCAGTCCAATTTCGTACCTCTCGCCATTGTAGCTGATTGTTTTGTTCAATATATCAAGGGCTTCCTTGTCAACGGGATTTTTAGATTCACGCTCGGGTTGAGTTCCTTCGGCTTCAATTTTCCAGAATTGCTCAAGCAATTCATCATAAGGCTGATCGTCGGAGCTTCTTCGCGATACGTGGTACACGTACTGTTTCTGCTAGTGAGATCGTTGTTTGGGTTGCTTTTACACTCTTTCATACTCTCCAGCTAGGGTCCATCCCAGCCTCGTCTTTACGCCGAAAGGCTGGTTTTTCGTTGCCGGGATGACTTCAACTGGATGTGTGAAAGCAAAAGTGTTTATTCCCAAAAGTGCACCAGTTTTGCCTTCAGCTATTTCTGGGAAGTGAATGTGACGCAATTCTTTGAATGCATCGCAAAGCTGGTTGAGTTCAAATGAATTAGCTGGTGCTATATTTAAACAAGGAGTGCTATAACTTGTTTTAATTTGAAACTTTTGATCCAAATTTTCGTAGGGTGCAACTTTCACTTGTTCTGAAATCTTTGAAAGTCGCATATCATGCTCTGTGTTAAGATACTGAAGCGTAGTGGTTTCTTGATCTTCGCATGGAAGGGCAAAGAACTCTATGATTTTGTCAAGTATGAAAGTAAATTGGCTTCCGGGATCGATCAGAGCGTACGTATCGAAAGCTTTCTTGCCGTTTAGAAAAGATACTGGGATAAGTTGAAGTTGTTCGAACCATTCTTTTGGTGTAGACTGTAGATGATTCACGCTAAAATTTTGGTTAGCATTGTTCAAATTAGCGCGCTGAAATTGATTCTGATTTTTGTTTGCAAAAAACTGTCCGTAGCGGCTCTTTTGTGATTAGGATGAGACGCTTGCGTTGTTGTTACTTCCTGGTTCACATTGCTGTTTGACTGGCTGATTTTCATAGTTGGTAACATTTGTACCTGTGGAATTGCTGGTGGCAAAAAGCAGCTGGCGGACGCTTGATAATTTTAGCGCATTCATGCAGTGTTGTGTGGTGGTAATCGCTGCATGTTTGGCAGCGTTTTGTTGATGGGCAATTTTGCTTCTTGTGTTTTTTGCTCAAACAGTTCGAGCAAAGATTGCTCTTGCTTACAATGTCAAATCGCTGGCTCGGGCTGCATTTTTGGTAATCGGGACAGGTCGCTAGTATATGGTTTCCTCGACATTTTTCGCAAGAACGCTTTGGTTGATTTGCGTTGTTTAGAGGTGGAAATGGAGGGGCGCTAGGTGGTTTCGGAGTACCGCTAGTGCTTATTGTTGTTGACTGATTTCGATTAGACGGCTGTGCTTGAAAGCCTGAACTTTGGGTACTTAAATTTCTTTCGTGACTATTACTGTTGTTCATGTTTCCAGAGCTATTAAAGTTGTTTCTACTAACGTTATTTTGCTGGAATGTTTTGCGGGTTATCTTATCGTACACATGTGCTTGAACTTCTAACCATTTCTGAAATTCAACAAAAGTAGCTGGTGTTTCGATTGATGTAACGGTGTACTCTGTCCATTTGAGGAGGATGTTATGCGGGACTTTTTCTTTAGCTTTCTTCATAAGTGTTGAGCTCTGTAGGTCTGCTGTGTATCCCAGGTATTGGAAAGCTTGCACTAAACGTTTCAAGAACAAAGCAATGGCTCAAAAGTTTTGCTTGTTATAGTCATTAGTTGATTTTCAGTTTTCCAATTGATTTATGAAGGCATTCACCACTATTATAGGATCACCAAAATATGACATGAGTTCGTTTAAAGCTGTGCTATAATAAGCAGGATCACACGAACACACTTGGATGACATCTTTTGCTTTTCCAGTATCTTAATTTTGCAGGTAGGTGATACGATGTGTGTCAGTAATACTGGTGTTATGTACGAGGCAAAAAAAGTTATTTATCCATTCGTGGTACTTAAATGGGTTGTCGTTAAAGTTTTGAATTGTAAGATGTGGTAACTTTATTGAGTGTTTACTTCAAATTGATTTCAAATGAAGGGTGTCTGATCCTTTCATTTGATATTGGATGTAATACGCTGGAATATTGATGTGAATGTGGTAATTGTGACTCGGGATTTTGCTCTACTGAAGGCAGTGCTTGTGGGGGAAACGTTGAGATTGAATGAGCAATGGGAACACTTTCAGTAGTTGTTTTTGAACAGGCGGTTTGTTGAACACCAAAAAGGTTGAGAGGCTCAATGCCTACAGTTTTGACTTGTGACTGTGGCTGGAATTGAGTAAAGTTTCCTGGTAAAATTTTTTTCTCTGTGTTTTTCAATTCCTGTCCATAATGCAATGGTAAAGAAAATATGTTAGAAGTTTGAAAATTGTTTGCGTTTTGGCAGGAAATTTCAGGGAACTGATTAAAGTTTGTCATTGTGTTACTCAGTTCAATTGGTTGTTTTGTCTGTTGCGGATCGAATTCATCAAGCGGGAATTATGTGTTCCTTGGTATTTGGAACAACCCATGCTCTTTGGTTCAAACGTCTGTGTCTGAAACCGTTCCTCGGCGATATCTCGAGAAAATTCAGATAGCATGTTTTTTGACTGAAATTGATTACTAAAGGTTTCCTGAGGAAAATGGTTTTGAAATTTATTTTGCATAATTACAAAACTAAGCGGCTGGACTAAATCATTGTCTGCTTTAAGCTGCTGCTGGTTGACTGTAAAATTATCAACAGCAGATAATGTTGTATCACTGAGAGCAAAATTTTCGAGAGTTTTTGCGACGGTCGTCTCAGGTTTTGCAAAATTTTTATCCGAGTGTTTTACTTCTGTTTTGGATTCCAACTTGCTGTACTCATTCCCATAGAAAGCGGATTCTCATAGTTGCCATTTAAAAACTTTGACAACATTGGTTTGGTCGTGTGGCATTCAGACAAAAACAGTGATGGTTTCTCCGGTCTCGGTGATAAAGGTGGTGTTTTGTTGGAGAATGATGAACGTTCTGGGTTGCTTGCTTCTGGAATCTCGTACATTGATGGTGAGCATCTCCGTGAGGTTGGATATCTGGCAGTCGTATGAGTTGTTACACTGACATCATCGCGTATCCTAGTTGAAGATTGGCTGAGTAGACCATCGCCATCTAAACTGTCAATTTCGTGTTCAAATTTCTCTAGACGTGACAGAAGGTTTGAATATCGTTCCATGACAGATGAAGTGCTGGTAGAGTTCGGACTTTCCTTTAACACGGCATCAAGTGTTTTCAGCTCGGTTGCTTTTGCTTTATTGATGAGCAAGGTGAGTGATCTGAAACTCTTTCTCTGATCGATTGCAGTTTGCAAGAGGTCTAGCTTGCTTTTCAAACTCAGCTCTGCAATTTTGAATTTGTTTAACGCGTACTGACAACTTTGACTGTTCTTTTTTGTCATCTGGCTCTTGTTGGTCTTTTTCGTACGAACAGGTAAAAACGGCTTCGAAACCGGAGCGACGCAAATTTCAAAGTTGAAAAACAATGTTTATGACGCTGTGAGGCTAATCAGCCCCAGGTTTTTTTGTTGTTGAAAATTACGACGCAACTTTTCCAAAAAATAGAATCCTAAAGTTTCTTTTGTGCTAAATCTAGCTAGTTTTATCTAAAAAGAAACAAAAATAACCCTTTGCGCGCGCTTGTTTCGTTATTTCAATAAACACGACCAAATAATTGCTACAACTTGGGGAAATCAAGATTTTCTTATGAATAGAATAAGTGTATGGCTCTTGAATAGTTTTTGTTACAATCTTTTACAAGGACAAACCTATTTTGAAAAAGGAAAAAAATGCTTAGAGGTTGCTACTGCTTAGACCTTGTGTTGAAAAATTTTAAAAGTTTTTGTTTTTTTTGCGGTGCGAATAGGCAACGTAAGCTACAGACAAGCAGACAAGACAACTCGATTTGTACTGGGGCTCGTTTGAATTTCTTAGGTTTCCTCTTAAGTTGAACTGCTTGCTTCTTGTTTTCTTTTCAAAACTTTTGAAATCTTTACTTTGAATATTCCTTACGCTCTAGTATCTGCTGACACTAAGTTTTGAAGATCATCTACTATGGTAACTACTGACACCAAAAGTGCTCTCTTCTTCTATCTGGTGACTAGTGAGACCGAAAAGGGGCAAGGGGACTTCTTTCGGCAACTTCTGGGACCGCGGACAGAAAAAAAGAGACGTTTGAGTTTTACAACTCAAAGGGATTATTTGAGTGAGCAAATTTAAGAAGGGAGTTATTTCGAGCTTTTGTTTTGCTTGCTTTTGAGCTAAAGAAAAGAGTTTTTAATTTTCTTTTTTATTCGTTTTTCCTGAGAAGTTGTTTTCAGTGCATACTACACCATTAACTAGGCGCGCGGCTAGTAGTATACACAAATTGAAAACAAAAAAATTTAATTGTCTGGTCTCTTAGGAATACATACTACCCCATTAACTAGGCTCGCGGCTAGTAGTATGCATTTTTTTGTGAAAGAAGCAATTTCGCAAATGTTCTATTGCCTCTTTACTAAATGCAAAATCAAAATACTAAAACTGAAGCTTGTTTTAAACCAAACTCATGGGGCTCAATGAATAGGTTTTCTAAGATCTACTAATTGTTTATTTCAAAACATCAGGAAAACATTTTTTTGAATTTTTAAAGTCAAAGATGCAATTTTGCTAAATTCAAGCTGCTTCTTTACTAAAATGCAAAATTGATAAACTAACTTTAAGGCTTGTTTTATGGCAAACTGAAGGGGCTCAATTAACGGGTTTTTATGGATTTGGTAATTGTATCTATCGAAATGTCAATAAAACGTTTTTTTAAATTTTTAAAGTCAAAGATGGAATTTTGCCAAATTCTAGTTTCCTCTTTGCTAAAATGCAAAACTCATAAGTTAACTTTAAAACCTGTATTATAGTCAACCGAGGGGGCCAAATCAAAAGGTCTTCTTGGATGTACTAATTGTTTATATCATAACGTTAAGAAAACGTTTTTTGAATTTTCAATGTCAAAGATGCAATTTTTGGTAAATTCTACTTGCCTCTTTGTTAAAATGCAAAACCCATAAACTAACTTTAAAACTTGTATTATAGCAAACTGAGGGGGCTAAATGAATAGTTTTTCTTGGATCTACTAATTGTTTATATCAAAACGCCAAGAAAACGTTTTTTGAATTTTTAAAGTCAAAGATGCAATTTTGCTAAAATCTAGTTGCCTCTTTGTTAAAATGCAAAATCCATAAACTAACTTTAAAACTGATATAATAACAAACTGAGGGGGCCCAATCAATAGCCTTTCTTGAATTTATTAAAAAGTTTTCATTAAAAGGTTGGAATAACGTTTTTTGATTTTTGGCGCTCAAAAAAGCACTTTTGCAATTTTTTTTTGTTTTTTGAGCAAAAATTTTACATAATTAACTAGACTTTAAAAAAGCCAATTTAAGGTCCAACTTAGGTAATCTATTCAACTACTAATTTTACTGTTTTGTAGATTTTTTTGCGACAAATTCAGAAAAATGTTTTTGAATTTTTCTCATGCAAAAAAACTCTATATCGTTTTTTCGTACAATCTGCGTGTTTTTTTGCTGCTAAATGCTGACATGTGGTTTCTCGTGGCTATTTTTTTTATAAAGCATTGACAAAAGCTCGTTGGAGGACAATTTTCATGTTTTTGAGTTTTTTGTCGCAAATAAATTCAAGTTTTTTTTTGATACGTCTAACCGGGAAAGAGACTTCTGAGGTGACGTCTGGGACCTCGGGCTATTATCTCTTGGTGACGTCTGCAACCAAAAAGAGTCACACCTTCTTGATCGGGTGACGTCTGGAACTCTTGAAAAAAAATTTCCTCGTCTTTGGTGACGTCTGAGACCGAAAAAAATCGTCTTGGGGGCTTTTCTTGATGTTTTGAAGACGTATCTTATCTCTTCTTCTGAACTTTTTGGTGACTTCTTGCTGCGCAGGCTGGGTAGGTTTCTCCGACTCTTGGTTGGCTTCTCTTGCAGGTGTAGGTTCAGCACTGTTAATTGTCTTGGGGGGTGGGGTGATGTCACCCTCTTTGTTTTTTAAAAAAAAATCCGTTTCAGAAGGTAGACGATTGGTTCTTAATCACGGAGGTAGGTCTCCATTTTATGTAATGAAACATATATTCTAGACTTTTGATTGCTCATATTTGGTTGCGACTTCTTGTCAGATGTTTTTGGGAAAGAGTGACTCTCAGGTTTTTAGCTGTAGTTTTAATCATCAGCAAATGTCATGCTTTTCTTGAGTTCTCAAGGTCATTGGGAATATTGTCTACTGTTTATCAATGCTCTCCTATCTCAATGATTTGAAGTGTCAACATTTGAAAATATTTTATTGAAGAATTCAAGAAGATGTGAAATTGACGGTGCTAGAAAAATGCTTGGACAGACAAAAAATTCACTTTCAACAGTGTAACTCTGTAAATCGAAAACTGTAGCTCGAGGATTCAATTCGTCATCTGCCAATGCTCTAACGCAAAAAAAGTATTCAACAGTAAGCAACGTATAAGCATCAGTAATGTACAAAGCAACAAGTGAAACTTAGACAGCAAGATTTTTTTGATGCTCATTTAACAGGTTTTATCGTCTGATGTCATTGACGTCAAATCAGTTCGTATTCAGTCAACAATTGTCTAGAAAAACTAAAATTATTAAGTCAAAAACACATTAATTGATACATATCGTGCTTATATTTACTTAAAATTAGGTTAAACTACTAACGTTTTCGGATTTTTCTTCGTATATTAGAACGTAATTAATTCTTATTTTAAAGATTAGAAGTACTCGATTCTGATTGGCTCAAATTCGTTCAATTACTACGTAACATCCTCCGTCCAGGAAGAAGATGTAGGGAAAACTGGTAAAAGTTTTACGAGCGGGCGGACGAGTGTACCGGTCGACGTACGTAGTACGGCAGAGCGCGCGACGCTATCGGAGCCGTAACGGAGTTCCACATTCCAAGCGGATGGGTGGTAACCCCTAGGGTTGGTTTCCTCAACTACCCAAACCAAGTCACCGGTCTTAAGGCGTTGCTCGGCAGGCCTCTGCCACTTAGAGTGGCGGTTCAACATCGGTACGTACTCTCTGATCCAACGGGACCAGATCGCATTAGCGTACGACTGCGCGCGGGCGTAACGTTTACGATGGTTAAATTCACTATTACCGACAAGAGACGAGACACTGGTAGAGTTTTTTCCCAAAAAAAGTGGTTGGTCATTAAAGCGTTCAAATCGCACGGATCAGCGCTTACGGGTGTTAAAGCACGCGAATTGAGAGCATTATCCTCGAGACAAAAGGTAGTATGCAACACCTCATCCGTGAGGCGACGCGTGCCGAGGATAGTATACAACACGCGCTTGAAGCTGCGTACCCAGCTCTCCCAGATACCACCCTGATGTGGTGCGCTGGGTGAATGGAACCTCCACTTTATATCTTTGCGGGCCAAATCAGCTGCAATATTGACAATGTTCCACTTTTCGACACTTTCTCGGAGTTTTTTCTCCGCTCCAATAAAATTAGTGCCATTGTTCGACCAAATCATGGCAGGTGTACCCCTACTTGACACAAACCCCGCAATTCCTATAATACAAGAACTTCCATCTGAACATGGACAGCTTGAGTAGTGAGACAAGAGAAAAGGAAGCCCAACCTATTCTCAGTAGTACGGCGGACAGTAACACAAAACGGCCCAAAGTAGTCAACGAACGCCGGTGTTCATGAAGGGAGGAGACTAGTAATCAAGATTCTGCTTAGTTAAGTCAGAAATGATTGGTTGCATAGTTAAAGCTTGGAATTTGCGGCATATCAGGCAGTGCGCTTTGATGGAACGCAAAGATTATCTTAGTTTCAGTACTGTATATTGTTCCTGCACAGTTTGTCTTACGTATTCAACACATTGATGATTATGCTTTACGTGGCTGTGTTCAAGGAACAATTTCACAAACGGATGACGTGCATCTAAGATGATTGGGCACTTTACGTTAAACCCAAATTCCTTTAACTGCTTGATGCGGCCCGAGGAACGGATAAGTCCGTTTGGACTAAGGAACAGTGAACGTGGAGCGATTCGGCTGCTCCGTTTAAAAGATTTATTGTCAAGAAGATCTCTCCTTTCTGTTTCAAAAGACTCTCCTTGCACCAAGTACTGGAGATGACGCTCGGCTTCGTCAAGCTCAGTGGGGTCAGTAGCGCTACCATCGATGTTACGGCAGCTGGCATGTTTTGGCAAATGTCGGAGCACGTATGCGGCAATGCTCCAGTACTTTTGATAAAAACTAAACTTATCAAATGGGAAAAACGACGGAACGGGAGTTGTCTGTTTTTTAACAGATGTAGCGAGAGATACAGTGTCTTCTATAGTGACTGCTTGGTTGACGCTGAGCTTGATGTTATTAATTACGTCTTTGTTCGGTTCGAAAGGGAAACTTGAAATAGATAAGAAATGTGGACCTTTGACCCAGCTGCTTAATTGCAAAATTTCAGCGGACATTCCACGCTTACCAGCTTCAGCTGGATTATCATTAGTTGCGACGTGGTTCTACTGGTCAACGCTGGTAAAGTCCAAAATTTCGCAATCATGGTTTGCAACAAGGATTGGTCGAGCGGCAAATAGAGCTGCTTGCAGTTCCAGTTTTGGGACAGTCATAACTTTCATTGGCGCCACGCGCGCTTTCCTCAATACAAACGCAAGCTCTGTTTTTAACTCGCCCGTAGGAGTTGTTACTCGGGCTCGTACGAATGCGACGGCACTGAAATTATCTTGGGAACTGTCATCGAATTTATGCAATTCTACATTATCAAAGGGTCCAGTAAAATAAATTCGAGGAATTTTGATGTTTTCAAGCTTTGGTAAGTCCGCAATCCAAACCAAAAACCTTTGAACTGGTAGAGTTTTTTCCCAAAAGAAAGTGGTTGGTCGTTAAAGCGTTCAAATTGCACGGATCAGCGCATACGGGTGTTAAAGCACGCGAATTGAGAGCATTCTCCACGAGACAAAAGGTAGTATGCTGCAGTTCATCCGTGAGGCGACGCGTGCCGAGAATAGAATACAACAAGCGCTTGAAGCTGCGTACCCAGCTCTCCCAGATACCACCCTGATGTGGTGCGCTGGGTGAATGGAACCTCCACTTTATATCTTTGCGGGCCAAATCAGCTGCAATATTGACAATGTTCCACTTTTCGACACTTTCTCGGAGTTTTTTCTCCGCTCCAATAAAATTAGTGCCATTGTTCGACCAAATCATGGCAGGTGTACCCCTACTTGACATAAACCCCGCAATTCCTATAATACAAGAACTGGTGTCCATGGATGTAACTATCTCAACATGGACAGCGCGAGTAGTGAGACAGGTGAAAAGGAAGCCCAACCCATTCTCAGTAATACGGCGGACAGTAACACAAAACGGCCCAAAGCAGTCAACGCCGGTGTTCATGAAGGGAGGAGACTGGTAATCAAGTCTCTGCTTAGTTAAGTCAGAAATGATTGGTTGCATAGTTACAGCTTGGAATTTTTGGCATATCAGGCAGTGCGCTTTGATGGAACGCAAAGACTATCTTAGTTTCAGTACTGTATATTGTTCCTGCACAGTTTGTCTTACTTATTCAACACATTGATGATTATGCTTTACGTGGCTGTGTTCAAGGAACAATTTCACAAACGGATGACGTGCATCTAAGATGATTGGGCACTTTACGTTAAACCCAAATTCCTTTAACTGCTTGATGCGGCCCGAGGAACGGATAAGTCCGTTTGGACTAAGGAACAGTGAACGTGGAGCGATTCGGCTGCTCCGTTTAAAAGATTTATTGTCAAGAAGATCTCTCCTTTCTGTTTCCAAAGACTCTCCTTGCACCAAGTACTGGAGATGACGCTCGGCTTCGTCAAGCTCAGTAGGGTCAGTAGCGCTACCATCGATGTTACGGCAGCTGGCATGTTTTGGCAAATGTCGGAGCACGTATGCGGCAATGCTCAAGTACTTTTGATAAAAACTAAACTTATCAAATGGGAAAAACGACGGAACGGGAGTTGTCTGTTTTTTAACAGATGTAGCGAGAGATACTTTTTCTTCAATAGTGACTGCTTGGTTGACGCTGAGCTTGATGTTATTAATTACGTCTTTGTTCGCTACGAAAGGGAAACTTGAAATAGATAAGAAATGTGGACCTTTGACCCAGCTGCTTAATTGCAAAAATTCAGCGGACATTCCACGCTTACCAGCTTCAGCTGGATTATCATTAGTTGCGACGTGGTTCTACTGGTCAACGCTGGTAAAGTCCAAAATTTCGCAAACATGGTTTGCAACAAGGATTGGTCGAGCGGCATATACAGCTGCTTGCAGTTCCAGCTTTGGGACAGTCATAACTTTCATTGGCGCCACGCGCGCTTTCCTCAATTCAAACGCAAGCTCTGTTTTTAACTCGCCCGTAGGAGTTGTTACTCGGGCTCGTACGAATGCGACGGCACTGAAATTATCTTGGGAACTGTCATCGAATTTATGCAATTCTACATTATCAAAGGGTCCAGTAAAATAAATTCGAGGAATTTTGATGTTTTCAAGCTTTGGTAAGTCCGCAATCCAAACCAAAAATCTTTGAACTGGTAGAATTTTTTCCCAAAAGAAAGTGGTTGGTCGTTAAAGCGTTCAAATCGCACGGATCAGCGCATACGGGTGTTAAAGCACGCGAATTGAGAGCATTCTCCACGAGACAAAAGGTAGTATGCTGCACTTCATTCGTGAGGCGACGCGTGCCGAGAATAGTATACAACACGCGCTTGATGCTGCGTACCCAGCTCTCCCAGATACCACCCTGATGTGGTGCGCTGGGTGAATGGAACCTCCACTTTATATCTTTGCGGGCCAAATCAGCTGCAACATTGACAATGTTCCACTTTTCGACACTTTCTCGGAGTTTTTTCTCCACTCCAATAAATTTAGTGCCATTGTTCGACCAAATCCTGGCAGGTGTACCCCTACTTGACACAAACCCCGCAATTCCTATAATACAACAACTGGTGTCCATGGATGTAACTATCTCAACATGGACAGCGCGAGTAGTGAGACAGGTGAAAAGGAAGCCCAACCTATTCTCAGTAATACGGCGGACAGTAACACAAAACGGCCCAAAGTAGTCAACGCCGGTGTTCATGAAGGGAGGAGACTGGTTATCAAGTCTCTGCTTAGTTAAGTCAGAAATGATTGGTTGCATAGTTACAGCTTGGAATTTTCGGCATATCAGGCAGTGCGCTTTGATGGAACGCAAAGATTATCTTAGTTTCAGTACTGTATAGTGTTCCTGCACAGTTTGTCTTACGTATTCAACAAATTGATGATTATGCTTTACGTGGCTGTGTTCAAGGAACATTTTCACAAACGGATGACGTGCATCTAAAATGATAGGGCACTTTACGTTAAACCCAAAATCCTTTAACTGCTTGATGCGGCCCGAGGAACGGATAAGTCCGTTTGGACTAAGGAACAGTGAACGTGGAGCGAGTCAGATGCTCCGTTTAAAAGATTTATTGTCAAGAAGATCTCTCCTTTCTGTTCCAAAAGACTCTCCTTGCACCAAGTACTGGAGATGACGCTCGGCTTCGTCAAGCTAATTCGTCAAGGCAAATGTCGGAGCACGTATGCGGCAATGCTCAAGTACTTTTGATAAAAACTAAACTTATCAAGTGGGAAAAACGACGGAACGGGAGTTGTCTGTTTTTTAACAGATGTAGCGAGAGATACAGTGTCTTCTATAGTGACTGCTTGGTTGACGCTGAGCTTGATGTTATTAATTACGTCTTTGTTCGGTACGAAAGGGAAACTTGAAATAGATAAGAAATGTGGACCTTTGACCCAGCTGCTTAATTGCAAAATTTCAGCGGACATTCCACGCTTACCAGCTTCAGCTGGATTATCATTAGTTGCGACGTGGTTCTACTGGTCAACGCTGGTAAAGTCCAAAATTTCGCAAACATGGTTTGCAACAAGGATTGGTCGAGCGGCAAATAGAGCTGCTTGCTGTTCCAGTTTTGGGACAGTCATAACTTTCATTGGCGCCACGCGCGCTTTCCTCAATACAAACGCAAGCTCTGTTTTTAACTCGCCCGTAGGAGTTGTTACTCGGGCTCGTAAGAATGCGACGGCACTGAAATTATCTTGGGAACTGTCATCGAATTTATGCAATTCTACATTATCAAAGGGTCCAGTAAAATAAATTCGAGGAATTTTGATGCTTTCAAGCTTTGGTAAGTCCGCAATCCAAACCAAAAACCTTTGAACTGGTAGAGTTTTTTCCCAAAAGAAAGTGGTTGGTCGTTAAAGCGTTCAAATCGCACGGATCAGCGCATACGGGTGTTAAAGCACGCGAATTGAGAGCATTCTCCACGAGACAAAAGGTAGTATGCTGCACTTCATCCGTGAGGCGACGCGTGCCGAGAATAGTATACAACACGCGCTTGAAGCTGCGTACCCAGCTCTCCCAGATACCACCCTTATGTGGTGCGCTGGGTGAATGGAATTTCCACTTTTTATCTTTGCTGGCCAAATCAGCTGCAATAATGACAATGTTCCACTTTTCGACACTTTCTCTGGGTTTTTTCTCCGCTCCAATAAAATTAGTGCCATTTTTCGACCAAATCATGGCTGGTGTACCCCTACTTGACACAAACCCCGAAATTCCTATAATACAAGAACTGGTGTCCATGGATGTAACCATCTCAACATGGACAGCGCGAGTAGTGAGACAGGTGAAAAGGAAGCCCAACCTATTCTCAGTAATACGGAGGACAGTAACACAAAACGGCCCAAAGTAGTCAACGCCGGTGTTCATGAAGGGAGGAGACTGGTAATCAAGTCTCTGCTTAGTTAAGTCAGAAATGATTGGTTGCATAGTTACAGCTTGGAATTTTTGGCATATCAGGCAGTGCGCTTTGATGAAACGCAAAGATTATCTTAGTTTCAGTACTGTATAGTGTTCCTGCACAGTTTGTCTTACGTATTCAACACATTGATGATTATGCTTTACGTGGCTGTGTTCAAGGAACAATTTCACAAATGGATGACCTGCATCTAAGATGATAGGGCACTTTACGTTAAACCCAAATTCTTTTAACTGCTTGATGCGGCCCGACGAACGGATAAGTCCGTTTGGACTAAGGAACAGTGAACGTGGAGCGATTCGGATGCTCCGTTTAAAAGATTTATTGTCAAGAAGATCTCTCTTTTCTGTTTCAAAAGACTCTCCTTGCACCAAGTACTGGAGATGACGCTCGGCTTCGTCAAGCTCGGTAGGGTCAGTAGCGCTACCATCGATGTTACGGCAGCTGGCATGTTTTGGCAAATGTCGGAGCACGTATGCGGCAATGCTCAAGTACTTTTGATAAAAACTAAACTTATCAAGTGGGAAAAACGACGGAACGGGAGTTGTCTGTTTTTTAACAGATGTAGCGAGAGATACAGTGTCTTCTATAGTGACTGATTGGTTGACGCTGAGCTTGATGTTATTAATTACCTCTTTGTTCGGCACGAAAGGGAAACTTGAAATAGATAAGAAATGTGGACCTTTGACCCAGCTGCTTAATTGCAGAATTTCAGCGAACATTCCACGCTTACCAGCTTCAGCTGGATTATCATTAGTTGCGACGTGGTTCTACTGGCCAACGCTGGTAAAGTCCAAAATTTCGCAAACATGGTTTGCAACAAGGATTGGTCGAGCGGCAAATACAGCTGCTTGCAGTTCCAGTTTTGGGACAGTCATAACTTTCATTGGCGCCACGCGCGCTTTCCTCAATACAAACGCAAGCTCTGTTTTTAACTCGCCCGTAGGAGTTGTTACTCGGGCTCGTACGAATGCGACGGCACTGAAATTATCTTGGGAACTGTCATCGAGTTTATGCAGTTCTACATTATCGAAGGGTCCAGTAAAATAAATTCGAGGAATTTTGATGTTTTCAAGCTTTGGTAAGTCCGCAATCCAAACCAAAAACCTTTGAAGTGGTAGAGTTTTTTCCCAAAAGAAAGTGGTTGGTCGTTAAAGCGTTCAAATTGCACGGATCAGCGCATACGGGTATTAAAGCACGCGAATTGAGAGCATTCTCCACGAGACAAAAGGTAGTATGCTGCACTTCATCCGTGAGGCGACGCGTGCCGAGAATAGTATACAACACGCGCTTGAAGCTGCGTACCCAGCTCTCCCAGATACCACCCTGATGTGGTGCGCTGGGTGAATGGAACCTCCACTTTTTATCTTTGCGGGCCAGATCAGCTGCAATATTGACAATGTTCCACTTTTTGACACTTTCTCGGAGTTTTTTCTCCGCTCTAATAAAATTAGCGCCATTGTTCGACCAAATCATGGCAGGTGTACCCCTACTTGACACAAACCCCGCAATTCCTATAATACAAGAACTGGTGTCCATGGATGTAACTATCTCAACATGGACAGCGCGAGTAGTGAGACAGGTGAAAAGGAAGCCCAACCTATTCTCAGTAATACGGCGGACAGTAACACAAAACGGCCCAAAGTAGTCAACGCCGGTGTTCATGAAGGGAGGAGACTGGTTATCAAGTCTCTGCTTAGTTAAGTCAGAAATAATTGGTTGCATAGTTACAGCTTGGAATTTTCGGCATATCAGGCAGTGCGCTTTGATGGAACGCAAAGATTATCTTAGTTTCAGTACTGTATAGTGTTCCTGCACAGTTTGTCTTACGTATTCAACACATTGATGATTATGCTTTACGTGGCTGTGTTCAAGGAACAATTTCACAAACGGATGACGTGCATCTAAGATGATAGGGCACTTTACGTTAAACCCAAATTCCTTTAACTGCTTGATGCGGCCCGAAGAACGGATAAGTCCGTTTGGACTAAGGAACAGTGAACGTGGAGCGATTCGGATGCTCCGTTTAAAAGATTTATTGTCAAGAAGATCTGTCCTTTCTGTTTCAAAAGACTCTCCTTGCACCAAGTACTGGAGATGACGCTCGGCTTCGTCAAGCTCAGTAGGGTCAGTAGCGCTACCATCGATGTTACGGCAGCTGGCATGTTTTGGCAAATGTCGGAGCACGTATGCGGCAATGCTCAAGTACTTTTGATAAAAACTAAACTTATCAAATGGGAAAAACGACGAAACGGGAGTTGTCTGTTTTTTCACAGATGTAGCGAGAGATACTTTTTCTACTATAGTGACTGCTTGGTTGACAATGAGCTTGATGTTATTAATTACGTCTTTGTTCGGTACGAAAGGGAAACTTGAAATAGATAAGAAATGTGGACCTTTGACCCAGCTGCTTCATTGCAAAATTTCAGCGGACATTCCACGCTTACCAGCTTCAGCTGGATTATCATTAGTTGCGACGTGGTTCTACTGGCCAACGCTGGTAAAGTCCAAAATTTCGCAAACATGGTTTGCAACAAGGATTGGACGAGCGGCAAATAGAGCTGCTTGCAGTTCCAGTTTTGGGACAGTCATAACTTTCATTGGCGCCACGCGCGCTTTCCTCAATACAAACGCAAGCTCTGTTTTTAACTCGCCCGTAGGAGTTGTTACTCGGACTCGTACGAATGCGACGGCACTGAAATTATCTTGGGAACTGTCATCGAATTTATGCAATTCTACATTATCAAAGGGTCCAGTAAAATAAATTCGAGGAATTTTGATGTTTTCAAGCTTTGGTAAGTCCGCAATCCAAACCAAAAACCTTTGAACTGGTAGAGTTTTTTCCAAAAAGAAAGTGGTTGGTCGTTAAAGCGTTCAAATCGCACGGATCAGCGCATACGGGTGTTAAAGCACGCGAATTGAGAGCAGTCTCCACGAGACAAAAGGTAGTATGCTGCACTTCATCCGTGAGGCGACGCGTGCCGAGGATAGTATACAACACGCGCTTGAAGCTGCGTACCCAGCTCTCCCAGATACCACCCTGATGTGGTGCGCTGGGTGAATGGAACCTCCACTTTATATCTTTGCGGGCCAAATCAGCTGCAATATTGACAATGTTCCACTTTTCGACACTTTCTCGGAGTTTTTTCTCCGCTCCAATAAAATTAGTGCCATTGTTCGACCAAATCATGGCAGGTGTACCCCTACTTGACACAAACCCCGCAATTCCTATAATACAAGAACTGGTGTCCGTGGATGTAACTATCTCAACATGGACAGCGCGAGTAGTGAGACAGGTGAAAAGGAAGCCCAACCTATTCTCAGTAATACGGCGGACAGTAACACAAAACGGCCCAAGTAGTCAACGCCGGTGTTCATGAAGGGAGGAGACTGGTAATCAAGTCTCTGCTTAGTTAAGTCAGAAATGATTGGTTGCATAGTTACAGCTTGGAATTTTTGGCATATCAGGCAGTGCGCTTTGATGGAACGCAAAGATTATCTTAGTTTCAGTACTGTATTTTGTTCCTGCACAGTTTGTCTTACGTATTCAACACATTGATGATTATGCTTTACGTGGCTGTGTTCAAGGAACAATTTCACAAACGGATGACGTGCATCTAAGATGATAGGGCACTTTACGTTAAACCCAAATTCCTTTAACTGCTTGATGCGGCCCGAGGAACGGATAAGTCCGTTTGGACTAAGGAACAGTGAACGTGGAGCGATTCGGATGCTCCGTTTAAAAGATTTATTGTCAAGAAGATCTCTCTTTTCTGTTTCAAAAGACTCTCCTTGCACCAAGTACTGGAGATGACGCTCGGCTTCGTCAAGCTCGGTAGGGTCAGTAGCGCTACCATCGATGTTACGGCAGCTGGCATGTTTTGGCAAATGTCGGAGCACGTATGCGGCAATGCTCAAGTACTTTTGATAAAAACTAAACTTATCAAGTGGGAAAAACGACGGAACGGGAGTTGTCTGTTTTTTAACAGATGTAGCGAGAGATACAGTGTCTTCTATAGTGACTGATTGGTTGACGCTGAGCTTGATGTTATTAATTACCTCTTTGTTCGGCACGAAAGGGAAACTTGAAATAGATAAGAAATGTGGACCTTTGACCCAGCTGCTTAATTGCAGAATTTCAGCGGACATTCCACGCTTACCAGCTTCAGCTGGATTATCATTAGTTGCGACGTGGTTCTACTGGTCAACGCTGGTAAAGTCCAAAATTTCGCAAACATGGTTTGCAACAAGGATTGGTCGAGCGGCATATACAGCTGCTTGCAGTTCCAGCTTTGGGACAGTCATAACTTTCATTGGCGCCACGCGCGCTTTCCTCAATACAAACGCAAGCTCTGATTTTAACTCGCCCGTAGGAGTTGTTACTCGGGCTCGTACGAATGCGACGGCACTGAAATTATCTTGGGAACTGTCATCGAGTTTATGCAGTTCTACATTATCAAAGGGTCCAGTAAAATAAATTCGAGGAATTTTGATGTTTTCAAGCTTTGGTAAGTCCGCAATCCAAACCAAAAACCTTTAAACTTTTTCATGCGGGAGCTCATCATCCCAATATTGTCCAGTGACACGCCAGATGTCTTTTAATAGCAATCGAGCACAAACAGCAAAAAGTACGACAAGACCAATGGGGTCAAAGACTTTCGAGACAAGACTTAGGACTAAGCGCTGCAGGAGTGACTTTGTGATAGCGCAGCTTGTACCCCTACTCACAACTAAAGTGTCATTAGTTAGGTCCCATCTTAGCCCAAGCACTTGCGAAGACTCCTCCTGGCATGAAACAATAACCTTGGGCTCAGCAGATTGAGGAGAACCATCAATTCGATCAGCCAGATTTGGTACATTGTAAGCTTGAACCCACCGAGATGGAGAAGATGTACTAACTTCTTTCGATCTATTGATGGTTTTCTCAGGAGACTCCACTGAGTCAAGGTAATCGTCCCAGTAAAAGTTTTCTAGGACGGCTTTTGCAGCTTCAGGGTAAAACTTTGCGTTGTCGCTCGCAGTGCGTTGTAATGCATAGTCGGCGCATGTAGGCGTGTCTTATGGTAATACACCAACTTGTAGAAACATTCCCTCTAGGTTGGCAGAGACGGCATATGGATGATGTCGGAAGCGAGGAAGTACGTAAATAAGGTTTTGGAGCAGATCAGGGCAAGTGAGCGAAGACTTATTCAGTGAGGCACCATGAAATTTTGCTGCTGAATTGAGCACCCTACGCACGTTACCCGATTTGTTCGGGTTTAAAACCGGATGGTTGGGTAGGTACCACTCTTTATCGGACCGGCTCTCAAACTTTCGAGCGTCCGGAACCTCAATTACATACCCCTTATTTAAGCCTTTCTTTATGGTACTAGTATACATCTCTCTAGGGTCTTCATCTTTGGCCAATCGTTTTTCGAGACATTTTAGTTCCACAATGGAGAAGTAACTATTTGGGAGCTTGATGTTGTCTGCTGCCCACAGCAATCTGACATCGTGTCTCAGGCCATTATGTATGCTGGTACTCTCAAGGATTTTGTGGGCCCTTGCGTCTGCTGCAGATCTTGAGTCGACCTGCTTGTTTGCCCCGAATGATTCAATGTCGTACCATGACTTTACTTGACTCATTGTCATCTTGCTAACACTTGCTAACTCATTGTCATCTTCGATATTCACTTTAAAGCACGTTGAGGTTAAACACAAATTTGATGGTAATGGACCGCTTAAGAGCGAACCTATGGGTAAGCGTATGGCAACGGGTGAAAGCTTCTCATCGGCAGAGAAGTATTCTAAAGGGCGGATTGCATGATGGACATCTTGTTCGAGTATCATCTCAATGTCTTTATAGAAATATGTCACGAGATCAAGGACTGCTAAGCGTGGGTAGGTCTCTTGCAGGGCCTGTACATTATCTTAGTTTCAGTACTGTATTTTGTTCCTGCACAGTTTGTCTTACGTATTCAAAACATTGATGATTATGCTTTACGTGGCTGTGTTCAAGGAACAATTTCACAAACGGATGACGTGCATCTAAGATGATAGGGCACTTTAAGTTAAACCCAAATTCCTTTAACTGCTTGATGCGGCCCGAGGAACGGATAAGTCCGTTTGGACTAAGGAACAGTGAAAGTGGAGCGATTCGGATGCTCCGTTTAAAAGATTTATTGTCAAGAAGATCTCTCTTTTCTGTTTCAAAAGACTCTCCTTGCACCAAGTACTGGAGATGACGCTCGGCTTCGTCAAGCTCGGTAGGGTCAGTAGCGCTACCATCGATGTTACGGCAGCTGGCATGTTTTGGCAAATGTCGGAGCACGTATGCGGCAATGCTCAAGTACTTTTGATAAAAACTAAACTTATCAAGTGGGAAAAACGACGGAACGGGAGTTGTCTGTTTTTTAACAGATGTAGCGAGAGATACAGTGTCTTCTATAGTGACTGATTGGTTGACGCTGAGCTTGATGTTATTAATTACCTCTTTGTTCGGTACGAAAGGGAAACTTGAAATAGATAAGAAATGTGGACCTTTGACCCAGCTGCTTAATTGCAGAATTTCAGCGGACATTCCACGCTTACCAGCTTCAGCTGGATTATCATTAGTTGCGACGTGGTTCTACTGGTCAACGCTGGTAAAGTCCAAAATTTCGCAAACAGGGTTTGCAACAAGGATTGGTCGCGCGGCAAATACAGCTGCTTGCAGTTCCAGTTTTGGTACAGTCATAACTTTCATTGGCGCCACGCGCGCTTTCCTCAATACAAACGCAAGCTCTGTTTTTAACTCGCCCGTAGGAGTTGTTACTCGGGCTCGTACGAATGCGACGGCACTGAAATTATCTTGGGAACTGTCATCGAGTTTATGCAGTTCTACATTATCAAAGGGTCCAGTAAAATAAATTCGAGGAATTTTGATGTTTTCAAGCTTTGGTAAGTCCGCAATCCAAACCAAAAACCTTTAAACTTTTTCATGCGGGAGCTCATCATCCCAATATTGTCCAGTGACACGCCAGATGTCTTTTAATAGCAATCGAGCACAAACAGCAAAAAGTACGACAAGACCAATGGGGTCAAAGACTTTCGAGACAAGACTTAGGACTAAGCGCTGCAGGAGTGACTTTGTGATAGCGCAGCTTGTACCCCTACTCACAACTAAAGTGTCATTAGTTAGGTCCCATCTTAGCCCAAGCACTTGCGAAGACTCCTCCTGGCATGAAACAATAACCTTGGGCTCAGCAGATTGAGGAGAACCATCAATTCGATCAGCCAGATTTGGTACATTGTAAGCTTGAACCCACCGAGATGGAGAAGATGTACTAACTTCTTTCGATCTATTGATGGTTTTCTCAGGAGACTCCACTGAGTCAAGGTAATCGTCCAAGTAAAAGTTTTCTAGGACGGCTTTTGCAGCTTCAGGGTAAAACTTTGCGTTGTCGCTCGCAGTGCGTTGTAATGCATAGTCGGCGCATGTAGGCGTGTCTTATGGTAATACACCAACTTGTAGAAACATTCCCTCTAGGTTGGCAGAGACGGCATATGGATGATGTCGGAAGCGAGGAAGTACGTAAATAAGGTTTTGGAGCAGATCAGGGCCAGTGAGCGAAGACTTATTCAGTGAGGCACCATGAAATTTTGCTGCTGAATTGAGCACCCTACGCACGTTACCCGATTTGTTCGGGTTTAAAACCGGATGGTTGGGTAGGTACCACTCTTTATCGGACCGGCTCTCAAACTTTTGAGCGTCCGGAACCTCAATTACATACCCCTTATTTAAGCCTTTCTTTATGGTACTAGTATACATCTCTCTAGGGTCTTCATCTTTGGCCAATCGTTTTTCGAGACATTTTAGTTCCACAATGGAGAAGTAACTATTTGGGAGCTTGATGTTGTCTGCTGCCCACAGCAATCTGACATCGTGTCTCAGGCCATTATGTATGCTGGTACTCTCAAGGATTTTGTGGGCCCTTGCGTCTGCTGCAGATCTTGAGTCGACCTGCTTGTTTGCCCCGAATGATTCAATGTCGTACCATGACTTTACTTTACTCATTGTCATCTTGCTAACACTTGCTAACTCATTGTCATCTTCGATATTCACTTTAAAGCACGTTGAGGTTAAACACAAATTTGATGGTAATGGACCGCTTTAGAGCGAACCTATGGGTAAGTGTATGGCAACGGGTGAAAGCTTCTCATCGGCAGAGAAGTATTCTAAAGGGCGGATTGCATGATGGACATCTTGTTCGAGTATCATCTCAATGTCTTTATAGAAATATGTCACGAGATCAAGGACTGCTAAGCGTGGGTAGGTCTCTTGCAGGGCCTGTACATTAATTATATCTGAGCCGTTGTTCAGACTCTTCTTAACAAAAGGGTTGATGGTAAACGGTTCGAAAAACTGGTGTTCTCTTGGTTTCACAGTAACTTCAACAACCCTAGTATCAACTACTTCTTCGGTGTAAATGCCCTTGACAGTTAGCCTTAGTGCTTTACGGTGCAAACCGAGTTTATCTGCGAGACTGCCGACCACCCAAGTTTTACTGCAGGCGGTATCACATAAAACTAAATCCTTGGTATCTAGACCGGACGAATTGACCAACTGCAATTCAGTCACCTGAAGGAAGCCCTTAACGTCAGTAACTGATGACAGCGTTGTGGTCTTATTAGACGGCTGTTGACTAGTAGTTGCTTTACTTTGACCTGTGTTACCAGAAGACTGGATAGTAATGGGATTTGTGGACTGTTTTGCTGGGAAAACCCTATCTGCTCCATGCAATTGTGTGTTATGCGAACTATTACACCCTTCTGCTCGGCTTTTTCTTGGTTGAAGGCACTGGCGGAATGTGTGCTTGTCCCGCAAGCACGAAAAGCAAAGTTTATTTTCCGCCACCAACTTAGCTCTCTGGGTTGGAGTCTTTTCCTTGAAAACTCGACACTCCCATAGCGGGTGGTTACCTTTGCATACAATGCAGCGAGAGTAAGTGTTTGTGGAATAAGATGGGATTTGCCTCTTTGGCTCCCTCTGTTGTGAATTTGAAACAAACACTTTTGAAGCTGTTTTGGTCTTGGTTACTGAAGTATTGTTCTCTTCAACTTTTGCCTTGGTTGCGCTTTGTTTCTTAAGATCATGGGCCTTAGCCTTTTCGTTAAGCCAATCGTTAATGTCAAGGAGGGTAGGATCAACATATCCGGTGTTTCTTAACCGTAAAGAGCCACCACGACTCTTTCATGTTTGGTGGTAACTTCTGTACCAATTGGTTAAGTAGGAAAGCGCTCTTCAAGTCAGCATCATATGATAGTAACTTGAAAACCCCAACGAGGTTGGATATGGCTGCAGAATAGTTAATGACGTTGTCACTATTGTGCATTTTAAGAGGCGGAAAATTGCTTAGTTTATCCAAGTGTGCACTTACGACTGCCTGTGACTGGCCAAATTTACGTTCCAAAGTCCTTAGTGCATCCTTGTACATTAAAGCACAGTGAGCAAACTCGGCGATTGCATTCTTTGCTTTACCGGAGACGAGTGTTTTACGGTACGTCAATTTAACGTCATCAGTGAGCGACTGCTAGTTGATCGCGTATTTGAATTCACCATACCACTAGTGCCATTGTAATGGATCGCCATTATACTGAGCAAGTTCCCATACGGGCCAGGGGTCATTTTTCCTGCTGGTTATTGCATCAGCTAATTCCCTAATCAATGACGCATTGACCGGTATCGGAGGGGCAGGTGCAGACACCTGCGAACCACTCCAACTCAACAGGGTGGGCCCATCATAAGGGTATGTTGGCTGAAAAACTGGAGTGGCTAGACCAGGTACAACATTGCTATTAGTTGCGATCGGGTTTTGCTGTTGTGCGCCTGATGGTGATTGAACAATCAAAAGGTGTGAATTCTGATATAATCGTAGTGGAACGTTAGTGCTTGAGGGTTCGATATGTGCCTATACATTTGATGGCACATTATTCACGGTTGTGATACCTTTGTCTGTGGAGATACGTATCTGAGCCACAAATCCGCTTAGAGTTTGTAGAGTGAGATTCGAGGTACGAATCCAAGCTTTTACAAATTTGTGGGATTACCACTTTTAGAATGTTTTAGCAATTGAGCTACCAATGCAACCGTGTTTTATCTGTCGTGGAAATCCTCCTTGAATCCAATAGCATTCTTCCTATTTGAAAACAGTGTAGAATAAAAACAACTGAATTAAATGATGAAAGTTAAGGGAATGACAGGATGATGAAAGTGGGTTATGTGAACAACTGAAAACTTGACTTACTAGTCGGAGCTAAACTTAACATAGGTGAACACTGACTTTTGAATAGGCAAGGACAAACTTAAACAGAATTGGTACCTAAATGAAATAATTTGAACTTAATAAGGTACAACCGTCCCACATATCCTCGGCTCCAAAGAAGTTTTAGACTGCAACAGTATAAAATTTAGAATATTAATAACATATGTACTGGTTACTATAAATAGTAGATAATAAGAGCAACAATAAATTAACAGACTATTGCAGTGGAATTGAAGGACATATGCTAATGAATTAAAATTAGTGTAATTCCTTCACATTTACTTTCACTTGGAAACATACAACATAAATTAAAGCACAATTGAGGTTTGAATCCATTAAATTAAATATTTATGGTGAACAGTTACAGAACCAAAGTTTAATTGAATGGCTGTAAAGGAGGGACATTTACAAATAAATAATGAATGTCAACAGAAAATTTTCGCAATTGTAGCACGAATCCTGATCAGATTTAATAACTCACTATTGAATTTAAACTAATGCAATAATTGACAGTTTTGAAATTAAGTTTAATATTGATTTTCAGCATCGAAGACACTCATGCTAACCTCTCTAGCATAATCTTCATACTCGTAATTTTCTGGGGACCATGTCCTAACTGGAGGAGGTGCAGTTGGACTCACTATCGGGAGGTCAAAGGAGGTCTCAACTACTGGAGGTTGTGACGCCTCTTCTTGAATATTGGTCTCAATGACCGGGTTTGCTGTCCTTGATCGTTTGGGTGCAGGAGCGGCAGAGTCGTTCGTCGCCAGCAGAGCACACAGAACTTTCAAAGCCAAAATAATCTGGGGCTCTCGATTTCTTTTGGACTTTGAAGTAGTGGGCGGAGTAGATGATGATGCGGCCGACGATGCAGCAACTGAAGAGGCATTGGACGTATTGAGTGCGTTAGAAGATTGTCGTGAACGTTTTTCTTCTGCTTGAGGCTTTTTGGGCTTTCGTGATGACATCGCCTTGGAGATGTTACTATTAGCCGACGAAACTCCGGAGGCGGCATCAGATTGCGTAGGTCTGTGGCGAATCTTTATTTCCCCGCGGTACTTCTTTTTGAGGTCCTTCATATGCTGAGAAATTTTTTTCCTCTGTCGTTTTCTCATACGGAAGAGGGCGTCGTTGGGCATATTGCCAAATATCCGTGTGACGTTCAGCGCGGGTGCCAATCTTCGCTATGTCGCTATTGCGCACTCGTACTTCGGGGACTCCAGGTTCTTCAATTACCGTTGTGGTATCCGATGTGCGTTCTTTAGTACTGCCTGGAGCCAATGTTTCCCACAAGCCACGGAAGTCCCTCTTCGATCTTTTCGTCGCTTTGCGCGCCATTTTCAGTTCTAACGATTTTTCGGACCGCGGTATCGGGTTATTAGTTTTCGGGTGTATAATAAACCTAGAAACCGATTTATTATGCTCCTCATTGTACCGGCGTCCCGCATCCACCTGCGCCTTTTGCATAGCCTCTTCTATGAGGATATCACTACGGTCTCCACTCACCCATCCGTTGTCGTCAAGATAATCTTCCACAGGGACTGTATTGGCATCTAAATAGTGGTGAATAATGCTTTCATATGATAAGTTAGAAGACTTTGGTATTGTACTAATATTGCTTAATGGTGTGTTTGGCTTTCTTCCAAAATGTGCTTGGAAGGGTGTTACATTTGTGGTTTTTTGTTCGCATATACACAACTGATATACTATTGACTTTACTGCTTCTTTAATTGTAAAAGTTTTATTTCTACTATCTAATTTTATTGCGCTTGAACGTCTTTTAATAATTTGTATCAAACGCTCCACTAATCCAATAGCTCTATGGTCATTAGCAGGGGCAGTGATTACGTTAATATTGTGTTGTTTGCAGAATTCTTTGTTTTATAACCTATTAAACAACGTGCTTGATCTAATTTAATATTTCGGGGAACACCGTGTATGTGAATGTATTCATCTAAAAAATTAATTACATTCGGTCCGTTTGCTTTTTCAAATACTTCTACGGTCGGGTATTTTGAAAAACGATCAATACATGCAGGAAAATGAATATCTTGATCTTTTTCATTCGTAATGGGCCCTCCGAAATCAATTTGCATTTCTTCATTAGGTTCTGAGCAATTTATCAAAGGCTTCCATTTTGACGCCGGAACAACCGGTTTCAGATTCTTACCAATATCCGTACAAGGCTTGCACTGAGCAGCCTTGTCCAGGATTTTGCGATGCATGTACGGCCAAAACGCGTACTGTCCGAGGTTGATCAAACCCCAACTGCCGGGGTGCGTAAGGTGAAGGCTTTCCCGGACTGCATCTTGTATCGAGTGTGGGATTGCCACACGTTCATCGATGCAAACGCAACCCAATCGCACGTGGAGATCTCTCCAGTGTGAATACATGTAGGGATTCACTTCTTTACATCGTTGGGGGTCATTTTGCAGAACGCAATCGCGCACCTCTTTAAGAACCGCATCCTTGCAAGTCAATACGGCCAAGAATCCGTTTGTGAATAATTGATTTAAGTTATTCTCAAACACCTCCTCCTTTGATAACTCTAAGTTGGTTGAGTTCTGGGCCTCATTTGATGATCTCGTTGAGTTTACCGCCATATTTGGGGTTAATTGATGTGTGACCCTGCTTTGGGTAGGAGGGGTTTGCGGGTTGGATTTCGGGCTGGTCATATTTAATTGAGAAATTGAATGGATGTGTGTTGAGTTTGTGTTTACTTTAATTAGCGGCTGGATTTGACTTGAGTATGAATTTGAATTTAAATTGAGATGGAATTGACTTGCGTTTGCAGAGTTCTCGAGAAGCAACTGAGTGGTATTACGATTAATGGCAGAAAGCAAATTGGAATAGTTTGTCGAGTGAGGATGTGAGGCACGTGTGGAATGTGTGTGATTGACGCTGCTAAAGTGCTGCGATTGACAGGTTTGCTGTGTGGTATATACATAAAATGCTGCAATAGCGTCACGAATGCGGGTAATTGTTGCTACCGCAAATTCCTCATCGTATTTGTTTGTAGCTTTTGCTTCTTGATTTGGCTGACAGGAAATATAGTCAACTGGCCCCATTTTTGCACCCGGTATATGTTCAATATTAAAGTCAAAATGTGAAAAACGATCTACCCAGCGAGTTAAGCGACTATTGTAAGATTTGTTGGAACGATGTTCTTTCATAGTTCAAAGTAATGCTCGGTAATCCGTGATGATTGTGAATGATTTGCCAAATAAAAAATATTAAAAGTATTCTACGGACCATGCAACCCCTAATAACTCTAATTAATTGACACTGTAACGTTCCTCGTTTGGGTTAAGGAAACGAGATGCGAATGCAACTGTTTTCCAACCTGTCGGAGAGCGTTGTTCTAATGCTGCTCCTAATCCCGCTCTAGATGCGTCGCATTTGATCCGCGTTTCCAAATGCGGATTATAATGTGTATTTTCTGTCGCATTTGCTACTTTATTTTTAATTGCATGGAAATGAGTTGTATGTTCGTCATACCAGACAAATTTCGTATTCTTTTTAAGTAATGGCCGAAGTGGATGTCATAATTGTGATAAATTAGGAAAAAAAATTCCTAAATAATGGACAGAGCCTAGGAAAGATCGTAATTGTTTTTAGATTTTTTGGTGCTGATAGAGTTAAAATTGCTGCTGTTTTTGACTCAAGTGGTGCGATTCCTGACTGATTAAATTTGTGTCCTAACCATTCAATTTCGGTTTTTGCGAAATGACATTCCGATAAATTTATTCTTAAGTTATCCTCATCCATATTTTTTAAACATTTGTAGACTAACTTTAAATGTTCTTCTTTTGAACCGCGACTAACGATTATAAAGTCATCCAAGAAACAATGAGTATTTTGAAGTCCAACTAATGTATAGTCCATTACTTTTTGGAATGCCGCCGGCATATCAGTTAAACCGTAGAAACCGGTAATAAAACGATATGTACCAGTTCCCTCACCGCTAATAATATTGAAGTTACAATGCCGGGCCGTTTCCGGGTCTAAATTAAGTTGACTGTATGCGTACTTCACATCCAAGGATTTGACTGAGTGTTTTAAAGATTTACCGATTCTTGTGATGAGACCTGGAAAATCAAATGCAATCTGTTTCTTGATTAAACATTGGTTTTGATTAATATTTGCAACTTGTTTCAACTGTGTAAGAAAGAAGCCTAGCTTTGAGAACAGATCTCGTCCAATGATGGGTCTATGACCATCTACCGCCACTGTTATATCAACACCCCTAGCTATCCAATCAATACATTGGATTGATGTATTAATCACTCCAACGACCTTGATTATATCATTAGAGAAAGTTTTAGGTCATACATCTCTGGTGACTGTACCCAATAGATTCCTTTGCATTCTGACACCGCAGTTTTTGGGATACTTTTATTGATAATCGGGTACACGCTCCCCGAATTCACCAGTGTTTTTGTCATCGTTTTCCCGATACAAATGTTTAAGTTCACCGGTTCCACTTCTCTTCTCGAGTGTCGCTTTTAATTGAAATCGTCGCAACACAGTTATCATCATAGTCGTCATAATCTGAGTCATAGTTTGCGTCGTAAATACCTTGCATTTGAAGCAGTCTATCTGTATTGTTTACTTGTTCGGCTGATGATGCTGAAGTACCCACTGTGGCCGCCTCGGAAACAGAATCATCTACAATATTCACTCGGGGTTTCGGTCTATATGGGTGTTTAGGTTTTCGGCAGACTTTGGGGGAATGGGTAGCAATGCCACAATTTTTACAAGTCTTTCCACGGGCTGGGCAATTTTGTCTATGTGAGGCTGACCATCCATAGCCACAGTTTGGACAAGCTGTAGGCTTAACAAATTGGTTAGTTGATGGACGTGATCTATTCCAAGATCCTTGTACATTGTTCACTGATGCACTTGTGATCTCAGTCGTAGCTGTCTGAGCTGAGGTCCGAGATATTTTTAGCTGATTTTGTATTCCCATCTCAATGTTCATGGAAATTTCCAGCGCTTTTTTTGCTGTTCTAGTCTCCTTTAATAATTCCTTTTGAATTTCGCCGTGTTGCATGTTTGCTATGAAGACGTCATGAAAGATTGACTCCCCATGGCTTCCTAAATCGCAATTCAATGACAGTTCCCGAAGGCAACCGTAGAACTTTTCCACAGGTTCTCCCTTCAGTTTCCTCCTGGTGAGAAAGATATACCGATCAAAGGTGATGTTTCGTTGTTTCGTAAACACTCTATCAAGGCTTTCCCAAAGATCCTTTGTTGTAACCCGATCAATCTGGATATTCGGTTCCTGGGAACCAAATATTCGTCTACCCTCAATCCACAGTCTGAGATACGTTAGGGAGACCGCTTTATTATCACAATACTTCCAGAGTTTTTCACCACACAATACCTACGAGTTCTATTTTCTGAGAACGATTTAGCAACGAGTTCTTCAGTTGCTCGTTTTGAATTTTTCGGTCGCCTTCGCTCTGGGATGTGCTGTTTTCAACATTGTCCTCGTATATAGGTTCGGGGGGTAAGATGACCTTATCTGGGGGATTTGCGAGTAGAATGTCAATCGAAATACCCTCTTTTGCCATGATAGCCAACTTCAACATGATCTGCCAGCGGTCCTATCGCAAAGGCGGCTCTGGTGTCGGTTTCTCCCAAAAGGGTTTCATTCTAAGAATTGCATGTTCTTTGGTTGCTGACTGCGCCATGTGATACTTTTTTCTGTGGAGATACGTATGTGAGCCAAAAATCCGCTTAGAGTTTGTAGAGTGGGATTCGAGGTACAAATCCAAGCTTTTACTAATTTGTGGGATTACTACTTTAAGTTTGTTTTAGCAAATGAGCTACCAATGCAACCGCGTTTTATCTGTCGTGGAACTCCTCCTTGAATCCAATAGGATTCTTCTTATTTGAAAACAGTGTAGAATAAAAGCAACTGAATTAAATGATGAAAGCTAAGGGAATGACAGGATGACGAAAATGGGTTATATGAACAACTGAAAACTTGACTTAATAGTCGGATGCAAAATTAAAATAGGTGAACGCTGACTTTTGAATGGGCAAGGACAAACTTAAACAGAATTGGTACTTAAATGAAATAATTTGAACTTAATAAGGTACAACCGTACCACAGCGGTGATAGTGTCTTTGTTGACTATTGACGGTCTGTGCTGTGGAAAACGCCAGTGACTCAAATTTGGCACAAAGTGTTGGCCGAGAGGGATATTGGGCATATTTGGGACAGGAGCAGCAATGGGACGTACGACTTTGTGTACTCGGTTATTATTATTCTGAAAAATGTTGTTGACGAGAGGCTGGTTAATCAAAGGGGGCGTGTGGGATGGGAGAAGTGAGGTTAGGTGCGAAAACTGGGTTGGGAATGGGAAGGTCATTAGGATGAGCGGGTTCGGAGTTGTGCTGGTGAGTGTTTGGACTTGGTGGGGCGCTAGGCTTCAAGGGAACATTTATTGCGGGGGCTGGATGATTTGTTGTCGGGAAAGGACTCGGGGGACAAAACTAATTTGTTGTCCGGAGCATATACGCTGGGCTGAATTGTTCTTAGGCAGACTTGGTGTTTCAGGTCCCCTGGATTGTGAAGTTTGAAGCTGTGCGTGTGGATAAACTCAGATGCATTATTTTGATTTACTTGTGGTGCAAACGGGTGTGGTAAAACGGGCTGCTGGATGGATTGGCGTTGAAGATTCCCCTGGGTTGTGTACAGAAAGCGGGTGACTATCTGCGGCTCCTTGGTTGGTTTTGCTTGCAAGCGGCATGCCCGTTGGTCTGTTGCATTCATTTGCGCCCGTAGTTGCGCCTGGTACAAGGCCTGTGTGTTAGCAGCAGCCAAAAAATTTTCAGGTGGGCTGTAATAAAGGTCGAGTTGCTGCAATGTCATTGCTTAAAATTTAATTGCCTCGACAATTGTTTGGAATGGAATTCCTTGAAATGTCATTGTTGTGATCTTCCACTGCTTCGCCGTTGTTTTGGCTAGGGAATTCTGGGGGTCTTTCGTAACCTCTGGTGCACCAGTTTTCTCCTCCTTGTCAAAACTTAAAGCAAGTGAGGTGTTGATCCAGTCTTGGGCAGCTTTTTCACTTCTCATTGAGCTCCTAGCACTTGCAGTTGTTTCAGAGTGGCTACCTTTAGAAACAGCGTCCAGCAATTCTTGCAGAGTTGCCTCTGCCAATCGTTTCCTGTTGTTTTCCTCTAGTTCATCTAGGTCCATTTGTTTTCTCTGCTTAGCAAGTCGAATGGCTGATTCGTTCTGTTTTTGATCTCCTAGCGCTTCATTTTGGCCAAAACGTTATCAAATTTACGTTGACTAGATCTTTTTGACAAGGCCATCAGTGGGGGAACTCTAGAACGAATGAAAGCCCTCGGTTCCGGAAACTCACTCACATTATCATCAGCGGAGTTGATGTAGTTTTGTGCTGAAGTGAGGATCTTTTCGTTCTTGGTTGTCATTGCTTCCAAATAAGACTCTAATGAATGAACAAGTGCAATTGAATACTCCATTTTTTCCAGCAAATGCAATCAGGTCCTCATTTTTGTCTACAACACTCATAAAGGCTTCGTTGCACTTTGTTACTAGGCGTTAGACTTTCACTCGCCTAATTTGAATATTTTTACAATGAAAGATATTTCCATGTATAGCATGCAATTCAGCTTCAAGCTTCGACCTGGCAGCGTTCAACTTTTTGACTTTTTAATCAAGACTACTGGACATCACGTTGTTGTTTCGAGACTTCAGCAAAACTACCACTGCACACGGTTATCTGATATTATACTCACACTCGAAACAAACCAAATCCACGCAAAACAAAACCAACACAAAAGACACAAAAACAGCAAACTGTAGACAGTCTGTAAGACAAACCGCCCAAATAGCAGAAGGGTCGTCGAGCACACAGTGCCCGACAAAACAAAAGTGGAGCGCTGAACGCTATGCGCTCAACGCGGCGGAGGATAAAGTACAAGCAGGAAGTCGAGCGAACAACGCGCGACGCAACAGAAACGGGACAGACGAGAAGTCAAGCGAGCAGCGCTTGACGGAACGGAAACGGGTCGGACAGGTTAGCATAAGTCAATATGGGGCTTAATATAACAAATTAATTTAAGGCAATGCAGTAGTATACTAAAAGGATGAAAGGTCAAGAAATTTACTAGCCGTAACTCAAAAATAAACTTCAGTCACACCTAGTAAGCAACAAGACCAAACCAACTATCAATCATACAGTTACACTCAAACATACAGCACCAAAATCAATATACTACAACAGGAGGGCTAGTAAATTAGAAAAGTTTAAAAACTCAGAAGACAATCCAGCTGTAGCTCGAGAAAAAACTTAAGTCACACCATAAAAAGTCACAAGGCCAAAACAACAAACCAGCATACTAGCATAATCCACATACTGCAACAAAAACGAACCCATTCTTAATCACATATGACATACTACATGGAAGGCCGCAGAAGTAGACGGAGAAAACGAAAAGCAAAATTTTGGGAGAGCGTCGTTATTGAAAAAAACGGAACGAGGAAAATTGAAGAACAAAAAAGGATGTGGGCGAAACGTTAACAAACGAGCGACGAGAACAAACTAGAAATTTGATTTTTTTTCTGTATGCCGGAGGTTGTGAAAAACTTCACAACTTTTTGTGTATTGAGTTTCACTCATTTTACAAACCTTTTTGTTGAAAAAGGGTTTTTGACAAAATTGTCTGTTTTTTTATGCTTTTGTCCATTTTTTTCTCTATTTTTGGTCAATTTTTTTTTACAAATTCTTGTATGTGGAACGGTAATCCAGTAAACTGGACGGTTTTATGCCTGAAAGTACGGTTTTACAATATTCGATTTTTGTATTTTGTTTTTTGAATTGCATCAAAATTGACCAAAAATTTTCAAAATTGAACATTTTTGCATAATATTATTGCAGTTATCTTCATATCAGTTGTTATTTTTTGATATACGAACCGACTATATTGACTTTTTTCGAATTTTCTTTAAATCTACCGAAAATTTTCAAAATCGACGTTGTTTAAAGTCTCAACATTTTACTTTTGGGGGCTAATGGTGACAGAATATCCATTTTTTCCGACCCCTTTCAATATCAAATATTCAGGAGTTGGGATTCTTGCCGTCTAAATTATTTTTAAAAACTTTTCAAAAAATAAGAAACAATTTGGTTTTGTCTTAAGTTCGCTGCTACTTGACTTTACTCGTCGGAGTGTTCCTCAATTTTTTGTTCAATGTGTTACGGCCAATCCTGTCAATCCTTTGCAGTTATCGTCTGATGTCATTGACGTCAAATCAGTCCGTATTCAGTCAACAATTGTCTAGAAAAACTAAAATTATTAAGTCAAAAACACATTAACTGACACATATCGTGCTTATATTTACATAAAATTAGGTTAGACTACTAACGTTTTCGGAATTTTCTACGTATATCAGAACGTATTTAATTCTTATTTTAAAGATTAGAAATAATTCTGATTGGCTAAAATTTGTTTAATTACTACGTAACATCCTCCGGCCCGGAAAATTATTTTGGGAAAACTGGTAAAAGTTTTACGAGCGGGCGGACGAGTGAACCGGTCGACGTACGTAGTACGGCAGAGCGCGTGACGCTATCGGAGCCGTAAAGGAGTTCCGCAATCCGAGCGGTTGGGTAGTAACCCCTAGGGTCGGTTTCCTCAACTACCCAATCCAAATCACCGGTTTTAAGGTGTTGCTCGGCAAGCGTCCGCCACTTCGAGCGGTGGTTCAGCGTCGGTACGTACTCTCTGATCCAACGGGACCAGATCGCATTAGCGTTCGATTTTGCACTGGCGTAACGTTTACGATGGTTAAATTCATTATTGCCGACAAGAGACGGGACACCGGTAGAGTATTCTCCCAATAGAAAGTGTGTTGTCGTTAAAGCGTTCAAATCGCACGGATCAGCGCTTACGGGTGTTACGTAGGAATTGAATATCGTTCAATTACTACGTTACACACAGTGACTCAAATTTGTAAAAATGTCGGGACGAAAAAGGGTTCGGCTTTTTTTTCGGAAAATGGCAGAAGACTCTGAAACAATTAAATGTAATCTAAATGAAAAAATACCTATTAACACATTTAGCAAAACAATCAAACTAGATAATTTATTTATTAAACTAGAAACTTAACTATCAAACTAGACATTTGTTTGATTAGTATTCGCAAAAATGTTATATTCCTGAGAAACCAAAAACGTAGCAGGACAAGTCCTGAATAACAATTTAAAGAATTGAACAAAAAGAAGACGGCAGGAGCCTCATAATCAGAAAGTCATAAACGAAGATGTTTATTTCTTTTTTTTAGGAAAAGGTTATGGCATTCATTATGCCCAACAACGTCAACTTCAAAAGGCAGTTACACAAAAGGAGTTTAGATAGCAACTGCTATCTTTGCGCAAAAAATAGAAAGTGGAAGGACAAACGTTTGGAAAACCTTCTTTAAGAATTTACTCAAAAATAAGTGTCACCAAATTAATTGAAAAATGCGAAAAATGAGCGCTTCTACCTCTTTACCATTATCTATAGATAAAAAGCATTTATCAACATCAAATCATTTATTAATATTTGGTCCACGTTTTTGTCAAAGTGATTAAAACTATTGACTGTAAACAGAAAACGTAAAATGGATTCAGTTATGACTTATTACACGCCAAATGAGTTCTACTTATAATAACTATGAAACCGAACGAGAAAAATTTCTTTCAAGAAAAGTGGCAACATAAAAAAAACCTTGAATATTTTTGAAAACAGTTGTGTTAATGAGATAAGAGGCGTTTGCAATGAAGAAAACATATAAACAGATTCAAACATGACTTAATAAAAATTATTGTGACAGGTCATTGGTGAGTCTTAGTTAGACATTAGTGTTCTAATAAAACAACTTCGAGAACTTGCAAAAAAAAACCTAAAAATAATAATTTTCCAAAACAAATTGTGTCAAATTTGTTAAAACCTTTAGTTTTCAAATTAAAGTTTTAGTTTAACTCAAAACTACCCAATAAAGTGACCCATGAGATCTATCATTAATGAGCCGAAAAGACAAAACTACCAGACAACAAAAATTCCGTCGCGCGTATAACCATGAGACCTTGAGAAAAGTTTTAAATTGATCAAATTGTGACTCCTAAAGAAGCGCATTAGAGCTGACCATGATGAGGTTTTTTTATAGAACGATAAAAAGACGACAAAATAAGAGAAATCCAAAAAATTGTCAATTTTTAGATAGCAAGTAGCGACAAATTTGTTAAAATTGTTCAGTTTCTGTTAAAAATAGTATCTAATTTTGAATAATCCTCAACCGCGAGCCATCGAGTTTGCTAGTTAATGAGACTAAATAAAGGAAGAAGTATTGCAGCTATGGGTAAATAGATAAAACAAATAAATTGCATCACCTTTCATAACTATTCTTACAGAAAACTAAGAAAAAAACATCGAAAACATAAGTCAATTTGCCGCTCGTGAAAAAAATACGCTCGCAACAACGAAAAAGTCTCAATTGACTGGAAAGGAATTTGAAAAAATGTCACGCACTACAGCTACGTGTTTTTACCCATCGTACTGTTCTAGCTTGATTAAAACAGTGCCATTTACCTTCTCATCGACCGGAATACTTCAAAAACAGTGCAACAGATCATTAAAAAACATGGCTGGAAGACTCCGAAATCGTCTCGAAAAAAGTTTTACCTTACCAACTTTCAACCACTAACTGATAAAAAGGTTTACTTCATTTTACCCTTGAAATCAAAACTAGGGACGGAGGAAGTAATTTTTCTTGAGGAAGTAAAAACTTTCTTGGAAAGCATTGTAATAAGAAACTGTGAGGTATGATTTCACTGTGCTCAGCAAATCATAAACAACAACGCATCTCGAAAACGAAAAAAGACATGTGAAAACAATTAAAGAACAATTTCTAAAAAAAGCTGTTAGCTTTCTAAATAATATTATCTGAAAAATGTCCAAACTCAATAACTATTGTCAACACACTTTTAAAAACTGTTCCTTCACTCAAATGACACATAAACAATCAAAACTTGTGCAAGAAGTAAGAATTGCAGAAACTGCGGGGTTGACCGGTTTTTTAGTGAAGATATTTGCTATCAGTTGAAAATAAAAAAAATACAGCTCAAGGAAAAAAAAACAGAAAACCAGGCAAGGAACATCAAAAACAAGCATATTCTGCAATTCTTTAATTCGCGCTATCTTCTTTAATTAAAAGCAGCTGAAAATGACAATACGCCAATAGAACAATTGTCTAGAAAAACTAAAATTATTAAGTCAAATACACATTAATTGATACATATCGTGCTTATATTTACTTAATATTAGGTTTAACTACTAACGTTTTCGGATTTTTCTACGTATATCAGAACGTATTTAATTCTTATTTTAAAGATTAGAAATAATCGATTCTGATTGGCTAAAATTTGTTTAATTACTACGTAACATCCTCCGGCCCGGAAAAAGATTTTGGGAAAACTGGTAAAAGTTTTACGAGCGGGCGGACGAGTGAACCGGTCGACGTACGTAGTACGGCAGAGCGCGTGACGCTATCGGAGCCGTAACGGAGTTCCGCAATCCGAGCGGTTGGGTAGTAACCCCTAGGGTCGGTTTCCTCAACTACCCAATCCAAGTCACCGGTTTTAAGGTGTTGCTCGGCAATCGTCCGCCACTTCGAGCGGCGGTTCAGCGTCGGTACGTACTCTCTGATCCAACGGGACCAGATCGCCTTAGCGTGCGATTTCGCACTGGCGTAACGTTTACGATGGTTAAATTCATTATTGCCGAAAAGAGACGGGACACCGGTAGAGTATTCTCCAAAAAGAAAGTGGTTTGTCGTTAAAGCGTTCAAACCGCACGGATCAGCGCTTACGGGTGTTACGTAGGAATTGAATATCGATCAATTACTACGTTACAAACAATGACTCAAATTTGTAAAAATGTCGGGACGAAATAGGGTTCGGCTTTTTTTTCGGAAAACGGCAGAAGACTCTGAAACAATTAAATGTAATCTAAATAAAAAATAATACAATAATACAAATTTAGCAAAACAATCAAACAAGATAATTTATTTATTAAACTAGAAATTTAACTATCAAACTAGACATTTGTTTGATTAGTATTCGCAAAAATGTTATATTCCTGAAAAACCAAAAACGTAGCAGGACAAGTCCTGAATAACAATTTAAAGAATTGAACAAAAAGAAGACGGCAGGAGCCTCATAATCAGAAAGTCATAAACGAAGATGTTTATTTCCTATCCTTTTTTAGGAAAGGGTTATGGCAGTCATTATGCCCAACAACGTCAACTTCAAAAGGCAGTTACACAAAAGGAGTTTAGATAGCAACTGCTTTCTTTGCGCAAAAAATAGAAAGTGGAAGGACAAACGTTTGGAAAACCTTCTTTAAGAATTTATTGAAAATAAGTGTCATCAAATTAATTGAAAAACGCAAAAAAATTGAACGCTTCTACTTCTTTACCATTATCTATAGATAAAAACATTTATCAACATCAAATCACTTTTTAAAATTTGGGCCAAGTTTTTGTCAAAGTGATTAAAACTATTGGCAGTAAACAGAAAACGTAAAATGGATTCAGTTATGTCTTTTTATGCCAAATCAGTTCTATTTATAATAACTATGAAACCGAACGAAAAAAAACTCTTTCAAAAAAATGGGAAATATCTAAAAATAAAACTTTGAATATTTTTGAAAACAGTTGTGTAAATGAGATGAGAGGCGTTTGCTATGAACGAAACAATGAAAAAGATTCAAACATGACCTAATAAAAATTACTGTGACAGGTCATTGGTGAGTCTTAGTTAGACATTAGTGTTCTAATAAAACAACTTCGAGAACTTGCAAAATATAAAAACCTAAAGATAACAATTTTCCAAAACAAGTTGTGTCAAATTTGTTAAAACCTTCAGTTTTCAAATTAAAGACTTAGTTTAACTCAAAATTACCCAAAAAAATGACCCATGATATCTATCATTAATGAGTCGAAGTGACAAAACTACCAGACAACAAAAATTAGTCCCGCCTAAGACCATCGCGCGTAAAGCCATGAAACCTTGAGAAAACTTTTAAATTGATCAAATTGTGATTCCTAAAGAAGCGAATTATAGCTGACCATGATGAAACTTTTTTAAAGAATGATAGAGAAACGACAAAAGAAGAGAAATCCAAAAAAATTGTCAAGTTTTAGATAGCATGTGGCTACAAATTTGTTAAAATCGTTCAGTTTTTGTTAAAAAAATAGTATGTAACTTTGAATAATCCTCAACCGAGAGCCATCGAGTTTTCTCATTAATGAGACTAAATAAAAAGGACCTATTGCAGCTATACGTTAACAGAACAATTGCATCACCTTTCATAACTATTCTTACAGAAAACTAAGAAAAAACATCGAAAAGATGAGTCAATTTGCCGCTCGTGAAAAAAATACGCTCGCAACAACGAAAAGGTATCAATTGACTTGAAAGGAATTTGAAAAAATGTCACTTGTTACAGCTACGTGTTTTTACCCATCGTACTCTTCTAGCTTGATTAAAACAGTGCCATTTACCTTCTCATCGACCGGAATACTTGAAAAAAAAACAGTGCAACAGGTCATTAAAAAACATGGCTGGAACACTCCGAAATCGTCTCGAAAAAAGTTTTACCTTACCAACTTTCAACCACTAACTGATAAAAATGTTTACTTCATTTTACCCTTGAAATTAAAACAAGGGACGGATGAAGTAAATTTTCTTGAGGAAGTAAAAACTTTCTTGGAAAGCATTGTAATAAGAAACTGTGAGGTATGATTTCACTGTGCTCAGCAAATCATAAACAACAACGCATCTCGAAAACGCAAAAAAGATATGTGAAAAAAATTGAAGAACAATTTCTAAAAAAAGCTGTTAGCTTTCTACATAATATTCTCTGAAAATTGTCAAAACTCAATAACTATTGTCAACACACTTTTAAAAACTGTTCCTTCACTCAAATGACGCATAAATTTTCAAAACTTATGCAAGAAGTAAGAATTGCAGAAACTGCGGAGTTGACCGGTTTTTTAGTGAAGATATGTGCTATCAGTTGAATATAAAAAAATATAGCTCAAGGAAAAAAACAGAAAACCAGGCAAGGAACATTTAAAACAAGGAAAATCTGCAATTCTTTAATTCGGGCTATCTTCTTTAATTAAAGGGAGCTGAAAATGACAATACCTCAATAGACCAAGTCAGAAAACCAAACTTACATAAAAAGTATTTTCAAACAGAAAGTTTTCCTGGACTCTAAAAAATGGGGAAGAAGGAAAAGTCACTATAAAAGTGTTGGAATGAGCGAAATCACCAAAATAGCTCAAGATTGCTTATGAACCTGTAAAATTTGTTTGAGATTGTCAAAACTGCCCAGAAACGTACTGATATGTATTAATAAAATTTAGAGAAACCAGTTTTCGAGATAACGTAAGGTAAAAAACAAAAAAATGATTCGAAAATCCACATGTGATCAAAAACTCCCTCGCTAAGCAATTTTTTTCAAATCTACTTTTCTCGCTCTCTCTCGAAAAAGCGGGCAAAAAGTTACTCTCTCTTCTCTTTGCTCTTCAATTTGGTCAGCCGTTTGACCTAAACAATTGATTTTTACGTGCGTGCAGCATTGACTGTTACATCCTGTTCTATTACAATCCGAAAATCATCAATAAAAAATCTTGCCGAGAGAATTTCGGAAACGAATTGAAAAACAAAAAACACAGCTTTCAAAAAAGTAGTACCTACTTAAATCATTAATGAGAATTGAAAAAATGTCTGAACGCAGCTGAAGAAAAACTGTTATAATAAAAGTTGAACTGAAAAAACACAAAGAAATACTTTGAAATTACAAAGGCACATCAAGCAGAAGAAAATTATTTTAAGCAAATAAAAGTACTAAATTGCCCTTAAAACTTCAAGTCCTGAATAACAATTTAAAGAATTGAACAAAATGAAGACGGCAGGAGCCTCATAATCAAAAATTCATAAACGAAGGCGGCATAAACGAAGATGTTTATTTCCTATCCTTTTTTAAGAAAGAGTTATGGCAGTCATTATGCCCAACAACGTCAACTTCAAAAGGCAGTTACACATAGGGAGTTCAGATAGCAAACGCTATTTTTGTGCAAAAAATAGAAATTGGAGAGACAAACATTTGGAATACCTTCTTTAAGAATTTATTGAAAATAAGTGTCACCAAATTAATTGAAAAACGCGAAAAAAAATGAACGCTTCTACTTCTTTACCATTATCTATAGATAAAAACATTTATCAACATCAAATCACTTTTTACAATTTACGCCAAGTTTTTGTCAACGTGATTAAAACTTTTGGCCGTAAACAGAAAACGTAAAATGGATTCAGTTATGTCTTATTATGCCAAATCAGTTCTATTTATATTAACTATGAAACCGAACGAGAAAAAACTCTTTCAAAAAAATGGGCCATATCTAAAAAAATCATTGAATTTTTTTGAAAACAGTTGTATTTATTAGATAAGAGGCGTTTGCTATGAACGAAACAATTAAATAGATTCAAACATGACCTAATAAAAATTATTGTGACAGGTCATTGGTGAGTCTTAGTTAGACATTAGTGTTCTAATAAAACAACTTCGAGAACTTGCAAAATATAAAAACCTAAAGATAATAATTTTCCAAAACAGGTTGCGTCAAATTTGTTAAAACCTTCAGTTTTCAAATTAAAGACTTAGTTTAACTCAAAATTACCCACAAAAAATGACCCATGATATCTATCATCAATGAGTCGAAGTGACAAAACTACTAGACAACAAAAATTAGTCGCGCCTAAGACCATCGCGCGTAAAACCATGAAACCTTGAGAAAACTTTTAAATTGATCAAATTGTGATTCATAAAGAAGCGAATTATAGCTGACCATGATAAGGCTTTTTTATAGAACGATAGAGAAACGACAAAAGAAGAGAAATCCAAAAAAATTGTCAAGTTTTAGATAGCATGTGGCTACAAATTTGTTAAAATCGTTCAGTTTCTGTTAAAAAAAATAGTATATAACTTTGAATATTCCTCAACCGAGAGCCATCAAGTTTTCTCGTTAATGAGACTAAATAAAAAGGAACTATTGCAGCTATGCGTTAACAGGACAATTGCGTCACCTTTCATAACTATTCTTACAGAAAACTAAGAAAAAACATCGAAAAGATAAGTCAATTTGCCGCTCGTGAAAAAAATACGCTCGCAACAGCGAAAAGGTCTCAATTGACTTGAAAGGAATTTGAAAAAATGTCACGCACTACAGCTACGTGTTTTTACCCATCGTACTGTTCTAGTTTGATTAAAACAGTGCCGTTTACCTTCTCATCGATCGGAATACTTCAAAAACAGTGCAACAGATCATTAAAAAAACTGGCTGGAAGACTCCGAAATCGTCTCGAAAAAATTTTTACCTTACCAACTTTCAACCACTAACTGATAAAAAACTTCATTTTATCCTTGAAATTAAAACAAGGGACGGAGGAAATAAATTTTCTTGAGGAGTAAAAACTTTCTTGGAAAACATTGTAATAAGAAACTGTGAGGTATGATTTCACTGTGCTCAGCAAATCATAAACCAGAACGCATCTCGAAAACGAAAAAAAATACATGTGAAAAAAATCAAAGGACAGTTTCTAAAAAAAAACTGCTAGCTTTTTAATTAATATTCTCTGAAAATTGTCAAAACTCATTAACTATTGTCAACACACTTTTAAAAACTGTTCCTTCAGCCAAATGACGCACAAACATTCAAAACTTGTGTAAGAAGTAAGAATTGCCGAAACTGCAGAGTTGACCTGTTTTTTAGTGAAGATATGTGCTATCAGTTGAATATAAAAAAATATAGCTCAAGGAAAAAAACAGAAAACCAGGCAAGGAACATCAAAAACAAGGAAATTCTGCAATTCTTTAATTCGGGCTATCTTCTTTATTTTAAAGCAGCTTAAAATGACAATAACTCAATAGAACAAGTCAAAAAACCAAACTTACGTAAAAAGTATTTTCAGACAGAAAGTTTTCCTGGACTCTAAAAAATAGGGAAGAAGGAAAAGTCACTATAAAAGTGTTGGAATCAGCGAAATCACCAAAATAGCTCAAGATTGCATATGAACCTGTGATATTTATTTGAGATTGTCAAAACTGCCAAGAAACGTATAGATATCTATTAATAAAATTTAGAGAAACCACTTTACCCGAAAACGTAAAGTAAAAAACAAACAAAATGATTCGAAAATTCACATGTGATCAAAAAATCCCTCTCTTAGCAAGTTTTTTCAAATCTACTTTTCTCGCTCTCTCTCAAAAAAGCGAGCAAAAAGTTACTCTCTCTTCTCTTTGCTCATCAATTTGGTCAGCCGTTTGACCTAAACACTTAATTTTTACGTGCAGCATTGACTGTTACATCCTGTTTTAATTACAATCCGAAAATCATCAATAAAAAATATTGCCGAGAGGATTTCGGAAAGGAAATGAAAAACAAAAAAACACCGCTTTTAAAAAAATAGAACCTACTTAAATCATTATTGAGAAATAAAAAAATGTCTGAAAGCAGCTGAAGAAAAAGTATTATAATAAAACTTGAACTAAAAAAAATAAAGGAAAACTTTGAAATTACAAAGGCACATCAAGCAGAAGAAAAATATTTTAAGCAAACAAAAGTACAAAAATGCCCTTAGAACTTTTTATCATAATTTTCAACAAAAAAATGTTTTATGACAATTCTGTACTCACTTGATAATCAAAATTTCTGTCAGTAATAAGCATTTTTTGAAATCCTTCTTATGGCTGTAAAAAACCCGAATGAATGAGAAAATGTCTAAAACAGGAAACTTCATTCTTTTCAGGACAGTTAAGGTATGCATGAAAAAATATTTTTCAAGCACGCCAAGCTACAACTCTGCTCACAAGAATTTGGGTAAGACATTTAAAGCTCGTTGGCAAGTTTATTTTCCAGTTGTATCCAATTAAGTGTCGAATTTCTTAATTATATTTTCAATTCGTGGTAGGCAATTAGACAGTGCCGATAAGCAAAAGGCTCCAATTCAATTAATAACAAATTCAAGTACAATGGGCCGAAAATTGCAAATTTTTTTTCAAAAACCGCAAAAGTTCAAAAATCACCAAATAAAACATACTTTATATACGAAAAAGTTTCGAAACGCTATCGAACCAAACTCAATCTTGCATTCACAATCTATAACAACCGCGTGGATATCATAAAAACCTCAAACCCGAAATGAAATCAGCTTCAAAAATTGGCACGTAGAATAATTCACTCGCCTAAGCAAAAGCGTTTTTAATTTTAATTTTCTCGCTCTGTTTCAAGAAAATGATTGCACAAAATAACAACTTCTCTGCTCTTCAAATTTGATTACCGAAACAACGTTTCAAAGTTTAATCTCTCCCTGACTTTCGGGTTCTTGGCTCGCTCACTTATAAACAAAACACAGCCAGAAGAGATTCCGAGCTTTCTGGAGAGTCGTTTCTCTTACAAAAGTTTTTCACAAAGATTTTGAGCAATGAAAGCACTCAAGAAAATTGAAAAATGCAAGTGAACATCAATCAATGAATTAATTTCGCCCCAGGAAACAACAGGAAAAAAATCTTCTCTTTAAGTAATCATAGAAAACTAAAACGACCAAACAACAACAGCAGAGCCATAGTATGCCTACAAACCTGCCTATATCTGAAGTGGCACTAAAATTTTTAAAAACTTGTAAGCAATAGGTGTACTCCCAAATTTAAACGATTTCAATTAAACGTAACAAATGTCAGAATTTTGCAAATTAGCCTGAAAATCATCAAAACTGATGAAAAAGACCTAAATTAGCTAAATACTCTCATTTATTAACAAAACCCGAAAAATTTATAAGTTTGCTTATTTTTTTTCAGAGTACGGTGGCCAATTTCTAATTTTTGGAGAAAAATTTTTAAAATTTTTTCTGCTAGATCACTCACTCATCCAATACGCAACAGAAAGACTTCTAAGCAAAAAATGTTAGAAATGCGGGAAAAACACCAGAACAAAAATTGTATAAATTCTTTCGTTGAAAAGTGCAATGTCTAGCATTCAACTGTCACCTAATTGCGTCATCTTTAGAACAGCTCATAACTAGGAAGCGACGAAGAAGATCTCGAGCGAGCGGCGAAAAATCAGAAGAAAAATTTTAAAAACAAGCAAGTTTCGTCAAAAATTTGATTAAATTTACTTAATTTTCGTCAACAAAACAGCTCAAATTTTTTTATGAATCTAGTTGAAAAGACACTTGGACAACTGCAATAAATAGTTCTAATAAGACAGTAACCCTAATTCTGAAACAACATTGAAGAATAATACGAAAAAGGTAATATATAGATCGAAAAAGAATCTAAAGGTGTAATATTTGCTTCAGATGGTTAATTATGCTTCCAAACTCAAAATTGCTGCTTGATTAGATAACTGGAAAAAACTTCTTTGACTCAAAAATTTATATCTAAAGTACTGCAGGAAAAAACCGCACGTGATCAAAAAATTTTGCCTGCTTGGAGAATTTTTTTTTCGCGCCTACTCTTCTCCTTCTCCCTTCAAAAATGATATGAACTATTTTCTGTTCTTTATTTTTCTGTTTTTCTCTCTTTTTTTCTGCCTTTTAACATAAACACAGTTTCCACGCGCGGAATTGAATTTTTCATCCTGTTTGGAACATACTTCAGAACGTTTTCGATAAAAAGAAGGCTCTACACCAATATTTCTCTTCGAGTCGTAAAAAAACAGCCAGAATATTTTCATTAATTGCCTCCATTTGCAAACGGAGGGCCATTATCCAATAGAATTTAAGCGAAAGATTTACTAACCAATAGGTTCCAATTCATTTAATATAGAATTCAAGTAAAAAAGTCCAAAAATTGAAAAAAGATGTCCAAAAGTTGCAAAACAGTACAAAAACCATCAAATCGGGGTTTGACGATCTTGATATATAAAAAAACTTCAAACCACTCTCGAACCAAACTCAATTTTTCATTTAGAATCTATAACAGCCGCTTTGATAGCATGAAAACTTTAAATCCGAAATAAAAACAGCTTCAAAAATTGGCACGTAAACAAATTCACTCGCCTAAGTAAAAAAGGTTTTTGAATTTATATTTCTTGTTTTGTTTCAAGAAAAGAAATGTACAAAATAACAGCTCTAAGGTTCCTCTGCTCTTCAAATTTGAACACCGTATCAACTTTTCAAACTTTAATCACTCCCTGATTTTCCGGGCTCTTTGCTCGCTCATTTATCAAAAAAAAACACAGCCGTAAGGAATTCCGAACATTTCGGAGAGTCTTTGTTATCACAAAAGTTTTTAGAAAGCTTTTGTCGAATGAAAGTGCTCAAGAAAAATAGATAAGGCAAGTGAAAGTCAATCAATAAGTTACTTAGCGCCAGGAAACACCAGGAACTAAAAAAAATAGAAAAACTGTTATATATATATATATATATATATATATATATATATATAATAAGAGAATTGCGCATGGGCAAAATTTCTTCTTTAATTAATCAAAGAAAACGAAAGTGGCCAAGCAACAATAGCAAAACTATAATAGCCTTACAAACCTGTCTAAATCTGAAGAGACACTGAAAAATAACAAGAAAATTAAAAATGTGACAAATTACACAATTATTTGTCAACTTAAGAAACAATTTTTTTTTGCAAATCAATATGTAACTAAATGCTAACTAAAAACCTATGAGCAATAGGCGCACTTCTAATTCTCAACAAAATCAATAAAACAAAACAAATGTCAAAACTCCCTGATTTTCCGGGCTCTTTGCTCGCTCATTTATCAAAAAAAACACAGCCGTAAGGAATTCCGAACATTTCGGAGAGTCTTTGTTATCACAAAAGTTTTTAGAAAGCTTTTGTCGAATGAAAGTGCTCAAGAAAAATAGATAAGGCAAGTGAAAGTCAATCAATAAGTTACTTAGCGCCAGGAAACACCAGGAACTAAAAAAATAGAAAAACTGTTATATATATATATATATATATATATATATATATATATATATATATATATATATATATATAATAGGAGAATTGCACATGGGCAAAATTTCTTCTTTAATTAATCAAAGAAAACGAAAGTGGCCAAGCAACAACAGCAAAACTATAATAGCCTTACAAACCTGTCTAAATCTGAAGAGACACTGAAAAATAACAAGAAAATTAAAAATGGGACAAATTACACAATTATTTGTCAACTTTAGAAACAATTTTTTTTGCAAATCAATATGTAACTAAATGCTCACTAAAAACCTATGAGCAATAGGCGCACTTCTAATTCTCAACAAAATCAAAAAAAGAAAACAAATGTCAAAAATCCGCAAATTGGCCTGAAAATCATCAAAACAGCTGAAAAAGCTCTAAATTAGCTTAAAACTTCCATTAATTAAAATGAAAACTTGCAAAGAACTCTTAGAAAATTCCTTACACTTTTTGTCTGTCCGATTCAAACCAATTTACCATAGAGAAGTTAAAATCAAAAAACATTAACTGAAAAAACCCCAAATGATCACAAAATTTTGCTCGATTATAGAAAATTATTTCACATATGAATTTATCGCTCTCTTGGAAACTGTGGTATGGAAAAGAATTTGTTCTTTTTTTGCTCCGTTTTCCAAATTTGCTCATAAATCATACCACTCAACTTTTCATGCGTTTCATTTCAAGCTTCAAAACTCACTCCAATAAAGTTGATTCACAAAACATAAGCGAAAGAACTTCTTAATTGACTTGGAGTAGAAAATTGATCATATTTGCTGACCCTATGCTGATTCTAATTATTTATGCGATGCTCTTTGAAACAACAGCAGGAAAAAAGTTCATGAGAAAACTAACTGACAAAACTGATACAGCATCTGATAAATACTACTTTTTTTAGAGAGTCTAAAAAAGAGCTGTAGGAAAAAGACCCTGTAAGACAAGCTAATTCCAGCAAACTGAAACTAATTAATTAAATAGACAACCTTATAAAAAGCGTTCTTAAAGGAACCGAGGAAAAGGAAAGAAAAATCCGATGGAGAAAAACAAAAACATATTATTCTCCATAAAATCTCTAACCAAATTACCTACAAAATGCTAAAATGCAACTTCCCGAACATTATTTTGAAAACAAAAACATGATTAAAATTTTTGGTGAACTAGCCTGCCATCCAATGCAACAATTAATGAAGAAATAATAAATAACAACTCAAAATTGTACAGATCAGAAAGACCTGAAAAATCAATAAAATTGTTTAGTTTTTTTTAGTGGATAGTGGCCAACTTCTACCCAAACATTTTTTGGAGAAAAAAATTAATTGTTTTTTTTCTGCTAGATCACTCACTTATCCAATACGCAACAGAGAGACTTTTAAGCAACAATTTAAAAAATGCGAGAAAACCCTGAAAAAAATTGTATAATTTCTTTCGTTGAAAAGTGCAATGTCTAGCATTCAACTATTACCTAAATGCGTCGCCTTTAGAACAGCTCTTAACTAAGAAGCGACAGAGAAATACTCGAGCGATCGTCGTAAGATCAGAAGAAAAAGTTTAAAAACAAGCAAGTTTCGGCAAAAATTTAATTATAATTACTCGCTTTTCTTCAACAAAAAAGCTCAAATTTGTTATGAATCAAATTGAAAGGACACCAAAACAACTACAATAACTAATTTCAACAAAAGTTACCCAAATACTAAAAAAAACATTGAAGAATAATACAGAAACGGTAATAAATAGATTAAAAATGAATCTAAAGGTGTAATTTTTGCTTCAGATGGTTCATCATGCTTCCAAGCTCAAAATTTCTTGTTTAGATAATTGAAAAAAAACATCTTTGACTCAAAAAGCGGGAGTCATATCTAAAGAACTGCTTTATATCTAAAGAAATGTTTATATCTAAAAAACCGCTAAAGAACTGTTCTCTTCTCCCTGCTCTTTAATTTTTCTGCCTTTTGACCTAAACACAGTTTTCACGTGCGGAATTGAAATTTACATCCTGTTTTAAACACATTCCAAAATGTTATCGATAAAAAGAAGGCGCTTAACCAATACTTCACTTCGATTCGTAAAGAGACAGCGCGGATCTTTTCAGCAATTCCCCCCCCCCCCTTTTGCAAAAGGGGGCTATTCTTGAATAGAATTTAAGCGAGCGATTTATTAACCAATCAAAGACGACTAATAACTTTCCTCGTGTGCCCATACTATGTTAAAATGAATAGAATAAATTATGTTATTCTATGTTAATTAGCCGAAAAAGAATACAAAGCGAAAAGAATTTCCAACTGGCAGGTCGGTGGGCGCGCTTCGACCGACCCGAGATTTTCGGATCACATCCCACAGCGCATGAGAGGCATGGCCGTGAAGTGGTCCGCAATTGCGCTTAAAATATTTTTCGGCTATCTAAACGGTAGGCCAAGTAATATTGTGGTAATGTATAGCACAGAAGGGGGCGAGCACAGAAGGGGGCGAGCACAGAAGGGGGCGATAGGTACCAAAGGGGGATGCAGTTGTTGAAAAGATCCGACAGCGCACCAATATACAGTTCAAATTCTTTAAATTGTAAAAAAAACTACTGTTCTTGAAAATGGAACTTGTGAAAAGCTTAGATATTGTAGATTTGGAAAACATTATATCCCAGTAGCCCATGAACTTGCAAAGTCAGATAAAAAGAAATGGGATCTTTTCTGCTAGCCCCCCCCCCCCCCCCCCCCCCCTGCTAGCCCTAAACGAAGCGGGGGGGGGGGGGGCGCTAGCAGAAAAGATCCAAGAAATGTTTAAAAACACTCGATTGCTTAAACTGCGTTTCAGTTCATGGCTTTAAGGGACTTGTAATCTACAAAACGAGCTCAAAGCATTTATAGTTTGTTCCTTAAATTCTTTCTTTCTTTCTTTCCGTTTATCTTACTGCAATTTCTTCAATTGTATCTTTTCAGCAGTTATGTAGTTCAGCTTCGACCCCTCAAGTACGGAAACTAAATTTTATCCAAGGAAATCTTTCGCCTTTCTTCTATATAATCTCGCCATTTAGTTATATTTTTCAAGATACTTTTCACTTCATAGTTACATTCTGTCTGCATCATAATTTGTGTTATAAAAATAATTGATCTTACACAATAATTTTAACACGGATTAAATTCTGGACTGCAGCAACGAACGTTTGATTTTTGTAGTTTCAGTTTCAGTTTCAGTTTCTGTTTACCTTTTACAGCCTACGGTCCTCTATATATAGTAGCCGGTGGCCGCCGTATTGGCCGACAGGGCGTTTAGCCGACAACCAAAAAAATGAGAAATTTAACCGACAATTTAAGTAAAATGAGCAATAAAACTTATTCAGAAGCTGTGATTGGCCAATTTAAAACACTATTTCGTAAGCGGACA